>NC_079219.1:3453143-3773143 GCF_029633865.1 Lampris incognitus | reverse complement strand
CTCTCTCTCTCTCTCTCTCTCTCTCTCTCTCTCTCTTTCCTGGTGTAACGGCTCAGAAAACGTTGCATGTGTCATCGCCGGCTTTATCCCTTCCCTCTCTTTCATGTTCGGTCTCGCTGGGCATTGCATTTTCTCTCTCTCTCTCTTCGTCACAAGCCGGCGCGTTCTCGGCGGGGGATTTTCATGCTGCGTATTCTTTTACACGTTTGTTGAACTGTCTGTAGTGCTGATGACAGTGAAGGATGACAAGCAATTGCATAGGATTAAACCTTTTTTTTGTTGGGGGGGGGGGGAGTAGGAGTGATGACATGATTCGTATTCAGCGGTGTGACTAGCTCGCAGACCTTGAATCACTTATAATTATTCTCTGAAAGATCCTGTGTTTGGATCCTGCGGTGCAGACTACAAAGTCTCTCCCCACCATTAAACGCAATGAAATCCAATTGCAATATCATGATTCTTTCCATTGGCTCTGCTCTTCCTCGCCGTGGTATAGAAGTTTCATGCGGTGAATTTTCACATCCATGCAAAATTTAAAGGGTAGGGCCAAGTACAGAATCTAACTACCTCATGGGGTTTGAATGAAAGACCGATCTACCTTGAGCACGATATAGAAATAACCAATTCATCGTCTCCCGCTGTCGACGAATTAAGATGCAAGGTGCGTTTTCCCCGTGCCCCGGTAAATAAGCCCTTTTATCGCCTCGAAGCCTCAGGGACTCATCTGAATATTTCAGATCTTTGGATGAATACACTGATTTAGTAGCTCTGAACAACCCTCTCGGGTGATGACGGGGATTTATGAAAGCCGGCTTCAGTTGATCACCATTCATCTTTGTGAATGGCAGGAACGGGACGCTCGCGGAGTGGATGCTGGCCTGCGTGGAGAAACTGGAGTGTCCACCTCCGCAGGTTTACAGCGCATCAGTCATGTGTCAACAAGTGGAAACGACGACATTAACACCTTGAATGAGTGTGAATGAAAACGTAAAAAGACTGATTTAGAGGTTCGATCGGTGTTTCGAAACTTTGGCCAAACTATGAACGAAGACATCAACTGCGAACATAAAATACCTCATAGTGACAGCAACCCAAAGAGTCTTGACAAAGTGATAGTTTGATAATGGCAGTGCGACAATTCACATTGTATAAAACACCTATTCTGGGCATCCGGGTAGCATAGCGGTCTATTCCGTTGCCTACCAACAGGTGGATCGCTGGTTCAAATCCCCATGTTGCTTCCAGCTTGGTCCGGTCAAGTTTTGGAGATCAATATTAAGAGTCCTTGGCTGGGATCGCCAGCTTGGCTACTGACACAATTGGCCGTGTCTGCAGGTAGGTAGCCGGATGCGGGTATGTGTCCTGGTCGCTGCACTAGCGCCTCCTCTGTTCGGGGGGTAGCGCAGCGGATTAGTCCATTGCTTACCAACACAGGGATCACCGCTCCGAATCCCCGTGTTGCCTCCGGCTTGGTCGGGCATCCCTACAGACATAATTGGCCATGTCCGCGGGTGGGAAGCCGGTTGTGGGTATGTGTCCTGGTCTTTGCACTAGCACCTCCTCTGGTCGTTCGGGGTGCCTGTTTGAGGGGGGAGGGGGAACTGGGGGGAATAGCGTGATCCTCCCACGTGCTACGTCCCCCTGGTGAAACTCCTCACTGTCAGGTGAAAAGAAGCGGCTGGCGAAGCCACATGTATCGGGAGGAGGCTCCCAGATAGAAGACACATTTGGGCCTAACCTGGGCACTTTTGGTACTTACGGCTCAGTTACGGCACTGGCAACTGTTGTGTGGGCCAGATGTGGCCCAAATGTAGTGAACCGGGCTGGACTTGGGTTACAGCACATACTATGTGGGCCAGATGTGGCCCTAATTTAACGAGCCAGGCTTGACTTTAGTTAGGCACATACTATGTGGGCCAGAAGAGGCCCAAATGTCATGTCCTGTGGCTGAGTTGAGGCAGCCACACTCAGCCCGAGTCAACGCCATCATTCAAAGCCAAATGTGGGCCATAAGATAACTGCAGATGTGGGCCAAAGAGTCTTTGTTATCTGGGCTCGGAAGAGTGGGGCAATTGGCCAGATACACCTGGGGAGAAAAAAGGGGAAAAAAACAAAAACGCCTATTCTCTGGTGGTGAAGCCGAAGTGAGTATTGAGAAAGAGCCTCTAATCTCTGAAAGTAGTCCACTTTACATTTTTTTGCGTGAAGTTTTGGAGATAAATATTTGAGTCCTGTGCGCTCATCGTGGTATATTTGATCAAATGTGAGTTTCGCCAGCCGGGATGGAGAGTTCAGTTCAAAGCAAGATCAAAATTCTTTCAATCCAACATCAGTGCCTTATCTCTCGGGGGGAAAATAAAAAAAAAATCAAACTATATGAACTGCTTGCGGATATTGATCTGATCACAACACCGGCACACACACAACGCACACACACACACACACACACACACAGAAAGAGAGAGCGAGAGAGAGAACACAACTGTGTGAGGTCAGGAAAAATAAAGCCTCTGAGGGACCCCCGATTCCCACAATCCCCTCCGTTCGCCTGAACATCAGCACAAAGTGGAGCGAGTACTCAAGGTCAGCAGAGACTCCTCCACCTAAATAAATCATGAGAGGAGTCATCGTCAGAAAAACTCAGATGCCCATAAGTGTCACTCAACCTCGGTGCCGTAAGCATTATATATATATATATATATTCCCACACAGAGGCATCCATCGTCAAATTCTGGGGTTCTTTTGCCGTTTCTCATGATTCATCCGGTTTTATTTTTGTTTTTGTATCTTTTTTTTTTGTCATGTGTGTTGTGGACCATCCAGCAGAGGTGAACCTACAAGCCTTTGTGAGCATTCGTTTCTATGTTTGGTCCTTTTGTGTTTGTATTACACTCAGGGGCGTAGCACAAAATTCTGAGCCCTATACATAAGCAGTCTCTGTGGGCCCCTTTCCTCTATTGTCTCTCACGCATCACTTTTCTGAGTTCTCTCATACCGCATATTATTTACAATCACAGCACATTAATCTGTTTTAACCTAACTTAACCTAACCTTAACCTGACTTAATTATCTTGCAGTGATTGAAAAGAAAATAGTATCACTTCAAACTTTGATTCATCTTAGGGTACTGATGCTGACACCCATGATGATTAATGGTAATGTTTTTGTTTTTTTTATAAATGTATTTCTAGTTTTTCCCCTTATCCCACCTGATTAACCCAATGGCATATGGCCAGAACTCTTGTCGAATAACTCCCCTGGCTCACGTTTCCACAGGAAGGAGATAGTCGTCACACCAGCTTCCTTCAAACTCGTGTCGGCTGCTCTCGTCATTTTACATGCTGAAGCCTCGCATGGATTGCATTACCCTCAGGCCGCGGAGGAGGCGTAGGGAGAATGCTTTCGGTTGCTTGGCTGCAGGCGCCAGGGTGGGCCAGAGGGGTCGCTGGAGAACGACGAGTCCCCAAACACTTCACCGATCTACACCCACTATCCCTTGGGTAAGGGTGGCCTAATGAATGCCTTACCCCGTGGACGCTCTGGCCGTGACCTGTTACGGCGAGTCTGGGATACGAACCTCCCAGCCACATGACGAGCGGGTTGCAAGAACGGCGGGTTATTCCGCTCGGCAATGCTAATGTTAATAGATATCATTTCATATAAGTGTAGCTATGATGCTGATGAATGTATGCTACAGCGTGTGTTACAGTACTAGCTAGCTAGCTAACTCCTACTGTGTTCAGGTCGTAGGAGTTAAGCTAGTTAGCTAGCTGCTACCTAGCTGTGGCAGTAGGAGTTAGGTAGCCGCCTTTCTTTTAAAAGCTCCTAGCTCACCTTTCTTTTGGAAGAATTGACTCAATGTTTGTTTTCTCTCATTTTGTCTTCTTGCCCTTTCCCGTTTTTCCCCCCTTTCTCTTCTTTTCTGGAACCCAGATTGTGCTTTCTCTGGGAAAGACATGACTCTGTGCTTGTGCCTGTATCGGCAGTCACTCGCGACAGGACTAGATGAGCTGCATTGAGAGATTCTCGTGAGGGGCGGACTAAACCATTTTGCACCTTTTGTAAGGGGTGACAGGGGCCTCAGAAAGCCTCCACTATTTCCTTTCTATTTTCTCCCTCAACCGATGTATTGAGCCAATTTTAACTGAAGTTATGACACTAATTAGTTAGAAATAAAAAATGGCAAACCAAAACAAATGTTTTAATTCCAGGCTATACTACCCAGACGCACAGATACAGCTAACATTTTTACCATTTTTCTCGCGTTCTTTCTTGGTCTTGCAACATCAGCATTCATTACAATCCTTAAGCAGCTATTCGTGTCTGGGCTTTATACTGTGACGTTTACCTGGCTGCAGCATCAGGATGTTTAAAATATTCCAGAGAAAAATGGGAACATGTGTTGGAAGCGTGCTGCCCATTTGACTGGCAAATGAAAGCACGAGAGAATGAGTTGGCGTTATGCAGTTGATACTAGGCTGAAGTAAAACTCACCAGTAAGTTGGTAAAGGCTATGGACGTGGACATCTGAACGGATCTGAAAACCGCAGAGGCGTCCATCTGAGACGGATGTGGGAGAAGTCACGAGACGGTTGAATTTTGCTCCCATTCAGTGATTAAAGGTACAGTCTGCGTTTGAAGCGCACCGCCACTGCTCGTGCCACCTCTGTCGCTGTTTTGGCTTCGTAAAGATTCGAGAAGCTTTATTGTCCGTCATGACGCAACAGAAATTCTTCTTTAGTATGGCTCATACGTCACACAACACAATAAATAACGACAAAAACACAAGGCACACGAGTAACACTGATAATGGAGAAAGGTTAAATACTAGTTATTTGGGTGTCCGGGTGGCGTGGCGGTCTATTCCATTGCCTACCAACAAGGAGATCGCGGGTTCGAATCCCCGCGTTACCTCCGGCTTGGTCGGGCGTCCCTACAGACACAGTTGGCCGTGTCTGCACGTGGGAAGCCGGATGTGGGTATGTGTCCTGGTCAAGCAATAGCGCCTCCTCTGGTTGGTCGGGGCGCCTGTTTGAGGGGGAACTGGGGGGGAATAGCGTGATCCTCCCATGTGCTATGTCCCCCTGGTGAAACTCCTTACTGTCAGGTGAAAAGAAGCGGCTGGTGACTCCACATGTATGGGAGGAGGCATGTGGTAGTCTGCAGCCCTCCCCGGATCGGCAGAGGGGGTGGAGCAGTGACCGGGACCGGAAGAGTGGGGTGATTGGCCAAGTACAACAGGGGAGTAGATCTGACTTAACTTTCTCTGTATGAAACTTCATATGGTTCCACGTGATCTCTATCTTGGTCTGTAAGCCCACCCATCTGGAAGTTGTTGTCTACGGCGCACACAAAGGGCCGGTGCTCTTCATCAGGAGTCACCTCTTGAGAGAAACGGCTAATTAAAGAGTCGATACCTCTTTCAATTCCTGGAAATTTGCTTATTATTGATCCATCTCCCATCTCTCCTGCTGTGAACCAAATGCATTCCTATATCGATTCCACGTCTGACTGTGCAGTGTACCGGCACAGTATTTTTAAATCTCGGGGCTATTACATATTGATTTATATAAGAGAAGAAAAAAAAAAAACAGAGAAAATAAACTTTTCATTTTTTGCTTCAAAATGCATACAAGTTGAGTTGGTGGGGAGTCGTTCTCCGCTTGAAAGTCGAGTCACACTCACGAGGGCATTCGTTTCCAAATTCATTATAAGAAAAGCATTTATTTCCTTTAAATCATTCTTGCTTTTACCACAGTGTTCTTTGCCTGTTAAGAACAAAGGGCATTTTTAGCTTACTCGACTATTTCACAATAAACCCTCTCTACTGTTATCAGCACCACCTTTTCTTCTTCTTCTTTTTTTTTGGGGGGGGGGGCTTTTGATATGTGCCAGTCAACAGCCACCTCAGTGTTAATTCATGCCTGATTTACATGATTTCTATATATGGCTCCGACTTCAAGGTACACCCAATGCGGTTTTGATATGGCGCCACTTTGTTGTTCGAAAACAAAACAAAAGAAGAAAAAAAAATTATCCCAAAAAAACAACAGTCTATTTCTGTCGAGCGACAAACCTCTGCAGTCTCGTGGATGACAGAAGTTCTGAATTTACAAGACAAAGGCAGCGCAGTGCAGACATGCTGCAGCTCTCTGCTGACAGACGGCTGAGGAATGAATGGTGGCAGCTCAAAAGGCGACGCACAAAGTTCCTACATGCTGAGGTAAGACTCTGGGCATGATGTCCATCGCCTCTAAATGACAGTCAGGGCTCTGCCACTGACTTTTCTTTGTAGTCTGTGTGGGTTTCCATGTGCGCGCTGCATCTCTGGAATCCCATTTTGTTATCGTCCCACCAAAATAGAAGTGCGCCTGTCTCAGTCAGTTTGTGCCGCAGTTTAAATCTGACCCACTTCACAATTAAACTTGGTATTAGCCAGTGGCGGCTGGTGCTAAAAATGTTTTGGGGGGGGGTGCAATTTACCTTGGCGCAGCACACCTGACAGCTGCTTTAATGTCCACACAGTCACAGAGGTATTAAGAAGGACAATGTAGCCTATGGATTTTAATCAGGGTTCGTAGACGGTGGATGATTGACAGTCGAGACGAGGTGTGGTGGTGGGTGTGAACATGATTGACAGCCACGAGAATTGTCACATTAGATCAAAAAGCATTAAAACAATACCCATTCGCTGCCAATAAAAGTGGGAGTGTCTGGGCTGGAAAATCTGAAGAAACCAATCAGACAGCAGCCTCAGGTCACCAGTTTGAGGGCTTACGTAAAGCATCATTTGGCTGGCGCCAACCCCAGCGCCCTCTACTGGCCAGTCGCCACTGGTATTAGTCATATAAACATCCTCAGCTTACTGTGTGTAAAGCCTTTAACAATCTTTTCTTTGGGAGAATAGCTGGTCTGTAATCACAACATCCAAACGTTATCGCCCCAACTCAGCCTCACATTTTCCAACTGGCTCCCAAGCCTATAATCAAAATTAATCATTCATCTTCAAATGCTTGAGAGTATCTGTAGTACTCACTACTATTGAGTGAGCCCTTTTAGAACCGCTACCACATTTTACTCTCTCTGATAACATTTAATTTAGTTAACTGTTGAGCTATGACGTAGTTTAACATGTGTATGTAAGCAAAATATAATGAAGTTTCACCAAAACTCCTCTATGAATATTGCTTATAATCATGCATCCTGTAAAAGTAGGATAGTTGCATACAATTTGCCATTGTTACCAAGTAAAATGTGTGTAGTGTTATAGGCTTGGCACAACAAATTAAACAATGCATGGCAGTTCTTCACATTTATTAGTCAACCTGTCAGTCAGCCTGTCCAAGATGGCATATGTGCATCGAATGCAGCTTTTCCCCCAGAATTAAATGGAAATAATCCATCGAATTTATCTTAAATCTGTATTGTTCTCAGCCATCTCACTCAACTACGACTACAGTTTCAGATGTCAAAGCCATACAAATTCTGGATTTCACCCATCACACAGTGTCAGGATTTCACTCGCACCACAAGCTATCATCCGCAACCGTACCTAAGCGTTCCAGAGAGACTTCTCTTCGAAGTCTCACTCATTGCAAGCGTGTCTCAAAGACATATCCAATGCAAATACACAAATTCGACAAAGGGTACCGTATATCAGATGTGGAATGAGAGCCTCACTCCATGAATTAATGATTGCAACATTGAGTGATGCCCACGCATCATATCCATCTGTGCTTCTTTGTGGTTGCAGCCTTCAGTAGTTCTTGCTCCATCCTCTGCTCTGAAGTTTCTTGTTGTTCTGGTTGAGTCCAACAGAGGCTGTACCATGGCTTTGCAGAATCTGCACGTCTGCATTATTAACAGCCTCTTTTGATTCGAGCTGTACACTACCTCTTCAACAAACCAGATTATAAGTATGGAAAAGGTCTCCAGGCAACATGTTTAATGTCGGAGTTTTCCTTGCCAATGAATAAAGTTTTCAGCTTCTATCAAGTTCATCTTTACATCCAACACACAGTAGAGGGTGGAGCGTGGGCCTCGACATCATAAAAACTACCCAGAAAAGGTGGACCTCCGTGATTACAATCAAAACAGCAAAAACCATAAAAACACCACAATGAAAACACAAAAACGCTCGTATTGAGTTAAAATCCGAATAAAAACGTGTTTCAAGTGTAGGGGCCAGCCTAACACGAGGAGCCAACTCGTTCCAGAGTTTGGGGGCTACAACTGAAAAAGCACGATCTTCCCTGTGCATCCACCTCGACCTTGAGACAACCAGAGAAGCAAGCGGTCAGCAGACCCGAGTGGCCTTGATGGAGCGTAAGAGGTCAGAGAGATCGGTTGGAGCTGGCCCATTTAATGATTTATAAGCAAACAATAAAATCTTGAAGTCAATCCTAAAACGTACTGGGAGCCAATGAAGGTAGGCCAGTATGGGGGGAATGTGCTCTCGCTTGCATGGACCAACTGTGAGCACGAGAGGGAGGCCTGGCTAGGAGCCAACCCCAACATAAAGGGCATTACAGTAGTCAAGTCAGGGCAAAGCTAGATTTGAACAGTTAATTTATCTGTTTGTCTAACTTAAATCACGGTCCATATTTTTTACAGTGGATTTTACAAATAGATCCAGGGAACACGGGTCCATATGAGAGGCATCATAGGCATCACTGGGTCCAAATATTAGGACTTCAGTTTTAATTGCGTTAAAAGTTTTAAAAAAAAATTAAGGCCATCCAAGCTCTGATGTCCTTGAGAAAGTCCAACAATGGTTTTAAAGAGTCTACATCTTTCCGATTCAAAGGCAGGTAAATTTGAGTGTCATCTGCGTAACAGTGGGACGAGATGCCATAATTTCTAAGAATGGACCCTCGTTAGCTGAACTTCCCATCACATCTTCACAGAAATACACTTCAGGACTTTGGCCTGCACACACTCTTTTTCTCACTCCGTTTGATTCAATCCGCAGTACCTCTCTCTCTCTCTCTCTCTCCCTCCTGCCCCTCTCTGTCTCGCTCGCTCCCTCTCTCTCTCTCTCCCTCCCTCCCTCCCTCCCTCTCCCCCTCTCGCTCTCCCCCTCGCTCTACATGAGTGAGAGGCCATGGCTGATACTGTGCCCAGGTGATGAATGACCAACAGTGGATAAAGTACACAGCAATAACCTCCAGGCAATCCGCGATGCACTCGGGTACGGGCGAGCGAATTTATCATTCAATTGTCAGAGGATTCTATTAAGTGTGTTTTCTCCTGTGTCTCCTGATTCAATTCACTGTTTGTATTAGCCACTCTGACTCAATGTGTTCGACAATTCCACGGCTTTCCAAAGAGCCGCTAAATCCACACATTATACTGCATTCAACAACAAGCCCGTGCAAACCCAGAGCAAACGTACGCTCAGATGGCTGGATGCGGTACTGTCCGGGAGCCGACCCCGGTGCCGATTCAAACGAGACAAAAGGTCAGTGAGGTTTTACAATTCCATCAAATTAACAAATTGCACAGATTGAAGGGGTCTTTCGACAACAGAAAGGCTCGAGAGGTGCCGAGGCCAACAATGTGCTACGAGCTACTGTTTTCGAGCGGATGACCTCGCGCTCGCTCCTCTCTCTGCTCAGACAAGTGGAGCGAGTGGGTGTGAGCAGTGTGGTGTAGGAGGCACAAACCCTACTGGGTCCTGTGGGCTAAGAACAATAATCAGCACATCTAGTGCTCTCCACTCGCTTGCTAACAGAACATACACGCAACCCCGTCACACAAAATGGGTCGACAGCAACCGAGCTGGTGTCTCGGCTAGAGCGCTTTTGCTTTTCCCCTCTCTGCCAGGCTAATTGGTCATCTTTTGTTTGTGTTTGTGTGTGTGTGTGTGTGTGTGTGTGTGTGTGTGTGTGTGTGTGTGTGTAATTGTAGTGGTGGGTCTTTGCCTATCGGTCTGCAGAGGCAGGCCTCCTTCGGCTTTGCCACTGTGTAAAGTGCAAATGTGATGATCGGTCTTGCTCAGTCTTGCCTTGCATGTGCACACACACACAAACACACACACACACACACACACACACACACACACACAAACACACTACCACCACCCCACTAGCAGCTGCCGAGCACAGCGTGAAGGCGGCCCTTGAGGGATATCACCGGGGGCCAGTCTCTTGGAGACATAATGTGTAAGCTGCTCCTCTCCTCTCCTCTCCGTGGAGGCAAGGAGACCGGTCTCATCTCGTCTCGCCCCAGCTATTGCGTCTCCCCTCTCCGGGGGCTTGGCAGTGCCCGTGTGGGAGTGGCAGAGATGGATTATACCTGCTCCTTTTAACACACTGTGGAAACCCGGTGGCAGATGGGGTCTGCAGATGCATCCTCTGCTGCTGCGGAGCCACGCTTCCAGCGGAGGTTAGCCATGCCACCGCATGCTACTCCCCACGTGCTGCAGGTGGCGCTGCTACTGCTCGGCGTACAGACTGTCCTATTGAATACCTGCCATCCTATGTGGCGTATGTAAAAGGGAACGGAGACACAGCTAATGGCTAAAGGCTAAGCTATGATTCTAAAGGGTGCGAAGACACAGAGCTTATTTTAATATTTTAGGCCACTTTGGAGCTTTTTATCTCACTGTTTAAACCCCCGAGTGTTAAGCATGCATGAGAATCTCACTAAACAGTTTTTTTTCAAAGCATTACAACACTACCCTCATATATAATAGCATGCCACCATTTCTGAAGAAACTGCATTTGTGGTTCAGATTAATGCCACTTTATTCTGAAGATATTTGGAAAAAAAACACAAAAAAACCCCCACAATTTTCTCCACTTGTTTCATTGCACTTATTAATTGTAACAGGCTTGGGGGAAAATGCAGACTGGAATAACAAATGCTGTGAATTTTATTTTCGTGGACGTGTTGGAGGAAGTTATTTTGTTGGTCTGAAGAAGAAGAGGGAGGAGGTTCCGTTTAATTGGATTTTGTTGTGCTTCGTTGTCATGGCACCCGCATCCCATCTTTAAACATGAACTTCCACATGTGTCCGTGGATATGTTTGTGTGCGTGTGTGTGTGTGTGTGGGGGGGGGGTTAATGTGTGTGTTTGTGAGAGAGAAAGACGGAGAGCGAAAGCAAGGATGAGGGAACAGGAGAGAGAAGCAGAGAAAAGAGGGAAAGCAAGGATGAGAGAAAAGGAGAGAGCAGCAGAGAAAAGAGGGAAAGCAAGGATGAGAGAACAGGAGAGAGAAGCAGAGAAAAGAGGGAAAGCAAGGATGGGAGAAAAGGAGAGAGCAGCAGAGAAAAGAGGGAAAACAAGGATGAGAGAACAGGAGAGAGCAGCAGAGAAAAGAGGGAAAGCAAGGATGGGAGAAAAGGAGAGAGCAGCAGAGAAAAGAGGGAAAGCAAGGATGAGAGAAAAGGAGAGAGCAACAGAGAAAAGAGAGAAAGCAAGGATGAGAGAAAAGGAGAGCAGCAGAGAAAAGAGGTAAAGCAAGGATGAGAGAAAAGGAGAGCAGCAGAGAAAAGAGGGAAAGCAAGGATGAGAGAAAAGGAGAGAGCAGCGGAGAAAAGAGGGAAAGCAAGGATGAGAGAAAAGGAGAGAGCAGCAAAAAAAGAGGGAAAGCAAGGATGAGAGAAAAGGAGAGAGAAGCAGAGAAAAGAGGGAAAGCAAGGATGAGGGAAAAGGAGAGAACAGCAGAGAAAAGAGGGAAAGCAAGGATGAGGGAAAAGGAGAGAGCAGTAGAGAAAAGAGGGAAAGCAAGGATGAGAGAAAAGGAGATTAGCAGAGAAAAGAGGGAAAGCAAGGATGAGAGAAAAGGAGAGAACAGCGGAGAAAAGAGGGAAAGCAAGGATGGGAGAAAAGGAGAGAGCAGCAGAGAAAAGAGGGAAAGCAAGGATGAGAGAAAAGGAGAGAGCAGCAGAGAAAAGAGGGAAAGCAAGGATGAGAGAAAAGGAGAGCGCAGCAGAGAAAAGAGGGAAAGCAAGGATGAGAGAAAAGGAGAGAGCAGCAGAGAAAAGAGGGAAAGCAAGGATGAGAGAAAAGGAGAGAGCAGCGGAGAAAAGAGGGAAAGCAAGGATGAGAGAAAAGGAGAGAGCAGCAGAGAAAAGAGGGAAAGCAAGGATGAGGGAAAAGGAGAGCAGCAGAGAAAAGAGGGAAAGCAAGGATGAGAGAAAAGGAGAGCAGCAGAGAAAAGAGGGAAAGCAAGGATGAGAGAAAAGGAGAGAGCAGCAGAGAAAAGAGGGAAAGCAAGGATGAGAGAAAAGGAGAGCAGCAGAGAAAAGAGGGAAAGCAAGGATGAGAGAAAAGGAGAGAGCAGCAGAGAAAAGAGGGAAAGCAAGGATGAGAGAAGGAGAGAGCAGCAGAGAAAAGAGGGAAAGCAAGGATGAGAGAAAAGGAGAGATGCAGAGAAAAGAGGGAAAGCAAGGATGAGAGAAAAGGAGAGAGAGGCAGAGAAAAGAGGGAAAGCAAGGATGGGGGAAAAGGAGAGAGCAGCAGAGAAAAGAGGGAAAGCAAAGATGAGAGAAAAGGAGAGCAGCAGAGAAAAGAGGGAAAGCAAGGGTGAGAGAAAAGGAGAGAGCAGCACAGAAAAGAGGGAAAGCAAGGGTGAGAGAAAAGGAGAGAGCAGCACAGAAAAGAGGGAAAGCAAGGATGAGGGAAAAGGAGAGAGCAGCACAGAAAAGAGGGAACGCAAGGATGAGGGAAAAGGAGAGCAGCAGAGAAAAGAGGGAAAACAAGGATGAGGGAAAAGGAGAGAGCAGAGAAAAGAGGGAAAGCAAGGATGAGAGAAAAGAGAGAGCAGCAGATAAAAGAGGGAAAGCAAGGATGGGAGAAAAGGAGAGAGCAGCAGAGAAAAGAGGGAAAGCAAGGATGAGGGAAAGAGAGAGCAGCAGAGAAAAGAGTGAAAGCAAGGATGAGGGAAAAGGAGAGAGCAGCAGAGAAAAGAGGGAAAGCAAGGATGGGAGAAAAGGAGAGAGCAGCAGAGAAAAGAGGGAAAGCAAGGATGAGAGAAAAGGAGAGAGCAGCGGAGAAAAGAGAGAAAGCAAGGATGAGAGAAAAGGAGAGCAGCAGAGAAAAGAGGGAAAGCAAGGATGGGAGAAAAGGAGAGAGCAGCAGAGAAAAGAGGGAAAGCAAGGAGAGAAAAGGAGAGAGCAGCAGAGAAAAGAGGGAAAGCAAGGATGAGAGAAAAGGAGAGAGCAGCAGAGAAAAGAGGGAAAGCAAGGACGACAGAAAAGGAGAGAGCAGCGGAGAAAAGAGGGAAAACAAGGACGAGAGAAAAGGAGAGAGCAGCAGAGAAAAGAGGGAAAGCAAGGACGAGAGAAAAGGAGAGAGCAGCAGAGAAAAGAGGGAAAGCCAGGATGAGAGAAAAGGAGAGAGCAGCAGAGAAAAGAGGGAAAGCAAGGATGAGAGAAGGAGAGAGCAGCAGAGAAAAGAGGGAAAGCAAGGATGAGAGAAAAGGAGAGATGCAGAGAAAAGAGGGAAAGCAAGGATGAGAGAAAAGGAGAGAGAGGCAGAGAAAAGAGGGAAAGCAAGGATGGGGGAAAAGAAGAGAGAGCAGCAGAGAAAAGAGGGAAAGCAAAGATGAGAGAAAAGGAAAACAGCAGAGAAAAGAGGGAAAGCAAGGGTGGGGGAAAAGGAGAGAGCAGCAGAGAAAAGAGGGAAAACAAGGATGAGGGAAAAGGAGAGAGCAGAGAAAAGAGGGAAAGCAAGGATGAGAGAAAAGAGAGAGCAGCAGATAAAAGAGGGAAAGCAAGGATGGGAGAAAAGGAGAGAGCAGCAGAGAAAAGAGGGAAAGCAAGGATGAGGGAAAGAGAGAGCAGCAGAGAAAAGAGTGAAAGCAAGGATGAGGGAAAAGGAGAGAGCAGCAGAGAAAAGAGGGAAAGCAAGGACGAGAGAAAAGGAGAGAGCAGCAGAGAAAAGAGGGAAAGCCAGGATGAGAGAAAAGGAGAGAGCAGCAGAGAAAAGAGGGAAAGCAAGGATGAGAGAAGGAGAGAGCAGCAGAGAAAAGAGGGAAAGCAAGGATGAGAGAAAAGGAGAGATGCAGAGAAAAGAGGGAAAGCAAGGATGAGAGAAAAGGAGAGAGAGGCAGAGAAAAGAGGGAAAGCAAGGATGGGGGGAAAAGAAGAGAGAGCAGCAGAGAAAAGAGGGAAAGCAAAGATGAGAGAAAAGGAGAACAGCAGAGAAAAGAGGGAAAGCAAGGGTGGGGGAAAAGGAGAGAGCAGCAGAGAAAAGAGGGAAAGCAAGGATGAGGGAAAAGGAGAACAGCAGAGAAAAGAGGGAAAGCAAGGATGAGAGAAAAGGAGAGCAGCAGAGAAAAGAGGGAAAGCAAGGATGAGGGAAAAGGAGAGCAGCAGAGAAAAGAGGGAAAGCAAGGATGAGAGAAAAGGAGAGATGCAGAGAAAAGAGGGAAAGCAAGGATGAGGGAAAAGGAGAGAGCAGCAGAGAAAAGAGGGAAAGCAAGGGTGAGAGAAAAGGAGAGAGCAGCACAGAAAAGAGGGAAAGCAAGGATGAGGGAAAGAGAGCAGCAGAGAAAAGAGTGAAAGCAAGGATGAGGGAAAAGGAGAGAGCAGCAGAGAAAAGAGGGAAAGCAAGGATGGGAGAAAAGGAGAGAGCAGCAGAGAAAAGAGGGAAAGCAAGGATGAGAGAAAAGGAGAGCAGCAGAGAAAAGAGGGAAAGCAAGGATGAGAGTAAAGGAGAGAGCAGCAGAGAAAAGAGGGAAAGCAAGGATGAGAGAAAAGGAGAGAACAGCGGAGAAAGGAGGGAAAGCAAGGATGAGGGAAAAGGAGAGAGCAGCAGAGAAAAGAGGGAAAGCAAGGATGAGGGAAAAGGAGAGAGCAGCAGAGAAAAGAGGGAAAGCAAGGATGAGAGAAAAGGAGAGAGCAGCAGAGAAAAGAGGGAAAGCAAGGATGGGAGAAAAGGAGAGAGCAGCAGAGAAAAGAGGGAAAGCAAGGATGAGAGAAAAGGAGAGAACAGCGGAGAAAGGAGGGAAAGCAAGGATAAGGAAAAAGGAGAGAGCAGCACAGAAAAGAGGGAAAGCAAGGATGAGAGAAAAGGAGAGAGCAGCAGAGAAAAGAGGGAAAGCAAGGATGAGAGAAAAGGAGAACAGCAGCAGAGAAAAGAGGGAAAGCAAGGATGAGAGAAAAGGAGAGAGAAGCAGAGAAAAGAGGGAAAGCAAGGATGAGAGAAAAGAAGAGAACAGCGGAGAAAAGAGGGAAAGCAAGGATGAGAGAAAAGGAGAGAGCAGCGGAGAAAAGTGGAGGAATGATCTGACAGAAAACGAGCTAAGAAGAGCAGTCAAACGACGGGGGCAGAAGCGGCGATATCGATCGGCGGGGAATAAAAGGGTTCGGCCATTTGTCACAGTGGCCGTGCGCTGCAGTCGGGTTAAGTGTCCGAACGTCTCCTCACCGGTACCGAGTGAGCTAATGGCCAGGAAGGTTTGGTGCATGTTTAATGAGGAGGAGGCCGGGCCCCATCTGCATCTCAGTCGATGCTTTGATTCTTTGCTCCATCTTGATGTCTAGGATTCGATTCTACGAGACCTTGATACGGCCAAAACATGCCCACCGCTGCCTGTCGGGAAGGAACAAGTGCGAAAGGATCAGTTTAATCTCTCATTTCTAACCAGCGATATTGACCAAGCAAAGCCTGATTTTTGGCTGGAGCTGGAGGATCAGGGCGTGTGTGTGTGTGTGTGTGTGTGTGTGTGTGTGTGTGTGTGTATATGTGTGTGTTTGTGTGCGTGTGGTGGGGAGGAGGGGGGGGGCACAGACATTAACACACTCATCTGTCGAACTGCCAGATGCAATGACAATCTTGCCCTGCAACACTGGAGGGGCTGCAGGTTCTCAGCCCGGCTGAAACGCTCTTTAATAGTAGCTGTGGTTGTGTTTGTGTGTGCGTGTGCATGCACGTGTGTGTGTGTGTGTGTGTGTGCGTTAGTTGTCGCCGACTTCCCCTCAACGAGATTCTCCCACCGGTTCGGGTGATTTAAACTGACAACCTTCCAGTCACAAGCTTGCTTCTCGTCTCGTCCTCCACCAAAGAAAAAACAAAAACGACCCCATAGGTCGTTTGTACAAGCAGCTTATTACGACCTCGTCACGTTTTAAAGTGAAGCGCCCTCTAGCGGCGGTGCTGCCAATAGCGATCATACTTACTGCACTAGACGGTGAAACGACACAAAAACACACCGACTACATATTCTATTGTTCTCACACTGTTTTTAATCACTATTTACTGACTACGCACCTTCATTAGCCCGTCTGTGAGACGTTGTATAAAGGATGTCAACAAGTAGCTACAAACCCACAATGCACAGAGGCGAAAAGTATCTGTGGCAAATCTCCGGCCGCCTGTAGGGGGCGCTAATTTAGGAAACGCTCCTGTGGGTCGTACTGGAGCAGCGGTGGCGGACTCCACGCCGGGTGATTTCACTGGTTAGCAACCCTCCGACCAGAGAGGAAGAACGTGTCGGTGCAGAACCCGAGGAAGAGAGAGCTACGTCAACTCCGTAGACGTCAACGGGCCAATTATCTAACAGCAATGGCGGCTCAAGGGAGCCCCGGATGGGTCCAAACGGTGCGACCCGGGGCAACAGGATTTCTATGGCGAAGGCGTGTTCCTCGCATTAATCAAAGGTCAATTTACAGGTAAGAAGCTACAGTTGACATTTTAACGATGACCACTTTACAAGCGCCTTTGAATCAAATTAACGATGTCATTTAACGCGTGACAGCTCGTCAATTCCTACGCATGCGCATAGAATATATGTGTCACGTTGGAATATATCTATACATAAATGTAAAAAGCTGAAAATATTGGTTGGTAGTTACCAGAAATCGCGGCTAAGTGGTTCAATTAAATGACCCGCCAAGCTTCGTTTGGAGCTATTCGGCGGCTACGTGAACCACGTGACCCTCTCGCGTTCTGACCCCTCGTTGACGCGACTCTCTCTTGCTAGGGCTCTGCGTCGGTGAAATCACCTGGTGATGAAAACCTGCATGCACGTGGCGGCTCTCCATGGCACCCGGTTAGCCACCCCTGTATTAGAGGGTATAGGATATGTGGTCGTATGGGTTGGAGAACTAGTAGGATCAAGTTCATCCATCCATACATCCATTATCCGAACCTCTGAACCACTGATCCTGCGCTCAGGGTGATGGGGAAGGTGGAGCCTATCCCAGCAGTCATTGGGCGGCAGGTGGGGGGGGGGACACCCTGGACAGGCCGCCAGACCATCATGCAGGGCCCACACACACATTCATACCTAGGGACAATGTAGTACGGCTGAGTCACCTGACCTACATGTCTTTGGACTGTGGGACGAGGAGAACATGCAAACTCCACACAGAGGACGACCCGGGACGACCCCCAAGGTTGGACTACCCCGGGGCTGGAACCCAGGACCTTCTGGCTGTGAGGCGACCGCGCTAACCACCGCGCCACCGTGCCACGCGGGATCAAGTTGCGTGATAAAAGTTTGGCTGTTTAATAACGCATCATCCAGACTTGGGGTCTCGGCGAGCCGTCTCTTTTGTGTCACCGGTTATTTCAGACGCCAGCCGACTCAATTGGACGTTTGAACGCTTTGCTGCACGGGTGCGCTTCAATCTTCCTTTTCAACATCACATCAATATTTGATAAGAGCGGCGCTCGATGGGTCATCAGCGACTTTTTTTTAAAAAACAGGACGCTTACGGCTAAACGCATACCCCCATTCACGGGGCTTTTATTCAGCCGCCGTGCTCAGGGTTTCAAACGGTGGAGGTGTAATTCTTGCCACCAGCACTTTTGTCGTCGCAATCGCTGGTGATCGCCCGCAAAAAGACAGACTTGCACGGACCGCGGGCTGCGTTTTAGTTTTCATTTGTACCTGCGGAGTGGTCTTTTGATTTTCCTTCCACTTACTGCTCGTGGAGCAGAGGGATAAAAATAGACCCTGAGTGCTTTGAATTTCATTTTGTTCAGACAGGACTTTGCTCTACTGAGAAACGGTTAAATGACCCCGCGTGTTTTGGCTTTTTTTTGTTTTTTGTTTGGCTTATGAGCTCGTAAGAACGAGCTTCTAGAAAGTTACACATCTGTAACCCATCCATCCTCCATCCATCCTCCATCCTCCATCCATCCATCCATCCAGCCATCCATCCATCCATCCAGCCATCCATTATCCAAACCGCTTATCCTGCTCTCAGGGTCGCGAGGATGCTGGAGTCCTATCCCAGCAGTCATTGGGCTGCAGGCGGGGAGACACTCTGGACAGGCCGCCAGTCCATCACAGGGCCGACACACACACACACACACACACACACACACACACACACACACACACACACACACACACACCTAGGGACAATTTAGTACAGCCGAGTCACCTGACCTACATGTCTTTGGCCTGTGGGAGGAAACCCACGCAGACACGGGGAGAACATGCAAACTCCACACAGAGGACGACCCGGGACGACCCCCAAGGTAGGACTACCCCGCCCAGATAGCAAAGAATCGTTGGCCCAAATATGGCCCACATCTGCAGTTATCTTACGGCCCACATTTGGCCTTGAATGACGGCGTTGACTCAGGGTGAGTGTGGCTGCCTCAACTCGGCCACATGTCTGGCCCACTAATGCTGTGCGGGCCAGAAGTCAGGCCCGGCTTATGACATTTGGGCCACTTGTTGCCGGTGCCGTAACTGAGCCGTAAGTACCAAAAGTGCCCCAGATTAGGCCCAAATGTGTCCGCTATCCGGCCGGGGCTCAAACCCAGGACCTTCTTGCTGTGAGGCGACCATGCGCTAACCATCGCGCCACCCAACCCGCACCATGAGCATAAGATATGAATTACATTTGAGTCAATGCAAAGTCATCTCTTTAAAAAAAAAAAAAGGTAGTGCATTACGGCAACAATGACACTTAAAAAAAGGGGGGGGGGTCGTTAATTGGATTCACGTGACGAAACCGGGGTGCAGAGAGCAGAAGGGCGGACGCCACCGCTAACTGGACGGAAACCACACCGAGGTGAGCAGCATCGACACGGCGGCCCAGATTTCAGGAGCGATTCGCTCCGGCAGGAAGCCGTGTCGGAATTAATTGCACCCTCCAGCTTGCCTACAGTAAAGGAGCTGTTAGTCTATAAATCCAGCCAATTGCCAAGAATATTAAGAGGGACATAAGGCAAGATTAAGCGGCCATTCTCTGAGGTAACAAACTCACTCATGGTTTGCATGAGTGTAAACCCCCTAATATCGACACGGGGAGCTCTGGTTGCTTAACTGTGCATTTAGTAGCAGAGCTTTAACTGATCCACTTGCGCGTGTGTGCACACACACACACACACACACACACACACACACACACACACACACACACACACACTACGTTTGAGAGAAAGGTGGCGATGACGCTCCAGAAAGTATCTGTTGACACAGCATTGCAGCATTTATTTTTACACTAAATGAATAAAAAGAAAAATATCGTTCCCATTTCAAAGCGATACAACGCATCTTGCAACCGTGTACCATCATTCTGAAGGACTCTACACTGATGCAAACTGACCAGAGGAACTCGTTATTCGATATGCAAACGAGACTAACGAAGAACAGTCGGTGTGTTTACACGCTCTCTTAAGTCGAGCTATGGCGAGAGCTCGATTAGGCCATGTAATTGGACTACCGGCGTGGCCCCAGCACACAAGAACCGGGGGAGAATCCATGTATTGACGGCGGTACGTATGTCCGAAACCGGTACGGTACGTATTTATTTATTTATTTATTTATTTATTAATGAAAAGGTGTTTTTATTGGCATTATTTGAGAGACCGTACAGAACAAGACTTAAGGTGGGAATACAACGCTGGAAGGAGCCTGACATGTCAGATTTAGCTGCTTGCTATGGGACCTTCTTCCGGTTGACCTATCGCGTCACACACCAAACGAGCCCCAAACGAGTTAGCGAGCACCTCCTTCAGCCGACACAACATCAAGTTTGCCTCCTCGTCTGTCCAGAAACGCGTGGTTCTCGCTCCGGCACTCGCCATGTTGATGCTGTTGATACCACGCTGTTGGACTTCCGGGTGAAAGACCACCGCGGGACCTATGGACCACGCGCAGAACGCCGAGGCCGGTTCGGGGCCGGTGAAGCGTGTACATCCCCAACCGCACTACCTAGGTGTGTTAGTCCCACATGGAGAAATCTGGTTTAGTAGGGTTTCAGCCGGACTAACACGCTTGCATGTATTTTGAAACGCAATAAATCCACTTTTTCCAATATCATGTAAACGCGCCGAATACGACCATGTGCTTGATAAAGAGCCTGGTGTATGCCTCCTCACATTTATTTTTTTTGTGGTCTTTTTAAGTCAGAAAGATATTTTCATGTCAAAAAAAAGGGGGGGGGGGAAAGCGCGCCAGACATCAAGAATAGATTAGGACGCACCTCCGTGTTCTGTGCGAGCGCTTAGATCCCATGACAGAGCCGAGCAGAATCTGGAGCATCCAAATTTAGCAAGCCAAACTCAGGGTTAATCACCCAGGATGCAACGCAGACAGTCCGACGTCGGTTTGGGGGAAGCGAGAGGGGGAGTGTGGTGGATCCCATGGAAAATTGATTTTGCTCCTCAAACAAAAAAAAAGAAAGAAAAAAAAGGGGGGGGGGACGGTGAGATTACTTTTTTTGCGATCTCTGTCTGGAGAAGAGACAATAATTCATTTTCGGTCACAGCTAAAAATAATGTTGGGGGGGAGGGGGGGCAAGAAGGGAAAAAAAAAAGATGCATCGCTGTTGTCCACAAGGCCGCGTTGCCAAAATATTCAACCGAGTCCAATATATTATCAAATCATAGCTGTTAGAATAAACCCAGCGGCTCTTCGCTCCCCACTCAGCAGCAGGGACGAGGCGTGGCTGGGTAGGACGACGCCACAGCTGTGCAGCTGTCACAGACAGCAACCTCAGGGACGCCTCCTTGCCATCCAAGTCAGCTTGAGTGCCTCATAAAAAACCCCAAATACTCAGACGTTCCTATTTCGTGTTTGCTCGTGGCTTCGGCAGGGTTTGTGGACCGGCTGCTGATCCTCTGCTGCTCCTCGCTGTTTTTTGTGTTGTACACAGATTTTTTTTTCATTTTTATTTTGTCTGTTTTATATCTCGGAAGAGTCCACATTTCAGCTTTCTACTTGAGACTGTCCTCCACAAAACAAAAAACAAACGCCCCCGTAGGTGGTTTGTACGAGCAGCTTATCACCCCCTATAGTGAGGTGTTAAGCTACTTCCTGGCGGTCCTCCGTCATTATAACACGTCACTTCCCCTGTAACAATAAGCATCTCCTTCCATAAGCTGTGGTGAGAAGGAATATTAATAAAAGCAAAGTGTAATGTCACACAGCGGTTATAATGTCCACGCTAGCTGACTCACTAACTTGTGGCTAACGTTAAGTTAGCTCTTATGACGTCATTCATAGTAAACACACTGCCAATAGCAATCTTGCTTACTATACTAGACGGAGAAACAACACAAACACACACTGACTACATATTCTGTTGTTCTCACACTGTTTTAAAACCCACAATGCACAGAGAAAAGTGTCTGTGGCATATCTCCTGCCGCCGGTAGGGGGCGCTAATTTAGGAAAGGCTCCTGTGGGTCGTATTAGAGGACAAACGACCTATGTGGTCGTCTGGGTTGGAGGACTTGGTGGTCTACTTTGTGTGGGCAGTTGAGTTCTGCTCTATTCTATCCTCATCTAGTCTACAGAATACAATAGAATAATATCCTATCATACAATGTAACACTTGTGTGCATGTGAGGTGTGTGTGTGTGATGTATGTGTGCATTTGAGGTGTGTGTGTGTGCATTTGAGGTGTGTGTGTGTGATGTATGTGTGCGTTTGTGCATGTGAGGTGTGTGTGTGTGATGCATGTGTGCATTTGAGGTGTGTGTTTGTGTGCATGTGAGGTGTGTTTGTGCATGTGAGGTGTGTGTGTGATGTGTGTGTGTGCATGTGAAGTGTGTTTGTGCATGTGAGGTGTGTGTGTGTGTGTGTGTGTGAGGTGTGTGTGTGTGATGCGTGTGTGTGCATGTGAGGTGTGTGTGTGCATGTGAGGTGTGTTTGTGCATGTGTGATTTGCGTGTGCATGTGAGGTCTGTGTTTGTGTGCATGTGAGGTGCTTGTGTGATGTGTGCGTGTGCATTTGAGGTGTGTGTGTGATGTGTGTGTGCATGTGAGGTGTGTTTGTGTGCATGTGAGGTGTGTGTGTGATGTGTGTGCATGTGAGGTGTGTGTTTGTGTGCATGTGAGGTGTTTGTGTGATGTGTGCATTTGAGGTGTGTGTGATGTGTGTGTGTGCATGTGAGGTGTGTGTGTGTGTGCATGTGAGGTGTGTTTGTGCATGTGAGGTGTGTGTGTGTGTGCATGTGAGGTGTGTTTGTGCATGTGAGGTGTGTGTGTGTGCATGTGAGGTGTGTGTTTGTGTGCATGTGAGGTGTGTGTTTGTGTGCATGTGAGGTGTGTGTGTGATGTGTGCGTGTGCATTTGAGGTGTGTTTGATGTGTGTGTGTGCATGTGAGGTGTGTGTTTGTGTGCATGTGAGGTGTGTGTGTGTGTGTGTGCATTTGAGGTGTGTGTGTGTGTGTGTGTGCGTGTGAGGTGTGTGTGTGTGTGTGTGCGCGGTGTGTGTGTGTGTGTGTGTGTGTGTGCGTGTGAGGTGTGTGTGTGATGTGTGTGTGCGCAGTGTGTGCGTGTGTGTGTGTGTGTGTGTGCATGTGAGGTGTGTGTGTGTGTGTGTGTGTGTGTGTGTGCATGTGAGGTGTGTGTGTGATGTGTGCATTTGAGGTGTGTGTGATGTGTGTGTGTGCATGTGAGGTGTGTGTGTGATGTGTGTGTGTGCATGTGAGGTGTGTGTGTGTGTGTGTGTGTGTGTGTGTGTGTGCAGTGTGTGTGTGGGGGGGTGTTAACTAACGAGACACCCTTCAGTTCCTCCCTCAGTCCTCCGCTAGACAAACTAGCAGAAAGAAAAGTGCAGCGAGAAAGAAAAGAAAGAAATTTCGCTTTAGAGTAAAACAGGAACAATTCCGCCGGGATGATCCCTCGCTATTAATCTTTAATGCGTTTCAACTTTTTTCGGTTCTGTGAAAGTCCGCGGCCCGACGGGGGAGAGGAGGCAGAACCGCAGAGAACGAGAGGGAAAGGAAAGACTTGAGGAGGATGTGAGAGAGGGCAAAAGGGGCAGCTTACCGGGGAATAGGGGCAACGTGAATGATTGATGACTCGACCGGGACGTCAGCGAGTTTGCCAGGCCATAAAAATGGACTAATCCATCCTGTTGCCCCCCAGGGGGTCCTACCGCCATGACGTCACCAGGCCCGGTGGCGTTTCTGGGCACTACTTTCTCCTTTACGCTGTCCACTGACCTGCTTTCAATAAGGGGGGCGGGGGGCGGCGGGGGGGGGCGGAATACCTTTTGCCTTGTTTATGTTTTCTTTCGTTTTCTCTCTTCTTCTCCCTGGGTCTTGCCATCTTCTTCTTCTTCTTCTTCTATCTGATAGCTTGCGTGATTGATCTGTCTGGCTCAATCTGTTCTTCTCAACATGTCCATACTCATCTCCTCCGCCACTCCATCACCAATCACCAAGGTGTTTTCACTCCGAAACTCGGCTCCATTTTGCAGCATCCCGTTTTACCCTCTTCTTCCCCTCCTCGCTGTTCTCCATGAGCAGGGCGCGTCATGTTTTTCACCAAACACATAGTGACCCCTGCTGGTGAAGAATATGATAGCGGGCAAGCTGCGGCCCCATCTCTACGGCAGTCTACTTACTCCGGAGGACGCCAACCGTGAAATCAGCCTGGCACTGGCTTCCCCGTGACAGACCCTCCGTCTCGGGGGCATATTTGCCCCCTGCTCCCCTCTCTTCACTTGGAAAGCAGAACTAGTCCACGGGCCAAGAGCCAGGCCTCCCTTCTTCTTGCCTCTCTCAACACTGTATATTTTTACACGTTGGCTTCAGGGGGAGCGGACCGGACCACGGATCAACAGTCTTGAGTCTGGTTTCTGAAATCCAGTCCGGTACCTCGCTGTCTTATACGGATGCTGAGTGGAATGACGCAACCGAAGGAGTCCGCCTGCATGAGGCCGCACGGCGGCGTCCCATCACAAGTCCCTGTCACGTCTCTCTGAGAGTCTATGTGCCAGTTCTGATAGGTCTTTCTTAAGATTTTATTTTTTCATAAGTGGCTCGGATAATAGATGGAGGGACCTATTCATTGACTTTTAGCTTTAATTTTATTTTGTTTTCTCTCAACAGTTTATGTTGTCAGTCTGTTTTCTTTTATCCTCTTTTTTTTGTCCTTACCTACTTTCCATCTGTTGTAGCGTAATGTTCATTGCACTGCATTTTATTGTACAAACTGAGCTGTCTAAATAAAGTTCAATCTGTCTAAACAAAGTTTAACCTGTCTAAATACAGTTTAACCTGTCTAAATACAGTTTAACCTGTCTAAATACAGTTTAATCTGTCCAAATACAGTTTAATCTGTCCAAATACAGTTTAACCTGTCTAAATGCAGTTTAACCTGTCTAAATACAGTTTAATCTGTCTAAATACAGCTTAACCTGTCTAAATGCAGTTTAATCTGTCTAAATAGTTTAATCTGTCTAAATACAGTTTAACCTGTCTAAATACAGTTTAACCTGTCTAAATACAGTTTAAACTTTCTAAATACAATTTAACCTGTCTAAATACAGTTTAACCTTTCTAAATACAGTTTAATCTGTCTAAATGCAGTTTAACCTGTCCAAATGCAGTTTAACCTGTCTAAATACAGTTTAACCTGTCTAAATACAGCTTAACCTGTCTAAATGCAGTTTAATCTGTCTAAATAGTTTAATCTGTCTAAATACAGTTTAACCTGTCTAAATGCAGTTTAACCTGTCTAAATACAGTTTAACCTGTCTAAACACAGTTTAACCTGTCTAAATACAGTTTAACCTATCTAAATACAGTTTAACCTGTCTAAATACAGTTTAACCTTTCTAAATACAGTTTAATCTGTCTAAATACAGTTTAACCTGTCTAAATACAGTTTAACCTGTCTAAATACAGTTTAACCTGTCTAAATACAGTTTAACCTGTCTAAATACAGTTTAACCTGTCTAAATACAGTTTAATCTGTCTAAATACAGTTTAACCTGTCCAAATACAATTTAACCTGTCTAAATACAGTTTAACCTTTCTAAATACAGTTTAATCTGTCGAAATACAGTTTAATCTGTCTAAACAAAGTTTAATCTGTCGAAATACAGTTTAATCTGTCCAAATACAGTTTAACCTGCCTAAATACAGTTTAACCTGTCTAAACAAAGTTTAATCTGTCTAAATACAGTTTAACCTGTCTAAATACAGGTTAACCTGCCTAAATACAGTTTAACCTGTCTATACAAAGTTTAATCTGTCTAAATACAGTTTAACTTGGCTAAATACAGTTTAACCTGTCTAAATAAAGTTTAATCTCTCTAAATGCAGTTTAATCTCTCTAAATACAATTTAACCTGTCTAAATACAATTTAACCTATCTAAATACAGTTTAACTTGGCTAAATACAGTTTAACCTGTCCAAATACAGTTTAATCTGTCTAAATACAGTTTAACCTGCCTAAATACGGTTTAACCTGTCTAAATAGGGTTAAACCTGTCTAAATGCAGTTTAATCTGTCTAAATACAGTTTAACCTGTCTAAATGCAGTTTAACCTGTCTAAATACGGTTTAACCTGTCTAAATACGGTTTAACCTGTCTAAATGCAGTTTAATCTGTCTAAATACAGTTTAACCTGTCTAAATACAGTTTAATCTGTCTAAATACAGTTTAGTCTGTCTAAATACAGTTTAACCTGTCTAAATACAGTTTAATCTGTCTAAATACAGTTTAACCTGTCTAAATACAGTTTAATCTGTCTAAATAAAGTTTACCCTGTCTAAATAAAGTTTAACCTGTCTAAATAAAGTTTAATCTGTCTAAATACAGTTTAACCTGTCTAAATACAGTTTAACCTGTCTAAATACAGTTTAACCTGTCTAAATACAGTTTTATCTGTCTAAATACAGTCTAACCTGTCTAAATACAGTTTAATCTGTCTAAATACAGTTTAATCTGTCTAAATACAGTTTAACCTGTCTAAATAGTTTAATCTGTCTAAATACAGTTTAATCTGTCTAAATGCAGTTTAACCTGTCTAAATACAGTTTAATTTGTCTAAATGCAGTTTAATCTGTCTAAATACAGTTTAACCTGTCTAAATGCAGTTTAACCTGTCTAAATGCAGTTTAACCTGTCTAAATACAGTTTAACCTATATAAATAAAGTTTAATCTTTTAAAATACAGTTTAACCTGTGTAAATACAGTTTAATCTGTCTAAATACAGTTTAACCTGTCTAAATACAGTTTAATCTGTCTAAACAAAGTTTAATCTGTCTAAATACAGTTTAACCTCTCTAAATAAAGTTTAACCTGTCTAAATAAAGTTTAATCCGTCTAAATACAGTTTAACCTGTCTAAACAAAGTTTAATCTCTCTAAATACAATTTAACCTGTCTAAATACAATTTAACCTATCTAAATACAGTTTAACCTGTCTAAACACAGTTTAACTTGGCTAAATACAGTTTAACCTGTCTAAATACAATTTAACCTAAATACAGTTTAACCTGCCTAAATACGGTTTAACCTGTCTAAATACGGTTTAACCTGTCTAAATACAGTTTAACCTGTCTAAATGCAGTTTAATCTGTCTAAATACAGTTTAACCTGTCTAAATGCAGTTTAACCTGTCTAAATACAGTTTAACCTATATAAATAAAGTTTAATTTTTTAAAATACAGTTTAACCTGTCTAAATACAGTTTAATCTGTCTAAATACAGTTTAACCTGTCTAAATACAGTTTAACCTGTCTAAACAAAGTTTAATCTGTCTAAATACAGTTTAACCTGTCTAAACACAGTTTAACTTGGCTAAATACAGTTTAACCTGTCTAAATACAATTTAACCTAAATACAGTTTAACCTGCCTAAACACGATTTAACCTGTCTAAATATGGTTTAACCTGTCTAAATACAGTTTAACCTGTCTAAATGCAGTTTAATGTGTCTAAATACAGTTTAACCTGTCTAAATGCAGTTTAATCTGTCTAAATACAGTTTAACCTGTCTAAATACAGTTTAACCTGTCTAAACAAAGTTTAATCTGTCTAAATACAGTTTAACCTGTCTAAACAAAGTTTAATCTGTCTAAATACAGTTTAACCTGTCTAAATAAAGTTTAATCTGTCTAAATACAGTTTCACCTGTCTAAACAAAGTTTAACCTGTCTAAATAGTTTAACCTGTCTAAATAAAGTTTAATCTGTCTAAATACAGTTTAACCTGTCTAAATGCAGTTTAACCTGTCTAAATACAGTTTAACCTGTCTAAATGCAGTTTAACCTGTCTAAATGCAGTTTAACCTGTCTAAATACAGTTTAATCTGTCTAAATACAGTTTAACCTGTCTAAATACAATTTAACCTGTCTAAATAAAGTTAACCTGTCTAAATAAAGTTTAATCTGTCTAAATACAGTTTAACCTGTCTAAATAAAGTTTAACCTGTCTAAATAAAGTTTAACCTGTCTAAACAAAGTTTAATCTGTCTAAATACAGTTTAACCTGTCTAAACAAAGTTTAATCTGTCTAAATACAGTTTAACCTGTCTAAACAAAGTTTAATCTGTCTAAATACAGTTTAACCTGTCTAAACAAAGTTTAATCTGTCTAAATACAGTTTAACCTGTCTAAACAAAGTTTAATCTGTCTAAATACAGCTTAACCTGTCTAAACAAAGTTTAATCTGTCTAAATACAGTTTAACCTGTCTAAACAAAGTTTAATCTGTCTAAATACAGTTTAACCTGTCTAAACAAAGTTTAATCTGTCTAAATACAGTTTAACCTGTCTAAACAAAGTTTAATCTGTCTAAATACAGTTTAACCTGTCTAAACAAAGTTTAATCTTTATACATACAATTTAACCTGTCTAAATACAATTTAACCTATCTAAATACAGTTTAACCTGTCTAAACACAGTTTAACTTGGCTAAATACAGTTTAACCTGTCTAAATACAATTTAACCTAAATACAGTTTAACCTGCCTAAATACGGTTTAACCTGTCTAAATACGGTTTAACCTGTCTAAATACAGTTTAACCTGTCTAAATACAGTTTAACCTGTCTAAATACAATTTAACCTGTCTAAATAGTTTAACCTGTCTAAATACAGTTTAATCTGTCTAAATACAGTTTAACCTATCTAAATAAAGTTTAACCTGTCTAAATAAAGTTCAATCTGTCTAAATACAGTTTAACCTGTCTAAATAAAGTTTAACCTGTCTAAATAAAGTTTAACCTGTCTAAACAAAGTTTAATCTGTCTAAATACAGCTTAACCAGTCCAAATAAAATTTAATCTGTCTAAATACAGTTTAACCTGTCTAAACAAAGTTTAATCTGTCTAAATACAGTTTAACCTGTCTAAACAAAGTTTAATCTGTCTAAATACAGTTTAACTTGGCTAACCTGTGTAAATACAGTTTAATCTCTCTAAATGCAGTTTAACCTGTCTAAACAAGGTTTAATCAGTCTAAATACAATTTAACCTGTCTAAATACAGTTGAACCTGTCTAAATACAGTTTAACCTGTCTAAATACAGTTTAATCTGTCTAAATACAGTTTAACCTGTCTAAACAAAGTTTAATCAGTCTAAAGACAGTTTAACCTGTCTAAATACAGTTTAACCTGTCTAAATACAGTTTAATCTGTCTAAATACAGTGTAACCTGTCTAAATACAGTTTACCCTGTCTAACCACAGTTTAACTGCTTATTCAAAATGCAGTTTAACCTGTCTAAATTCAGTTTAACCTCTCTAAATACAGTTTAACCTGTCTAAATACGGTTTAACCTGTCTAAATACAGTTTAACCTGTCTAAATACAGTTTAACCTGTCTAAATACAGTTTAATCTGTCTAAATACAGTTTAACCTGTCTAAATACAGTTTAACCTGTCTAAACCCAGTTTAACTGCTTATTCAAAATGCAGTTTAACCTGTCTAAATGCAGTTTAACCTCTCTAAATACAGTTTAACCTGTCTAAATACGGTTTAACCTGTCTAAATACAGTTTAACCTGTCTAAATAAAGTTTAATCTGTCTAAATACAGTTTAACCTGTCTAAATAAAGTTTAACCTGTCTAAACAAAGTTTAACCTGTCTAAATAAAGTTTAACCTGTCTAAACAAAGTTTAATCTGTCTAAATACAGCTTAACCAGTCCAAATAAAATTTAATCTGTCTAAATACAGTTTAACCTGTCTAAACAAAGTTTAATCTGTCTAAATACAGTTTAACCTGTCTAAACAAAGTTTAATCTTTCTAAATACAGTTTAACTTGGCTAACCTGTGTAAATACAGTTTAATCTCTCTAAATGCAGTTTAACCTGTCTAAACAAGGTTTAATCAGTCTAAATACAATTTAACCTGTCTAAATACAGTTTAACCTGTCTAAATACAGTTTAATCTGTCTAAATACAGTTTAACCTGTCTAAACAAAGTTTAATCAGTCTAAAGACAGTTTAACCTGTCTAAATACAGTTTAACCTGTCTGAATACAGTTTAATCTGTCTAAATACAGTGTAACCTGTCTAAATACAGTTTACCCTGTCTAAACACAGTTTAACTGCTTATTCAAAATGCAGTTTTACCTGTCTAAATGCAGTTTAACCTCTCTAAATACAGTTTAACCTGTCTAAATACGGTTTAACCTGTCTAAATACAGTTTAACCTGTCTAAATACAGTTTAATCTGTCTAAATACAGTTTAACCTGTCTAAATACAGTGTAATCTGTCTAAATACAGTTTACCCTGTCTAAACACAGTTTAACTGCTTATTCAAAATGCAGTTTTACCTGTCTAAATGCAGTTTAACCTCTCTAAATACAGTTTAACCTGTCTAAATACGGTTTAACCTGTCTAAATACAGTTTAACCTGTCTAAATACAGTTTAACCTGTCTAAATACAGTTTAATCTGTCTAAATACAGTTTAACCTGTCTAAATACAGTGTAATCTGTCTAAATACAGTTTACCCTGTCTAAACACAGTTTAACTGCTTATTCAAAATGCAGTTTAACCTGTCTAAATGCAGTTTAACCTCTCTAAATACAGTTTAACCTGTCTAAATACGGTTTAACCTGTCTAAATACAGTTTAACCTGTCTAAATACAGTTTAACCTCTCTAAATGCAGTTTAATCTGTCTAAATACAGTTTAACCTGTCTAAATGCAGTTTAATCTGTCTAAATAAAGTTTAACTTGTTTAAATGCAGTTTAACCTGTCTAAATACAGTTTAATCTGTCTATATGCAGTTTAATCTGTCTAAATGCAGTTTAACCTGTCTAAATGCAACCTGTCTAAATACAGTTTAACCTGTCTAAATACAGACTGACTGGTTGATGCCAGTACACATCAATACACGTTTATGAAAACACCTTAATTCTATTTATTCTGAAACACCAGATAGATAGATAGATAGATAGATAGATACAGTTTAACCTGTCTGAATAAAACCTAACCTGTCTAAATACAGTTTAACTTGGCTAAATACAGTGTAACCTGTCTAAATACAGTTTAACTTGGCTAAAGACAGTTTAACCTGTCTAAATACAGTTTAACTTCGCTAAATACAGTTTAACCTGTCTAAATACAGTTTAATCTGTCTGAATAGTTTAACCTGTCTAAATACAGACTGACTGGTTGATGCCAGTACACATCAATACACGTTTATCAAAACACCTTAATTCTATTTATTCTGAAACACCAGAGAGAGAGAGAGAGAGAGAGAGAGAGAGACGGACCGAAAGACAGTTAATCTTTCTCCAAGCTTATTCAAATACTTTTTTTTTTTACTTTTGTTATCAACAAACCAAGTGACCCAGCTATCCAACATGGCTGACCGAGCTCATGTGCATGTCTTTCTCTCTCTCTCTCTTGGCCTGTGCTACTGTTGGAAGGCAGAAGGAACTGAATCATCTCAACGTTTGCCCTAAGGGCCTAAGTCCCAACACAGCCAACAGAGACTGCCTTTGAAATATGGTGTGCTCCGTGCCCGGCTGGCCGTCAGCAGTAAGTGGAGTGTAATTTGGTTTTAGTGTGAGGAAAATGATCCAAGTTTGACTTCCAGTTTAATTTGCTCTGGAGTGAGCAGAATGAATAAGACGTATGCAGAAGGCCATATAGATATGAGTTATTCTGTCTCTCTCTTTATTTTATTTTTTATTTTTTGGCTGAAACTATGAATGAAATCGCAGATTTCTGCTACAGGTGTTGTTCAGTCTTGATATTTCAAAGGGCTGAGTGCGTTAAATAGGTCCCGAGATGGACCACCTGAAATTGCACCTCAGGTGGTCCACTGTATGATGGAGGGAGTGTGATTTCTTGATGGAACACAACATTCGTATTGCCTTTCACTATCTCGCTTTATAACCCATCTTTATACCTTCTCCGTGGACTACGATTGCGATCTGTAGCGAGAGTAGGGTGCAGGTGGAGGACAGCCTGGAGAGGTGGAGGTATGCACTGGAGAGAAGAGGAATGAAAGTCAGTAGGAGCAAGAAGGAATACCTATGTGTGAATGAGAGGGAGGACAGTGGAGTGGTGAGGATGCAAAGAGTGGAGGTGATGAAGGCAGTGTTGTAGTACTCGAGTCCAGGACTCGGACTCGAGTCCGACTCGAGTCCTGATTTTCATGACTCGTGACTCGACTTGGACTTGAGCACTGATGACTCGGACTTGGACTCGGACTCGCGAATTTACTGCATTCGGACTCGGAAGTTGGAGACCCGGACTCGTGACTTTTTAATTGATAAAGACTGTTTTTGTTAGATTTTTTTTAAATAATAGGCCCTATTAAAATATATTGATAGTTATATTAATACTGTAACATTATTCAATTTCGTGTAAGGGCAGGCACGTGGCGTGCATACCTACACGTGGATTCACGTGGCGTGCATACCGTCATGTTCAGTAGCGCGAAGATGCCTAAAGAGACGCCCCGAATTGTGCGCTTTGCTTGCACAGATTTTACAACAAATTCCAGCAAGATCACTGCTAGATGTTCGATATGTAAACGAACTATTGAGGAGAAGACCGGGACAACCTCAAACTTCAACAGACATCTGTCAAGGATGCACCCAGAAAAGTAAGTGATATGCAGTCAGCTGATGATATGGTTGGTGATCAGTTAACGTTAGCTAGCTAGCCATCTAGCTACGGTAACAATAGCCTCTGAAGTAACTCAACCACTGGTCCAAGATGTTGGGTCAGGTCGTGTGGCGGGTATATCATATCACTAGAACCGTTGGGTTGGGTCGTGTGGCGGGTATATCATATCACTAGAACCAAGTGAGATTGTATAGGTAAGTTCAGTAACGTTACTGTTAGAATGCTAATGCAGCATTGCACAGAAAAGTCACAGTACGGTTCGCTTTCGGTACGAGCGTGCCATCGATCTCACTAATGATGAGTTGGTAAGTAACACGCAGCGTCTTCGTGTTATAGGGAGATTAAAACTGATTTTTCTTATTTATCATTTAGCTAATTACCAAGTAGCATACACTTAACGGAAAAAACACACCACTCTGAACTACCGTGTTAGCATTAATCTTAACTAGCAATAACAAATCCGCACATTGCAGATCTCCGCCATGAATATTCTCCAAGTGCGGAGAAGGAAGAAGTCTAGCCTATATGCATCCACAAATAATGTTGATAAAATGTGCACAACTTTACAATGCAAATAAAAATAATTGTAGGCTATCACTCGCTAAATGGACTAATTGAAGAAAGCTAATGTGGATGCCGCCACGGGTTTTCTTGAGAGCTGGAGACGGTACAAGATTTGACGGATGTGGCATCCCCCCCCCCCCCCCCCGATGTACCGAAAACTACCGAACCGTATCGTGATTGGTGACACCGCATAGGCTACTGTAAATATGGGGATATTTTTCTTTGCATATATGCAGCATTGGGTGTGCCAAATTCTAAAAATAGACACGCGCGACGTAGCTTTTGAACAGTACTATGAACTGGCTCTATCTTCTAACAAAGTCACACCCTCCCTGACCCATACAGAATAAACATACAGACTCACGGAGGATAGAGAGTTAAAGCTCAGCTAGGTAGCATGTAACATACTTAAATCAATAATTAAATGACTGGGTTTTGCTAATTAATCCCTGTCCTGTTAGTCTCATAAATTATGTATCTTTTCTCATACTTTTCATTTATCCAGCTAGTTTACATTAGTTAATCTACTAATATGGTAATGTTAGTTATATAGATAACTAAATATGTAACTTACCTGGTTATGGTTCAAACCACTATGTGTATAATGTGTAACATTTGTATTGTTATTGCATATTGTTATAGCTATAACGTTACACATTTTTTGCTGTGAGAAAGATTACTTGAAACAGTTTGGCATCAGCAAGCTAAAGTGTGTATCCTATCTTCCCCTAGGTTCCAAGAATACCGTGCCTCCACTGCTTCAGATGTGATGCCAGCTGCTCCAGGTCAGAAGACTATCACATCATTTTTAAATGATGGACAGCAAAGGATGTACGACCTCAAACATCCACGTCAGAAGGCAATAAGTGATGCCCTTGTAAAAGATCTAATCATTACGTGCTGCTTGCCACTCTCCATTGTTGACAACGAGGACTTCAAGCACTTCCTGCATGTCCTGGACCCTCAGTACCGGCCCATAGCAAGATCCACAATTTCCTCTGTGACCATTCCAGGAATGGTGGAAGTCAAGAAAGAACAGATAAAGAACCAGCTGGCAGAAGCATCGAGTGTTGCTGTTACCACAGACATTTGGAGTGATCGAAAGATGCAGTCATTCCTTGGAGTGACAGCACACACAGTGGCAATGGATAAAAAAAACAGGAACTCAGCCTTCAGTCATATCTTCTTTCCTGCAAAAGAGTGCATGGGAAACACTCAGGAGAGAAGATTGCAATGATGTTTGAATGCTGTGCTGAAGAATACCTGATTAAGGACAAGATCAACTTTGTCATAACTGACAATGCATCCAACATGAGAAAAGCTTTCCAGGCCAGCTTTCCCCTAGAGGATCCTTGTGATGCTGAAGCTCATGATCCCAGCACATTTGAGGACGATGATGAAATATGGCAAGACCTGATGCCAGAAGATCAACAGACAGTCAATGACACTTTGGCTGAGAACTGTAAGATGCAGAGACTATCATGCTTCACACATTCACTGCAGTTGGTCATAAAAGATGGTCTGAAAGACACCAGTGGGCTGTCAAGCACCCTAGCAAAGCTATCCCGTGCAGCCAACCTCCTCCACAGTGGCACCTCGTTTAAAGACTGCTTTGAAGCGTGTTCTGGTGATGCAACAATTCCAACAGCGAATGCCACACGATGGAATTCCACTCTGAAGCAGGTGAAGGCTTATGTGCATTTAGACATGCAAAAGCTGTCCAGTGTGTTGGAATCAGTGGGGCACAAAAGCCTTATCTTATCCCCGCGAGAGTATGCTCAGCTTAAAGAACTGATCGAAGTTCTTGATCCGTTCTTAGAGGCAACCAACCTAACTCAGGGTGAGACCACTGTCACCGTCAGTGTGATTGTGCCCTGTGTCCTCACTCTGCGCTGTTACCTGCAGGAAATAAGAGGAAAAGCCAGATACTGTGGGCCTCTGGTGAGAGCTCGGGAGAGCTCCTTGAAAACAAGGTTTGCAGAGGTTTTCAGTGCAGTCAAGATACCAGGATGTGAGCCGGCTGAAGGAAGAGGCCCCACCAAATTTCCTTTCACCAATGCCTACTTCATAGCATCTGTGTTGGACCCAGCATTTGGCTTCCAGCGGCTAGAACATGATGTGCAGCTGGACAGTGACGTCAAAGATGTGCTGAAGACTGAGATCAAAGGTGAGAAATGTTTTGATTAACGTTAGTTAAGTGATTAACTATTTGATTGTTGTGATGTTTATATCATTGAAGGTGTTACAATAAAGCACATAGGCGTGTCATTTGTCATGTAGGCCTAGTCAATAACATATTTGTAATGAGTCCCCCATGCCCCCTCTCATTTCAGAGTATATAAAGGCAGAGGGTGACAAGCAAGCGGTATCAACAGCAGATGCAGCGGAAGCAACAGGACCAGGGGAAGGTGAACTTTCAGAGTCTCCTCCTGAGAAGCAGTTGAGAATGTTCTCCCACTATAGGAGGACTCCCTCCTCCACCGAGAAGAAGCCGTCTGGCCAGGCTCAGTTGACTGCATACCTCAACTTGATCGCTGAGCAGGACTCTGACTCAGTCCCGTGCCTCAGGTTTTGGCAGCAAAACAAATCCAAATTCCCTACCCTCTATCAGATTGCCACACAGGTATTCTCTATCCCTACCTCCAGTGCACCCATTGAAAGGGTATTTAGTCATGGAGGCATTTTGATGAGGCCTCACCGTGCAAGGTTGAGTAGTTCCATGCTGTCAGATCTTATGTTTTTGAAATGAGACGTGTATGCTTAAAACTAGTGCCACCAGCCTTTTGTTCCTAACTATTCCTGAGAGACAATGTCTTTTGACTAGTTTTTATGAATGTATTGTATGCTGTGGAACTTACTTCTGCACACTGTTTCCACCATTTGCTAATAGCATGCTATTCACAGCTATCAAATGTGTTTTGAAGCACATCCAGTGTTCAGAATGTCAAAGAAATTCAGACTGTTCTAAAAATGTGTGTGTGCGCGCATGCTTGCGCGTGCATGTGTGCGAGTGTGTGGGTGTGCATTTGTTTGGCTATCGTGTCACAAAGTAAATAAACTCCCTTTGAAATGGTGACAGCTGTGTCATTTTTGTTTAATGTAGACCTTTTTTATTTGTATGTCAGATCTTTGACTGTGCCCGAGTGGATCACTGGAGCCATCTTTGAACTCGACTCAGACTCAACCTTGATGACTCGGACTCGGACTAGGGTAATAGGGACTTGACTCGGACTCAGGTAATGGGGACTCGACTCGGACTCGACTCGACTTTTCTTTGCTGACTCGGACTTGGACTTGGACTCGAACACTGGGGACTCGAGACTCGACTCGGACTCGAGGTTTAGTGACTCGACTACAACACTGGATGAAGGCATACGAGTTTAAATACTTGGGGTCAACTGTCCAATGTAATGGGGAGTGCAGAAGAGAGGTGAAGAAGAGAGTGCAGGCAGGGTGGAGTGGGTGGAGAAGAGTGTCAGGAGTGATTTGTGACAGAAGGGTACCAGCAAGAGTTAAAGGGAAGGTTTACAAGATGGTTGTGAGACCAGCTATGTTATATGGTTTGGAGACAGTGGCACTGATGAAAAGACAGGAGGTGGAGCTGGAGGTGGCAGAGTTGAAGATGCTAAGATTTTAATTGGGAGTGATGACGAAGGACAGGATTAGGAACGAGTATATTAGAGGGACAGCTCAGGTTGGAGGGTTTGGAGACAAAGCAAGCGAGGCAAGATTGAGATGGTTTGGACATGTGTGGAGGAGAGATGCTGGGTATATTGGGAGAAGGGTGCTGAATATGGAGCTGCCAGGGAAGAGGAGAAGAGGAAGGCCAAAGAGGAGGTTTATGGATGTGGTGAGGGAGGACATGCAGGTGGCTGGTGTGACAGAGGAAGATGCAGAGGACAGGAAGAGATGGAAACGGATGATCCGCTGTGGCGCCCCCTAACGGGAGCAGCCAAAAGTAGTAGTAGTTTCTCTCTTTATAGTCTCTTCATGAAACGCAGTATAAATCAGGGCTGCAGTCTGCCAACTAAAAGGTGGGGGTATTTTTTTCTCAGTAAGTGGACCCTTTTTACGTGCGAGCACAGTACACCTTATACAAGCAAGTCGATCCAGCACAAAATCGCGACACCGGGCTAAGGCATGGCCGCTTAATATGGCGGCGTTTCACGTGAATGGCGATGTTGAGGCAAAGTGAACGGACGCTGTGAAGGTTTGATGTGACGATTTCTTCGTCTCTCAGTGTTTGAAATTGAATTGTTTGAAACTTGTCTTACATCATATTTGCATTATTGCATTTTACTGTATGTGAAATGGGATGGAGCCTTAAAAAATCATAATATCGAATCCCAATATTTATAATATATGTCTGAAAAATCACGATGAGTATCAAATGAGTACTGACACATGATCGTAATTATATAATTGGAGGTGCCTGTTGATTCCCAGCTCGACTTCCTAGTGCACTAAAACTTGTAATTTTTCTCCCCCTCTTCCCCCCCAGTTATATCCGGCCAATTACCGCACTCTTCCGAGCCATCCCGGTCGCTGCTCCACCCCCTCTGCCGATCCGGGGGGGCTGCAGACTACCACATGCCTCCTCCGGTACATGTGGAGTCGCCAGCCGCTTCTTTTCACCTGACAGTGAGGAGTTTCACCAGGGGGACGTAGCGTGTGGGAGGATCACGCTATTCCCCCCAGTTCCCCCTCCCCCCTGAACAGGTGCCCTGACTGACCAGAGGAGGCGCTAGTGCAGCAACCAGAACACATACCCACATCCGGCTTCCCACCTGCAGACACAGCCAATTGTGTCTGTAGGGACGCCCGACCAAGCCGGAGGTGACACGGGGATTCGAACCAGCGACCCCTGTGTTGGTAGGCAACGGACTAGACCGCTACGCTACCCGGACGCCGCAAAACTTGTAATTTTGTGGAAGGATTGCCTAATTATGGATATTTCAGGCTCAAAGGTATTACACGGTAGTGATCATGAGCTTATTTTGTTCCCAAAGCGAACGTTGCTTGGTTTCATTCTTTAGTTGAACTTTGGGGACCTTTTGTTTTCTGGGATAAGTTGAGACCCCCCCCCACCACCACCACCCCCCGCCCCGCTTGGCACCATCCGTACGGCTTACGCAATCTTGAAAGAATAATTACAACACGGTCAATGGACCAGTTTCCTTGAAGGATTTTTTTTTTTTGAAATCTTCCCTTCCTTTATATTCACCACTCACGGGTTCATTTTCACAGTCGTCCGTCCTTTTCTTCTTGCCGAACACACAGCTTGCCAGCTACAGCTCAATGCAATGAAATTAGGGGGGGGGGGGGGGATCCACAACGCTCGTTCAGCGTAAAAAAAAAAAAAAACACTCTGGCTCGGCCAAAGCCACCGCGATGCTACAGCCGTCTATCGTAGCAGATTTAAGTGGTCACTTTAAACATGTGCCGTTGTTTTTATGGCTAAATTCCCTTCCTGCGTTTGCTCTGCTGTGCTGCGGCGGAGCGACGCCTGCGGGTAACCGCTGGTCGGCGGCGCTGCAGGAAGCAGCGCGGTAGAAATCCACAATAAGAGGCTGCAAAATACTGCCAATTTTCAAAATGACTTCTCCAATATGCTATGATAGACTGCTACGTTAGCTTCGGCTGAGCTGTTGAGTGCTTTTTGTTTTGTTTTGTGTTGCACAGAACAAGGATTACGGATTTGTCCTCCATTCATCGGGCTGAACAGTAGACAGCAAGCTGTCCAGCATGTAGAAGAAGACAAGGCGACTGTGAAAGTGAAACCTACCTATGTGCTTGATGGACGGACGGAGCACGTAAAACATGGGATAGACTCTAAGGGCAGTCGAGTAATTGTTTGCTGCAACAGGTTAGTTGAAAAGTGGCGATATGTTGGCGGCACGGTGGCCCAGCGGTTAGCACTGTTGCCTCACAGCAAGGAGGTCCCGGGTTCGAGCCCCAGCCCAGATAGCAAGAATCTTCGGCCCAAATTTGGCCCACACCTGCGGTTATCTTACAGCCCACGTTTGGCCTTGAGTGACGGCGTTGAGTCAGGGTGAGTGTGGCTGCCTCAACTCAGGTCCACATCTGGCCCACATAGTGTGAGCTGCATCCCAGGTCAAGCCCGGTTCATTACATTTGGGCCATGCCTGGCCCACACAACACTTGCCGTAACCCAAGCCAGGTCCGGCTTATGACATTTGGGCCACATCTGGCCCACACAACAGCTGCCACTGCCGTAACTGAGCCGTAAGTACCAAAAGTGCCCCAGATTAGGCCCAAATGTGTCTGCCCTTTCTGTGTGGAGTTTGCATGTTCTCCCCGAGTCTACGCGGGTTTCCTCCGGGTGCTCCGGTTCCCTCCCACCATCAAAAAGACATGCATGTAGGGGTTAATGCTCCCGTCTGTACCCCTGACCAAGGCAATGGAAAGAAGGGCTGGAGCTGGTCCCCGGGTGCTGCAGCTGCCCACTGCTCCCATCTAGAACAGGATGGGTTAAATACGGAAAACAAATCCATCGTAAGAACACAATGACAAAACAGAGTGGCTTTAAAAGCCCCACTCCGATTCAAGCCCGTAGAGACTACTTATCTGTCCAAGCTGAGAGGAGCGGCTCCGACTCCAAATCACCTCGTGGGATTTGTTTTCTAAATTCCGTGTGACGAGACTGACCCTATACCCCTGCCGCGGCGAAGACGGTTATACAACTCATCAATAAGGGGTTTTTTAAACATGCATTTAGAGAGATCTAAATGACTAGAAGTGAAGTGTGGAAATGTGTCAGGGCGGCTTGTTTTAATTATGGCGAACGAGCCATTAAATGGGGTCCGACGTGGAACAGCGCGGCGGATAACCAACACGACGGGCCTCGGCGGTTGCGCCGCCGCTTTGTTTACCGTGCAGAGAGTCACAGGAATGACCCCCGGAGAAGACAATTAAGGTGGAATCGCCATTTCATGCTCTACGTGATGAGCGTATCAAGACAATTATCCCATTCACAAAACTGAAGGAAGAAGAAGAAAGGGAGCTTGAAGCAGGGGAAAATGCTGATAACTAGTGTTAAGCAGGTTTAAATTATGAGGTTGCCCAGACAGTGAGCGGGGTATTCAGACGGAGCTTATCCCCGGGCTGCTGCTCATTCAAAGTAATGAGGTCCAACATAGCAAGCAGGAAGAGTGGGGGTGCTTGGATTCAATCGGTCTAGTGTTTTTTTTTCCCCCCGTATTGTTAAGCACTTGAGATCCCTCCCTGTCATGTTACTTAGGAACCTTCCTCCCACTCTGTTTAGGTTTGCTGAGCGTGTATTCATTACCGCCGATTTATGTGTCAGCTCAAATGCTCCACTGGCGTTATTGTACGCCGTTATTTCTGGTTTATCCAAGGGAAAGTGAACCCGCCCCAAAGAGCGGAATTGCTGTGGCCCGGACCCGTTCCCACACCCGACACTTTCATCCGGCCCGCATACCGCGTGGAATGATGGCACTTGGGCGGTCCGCTCCCGTTTGCCAGATCTGGGCCAGAACCAAGGCTCCGGCAATGCTGCATGTGCCACATATTTGCCAAAGGTGGCCCATATTTGTTTTGCGATATTTGGGCCGTACTCACCGTTTACCACACGGGCCACTTCAGGGTCACATCCAGATCACGTGTTGGTGTGAGCACCGCATCTTTGACAAAAAAGGTCCACATGTTATTTGGCATATTTGGGCCATATTTGCTATTATACATGTGGGCCACTTCAGGCTCACATAAGGCCATCAGTGCCGTATCATTGCCTGAAGTGGCCCACATCCGGATGCTGTCTGGGGTGAGGTGCATGACTGGCCACTGTAAAGTTTGCACTAGGTCACAAAAAAAAAAAAATACAAAAGACTCTCTGGGCCGTTTGCCTTTCCCACAAGTGTTTCCCACTTGCCGTCTGGCAAAGTTCACATTCATGGAAACCAACCTATCGACTTTCCTCTGACCATTTTCAAAGACAAACAGGGATGGGACTCATGAATATTAATGAGCAACACTAAATCTCGGCAGAAGTTAAAATTAACTCCTAAACCCTTTTTTTCTAAAACTGCTGCTGTGCATGCTCAGCGTCGATACCCAGACAGCATCTGGACTCGGCCACTTCAGGCAAAGGTGCGGTGCTCTGGGCAACACGTAATCTGGATGTGACCCTGAAGTGGCCCGTGTGGTAAATGGTGAATATGGCCCAAATATCACAAAACAAATATGGGCCACCTTTGGCAAATATGTGGCACATGCGGCACTGCTATGGCTTGGTTCTGGCCCAGATCTGGCAAACAGGGGCGGACCGCCAAAGTGCCCTCATTCCATGCGGTATGTGGGCCGGTTGAAAGTGTCGGTGTGGGACGGGTCCGGGCCACAGCAATTTTCCTGCACACACACACACACACACACACACACACACACACACACTATTTGAGAGGATCAAAAATGAGCTAGGCAACTGTAACATTTACAGCAACCACATTCAAAAAAAATATAAATAAATAAAAATGCAATCAATCATAAACACTGTTTTGAGCATGTTTTCTCGGCTTTGAAATAAAACCCCACAGTATAATTGCAAAACTAAATTATGCAGGCCAAGGGGAAATATGAATTATTATATGTGTGCTGTTCTCATTTCACGCCTGATGGACTCCCACCTTTAACCAGGAGGGTACATGTCTCTCACTGCAGTCCCGGGCACGAGCCGTTCTAATAAAAGAATAATGGAAGCATTCTCCCTTTTTAATTGGACATTGTTACAATGACATATCAATCTCACTGCTGAGATGCCTTTCCCATGTATATTGTAATTGAAACACTTATTTTCCTCACAGATGCCCTACACCGTGAGACCTAGACTGCGTTGGACCTGCAAATCTGGACTGTCCCCAAATAGCAAAACTGCTGTGGCCCGGACCCGTCCCTCACCCGACACTTGCATCCGGCCCACATACCGCGTGGAATGATGGCACTTGGGCGGTCCGCCCCTGTTTGCCAGATCTGGGCCAGAACCAAGCCATAGCAATGCCGCATGTGCCACATATTTGCCAAAGGTGGCCATATTTGTTCTGTGAGATTTGGGCCCTATTCACCATTTACCACACGGGCCACTTCAGGGTCACATCCAGATCACATGTTGCCCAGAGCACCGCAACTTTGCCAAAAAAGGCCCACATTTGATTTGGCATATTTGGGCCATATTTGCTATTATACATGTGGGCCACGTCAGGCTCACATCCATTTTGTCAGGGCCAGAAGAAGGCCGTCAGTGCCGTATCCTTGGCTGAAGTGGCCCACATCCGGATGCTGTCTGGGTCACACGGGGCACCGGTAGGGTCGCGAGGCTGTCAATGGCTCAACTCTGTGCTATTCCAGTTTGATTCCTGCATTCAGTTTCCTGAAAATTACCTCAAGAGTTTCATTTGTTTAACACGTGACCCGCTTCCGCGATCGTAAAGGGACGTTTGTTCAATATGTGGGGGGGCACTGATGTGCAAGTCACTTCATGTCAACACTTTATAACAAATACAACCACGAATGACAGTTTGTCTCGCTTCATTCGCTTGAATACTCACTCCTGTATCCCCCTTTCCATGTACAGTACCTGTAATAGATATATTAGGTATGACAGATGTACAATAACAACATTTGCTATAATAGCTATATTATTAGATTAGGTATTGAAAATCAGTAAGTAAGGTTTAGGATAGGATATGTAATTCATATATTCATTACATATATATAATCCAGTTAGACAAGTAAATTCTGTGTGAGACTGTCTCAAAGAATGTATTTGAATCACTGGATTATTTTGCTCCTTATTTGTTGAGCAGTATATATATATATATATATATATATATATATATCAGGTAAATTCTTTATGAGACAGCACAAGCCGGTTTCATACCATAAGCAATCATCAGCTGTCAATCTGATTGGCAGCTGATGAAGAGACAGTGGGGGGGGGGGGTGGCGGCAGATTAACGAGCTGTGTGTGTGCTGTTATCTCTGCTAAATTTATCAACGCTCCTCCAGCAAAGTGTCGATTTGCTGCACCGTTACTGTGATCAGCGGAGACGCACTATTTATTCTCAGTCCACCTCGACCCACAAAGCTACCTGTTTTCGAGCGTACTCTCGCCATCGTGGGTTTGTTCACGCACCGCTCTGAGAGGAAAGCATTGGTGCGCAGGCGCGTGGTGTTAATGGGGTCCACCGGAAGAGCTCCCTACTACAAAGTTTCACCGCCAACTACTTGGCCTGGCATGCACACTACAGCGTTTTCAGTGGTTTTTGCGGATCCGTGTGCATGCGGCTCGTATTCAAAACGATGTCGTCTGAACGCGGGACGTTTTTCCAAACGCGAAGGCCAAACTTTTCCGTTTTTAGCAAGACCGTTGCCGTGTAAACGTGGCTTAACAGCTCCCTGTGCAGTACTCTTCAGTAGTAATCCACACTAGACATTGGGAATTCAGTGGCGGCTGGTGCTAACAATTTTTTGGGGGGGGGCGCAATTTACCTTGGCGCAGCACACCTGGCAACTGCTTTAATGTCCACACAGTCCTAGTTATCAGGATTTATACCCCTGATAAAATCTATAGGCCACATTGTCCTTCTTCATAGCTCTGTGACTGTGTGGACATCAAAGCAGCTGTCAGGTGTGCTGCACCGAGGTAAATTGTGCCCCCCAACCCCCCAAAAAAATGTGTTAGCCCCAGCCGCCACTGTTTAACCCAAACCACTCAAAGCTCATTTTAGGTATGCACGGCACAGCACTGGCAAATGAGCAAACAATAAATAGCAGACACTTGTATGATTGCCTGCATGTTTGAGTCCTAACAGCAAGGATGAATTACGTTTGTTTATTTTTTGTTTTGGTTGTTTTGCACATCACCGAGGAGAGAAACGGAGTGGCTGGTGTGAGGGTTTAAGGCTCTATAAATATGTGAAACAATAACCCATCCAGAGGCGAAGCACCGTGCACTCCGTGCTCCTTGTGGCTCAAGCCTCTTCCCCCGGCGGGAGGAAGATATAAGTGATTTAGAGCTCATCAAAATCATGCAATATTGCCTCTAAAACACACATAGTAAAACCGTGCCGGCGTAGCACATTATTGGTAAGGCATCAATCTCTGGGGGCGTTCCTAATGGAGCTATTAGAGAGCAAGCCAAAGAACTTCATTAATCATGGCCAGGGAGCTGAAGATTTCCTTTTAATAGTACAACACCCCGATTATCCACCCCCCCCCCCACACACACACACCCCCACGTCTGATCACATCCAACCTTTTGGAGCTCCTACATGGACCTTCATCCGCTTGTCCATCCAGAAATTCTGCCACTCCATCAGAAATCAGAATCAAAACTTACATGTTACTGCCATGTGCATGACATGCACTGGGAATTGAGCTTGCCGTTGTTGGTACAATTGCAAGAGCAAATAAAATGAAATGAGTATGTGAAAAATATATATATGAATACAAGCCTGCACAATGTCAGAGTGTCCTTTACAGGGCAGCACTTTTCAAATGTGCCGTGTCAAAGTCCCAACAGTAAGCATTAATAAGGACACCGTGTCACAGATGCAGGGCACGGCTGTTGTGCGATTTTGTTGTGAACAGAATGATACGTGTTGGTTGTTTTTTTTGTAGGTGAAAGTAGGCCTACTACTGACTACACATTTTCAACTGAGTAGCCAATGTTACATATGTTTACTCGGGCTGTGTATTAGCGAGAATCTGGCGATACGATACGTATCGCGATACAGGGGTTATGGGTCAATATATCGCGATATATTGTGATACTGTAAGAAAGGCGATATACTGCGTCTTCATAGGCCTGTGTTCTTTGTGCTTACGCTACTTCCTGTCTCAGTTTGCGTTGTTGTGTTGGAGTGGATGAGTCAAATGGCCGAAGATAGATGACAACACTGTTGTCTAGCGGTCGTGGGGTTACACACAACACACAATGTTTGTCATGAACCTTTACATGTAAGCAATTAAAAATCCATATAGTGGTTCTGAGAATCGATACAGTATCACAAAAGATAAAATCGTGATATTTCGAGTGTATCGATATTTTCTTACACCCCCCCAATATTTACATTACATCCTGATTGGACGCTCTGACATTATGAAATAAGACGATTTTGCAGCGGTTCAACAGATGTAAAGTTAGCTCGTCTTCATCCTGCCTTTAGCAAACTCACAAAAAGATAAGATGCACTTTATTTCTTTATTAATCCCTGTGGGGAAATTCATCCTTTGTATTTAACCCATCCCTCTATACACACACTGGGAGCAGTGGACAGCCGTCATGCAGCATCCGGGGACCAGCTCCAGGTCTGTCTTTCCATTGCCTTGCTCAGGGGCACAGGCGGGAGTATTAACCCTAACATGCATGTCTTTTTGATGGTGGGAGGAAACCGGAGCACCCGGAGGAAACCCACGCAGACACGGGGAGAACATGCAAACTCCACACAGAAAGGACCTGGGACCGCCTGGGGTTCGAACCCAGGACCTTCTTTCTGTGAGGCAACAGCGCTAACCACCGGGCCACCATGCTGCCATATCGGAAACAGTTAAATATTTTGTTCGAAATATTGATTTCTTTGAGTTAAAGGCGATAGAGCGCGTCTTAACTTGCATCTGTGTTGACGGCGTTTATGTGAAATCCTATAAATAGGTACGACGATAACCCATGTGCACAATACAAAGTGACAGAATACAACGGAGGGGCTAACTAAGAGAGAAACGTGGTGGGAGTGCAAAAAAACATGTATTTCTCCAGTCTTTTTGCCAACCAATATTATAAAATTAACAGAAAAAAAATGCTAATTCTTAGCGTCTTGCAACAGCATAGATTTCTAGATGCACTCTCACAAACATTTCTGGAGGGGCTGCACCCCCATCCCCCACCCCTGAATCTACACAGATGGTACGGGAGACTAAATGTCAGCTTGGGTATGACTGAGACGACTCACATCTAAAATTAACCACTATATGGAAATGTTCATGTCTTGAATAGTCATGAAGTAGCCTAAACACTCCAGCAATAAAATGCATTGAAAAAGGGGGGCATTCATGGAAATCTTCAGGGCTGTAAGTCCATTCTAAACTGGGGAGACATCAGTAATCGGGTCCCTTTCTAATGGGTGAGCCATGCAAAGCTGGAGGTAAAACGTGGGGGGGGGGTTAATAAAGACCAGTGAGGGGACTGGATAACCGAGGTTAAACTTTATTCAGCCCTGCTGGGAAAGTGTATGAAGGGGAGGAGGTGGGGATGAGGGGTGGGGGTCAGCTGAATGGGTGGTTTCTAGTCAGGGCAAGGCAGGGGCCGAGGCCTTGGCACTGTGAGTTGGTATGTATCCGGGCCCCCCGAGAGCCCGCTCCCACTGGGCCTGAGTCAGAAGTCTAACAGCTAATGGCAACAGCCGCCCCACGGGGGGGCGCTGCTGGCAGCAAACTAACGCCCACACATGAGAGGAGCTGTCAACACTCCACCGTGACCCCTGTGGGCAGCAACCGGCCGAGTAGCTCAGGAAAGAAAATCCCCCACCAATCAAAACCGATGGCTGTTGTTTCCTTTTCCCGACGCCTCTTGGGCACACCGGGGCCCAAAAAAACCATGCACGGATCATCACGCCCACAGGCCCTGGGCACCAAACTCGCCCTACCTGCCACACACACGGAGCATGCGCACTGCGTGTGCCCCCCCCCCCCACCCCACAGGCCCTGGGCACCAAACTCGCCCTACCTGCCACACACGGAGCATGCGCACTGCGTGTGCCCCCCCCCCACCCCACAAGCACACAGTTTGGTCGCACAATAGCAAAGGGCAAACCGCCGCCACACAGCTCCTATTACTCCGAAATCAGATCCGTTACTGTGACGCGTTATAACCCCGCCTTGTGTCGTCCTACTCACGCCACGTTACAGGACGGCAGAAACATCAGAGAGGAATAGCCTACCTAAACCAGCGGCTTTCCTCCGGCCTGCTCCGCAGAGACGCCATCGACGAAGTCGTCCAAGTCCAACTCCCGGACGAGTTCCGGTCCCAGGGCCACGAGAGGCGGCATGTTCGGGCGTCGTCCGCGTCCTCGGTTCGGTTTGAGTCCCGGGGCGTCCGCACGAAGGACCCGGAAGTTGCTGACAGGAAGCGTCAGATCACGTCCAGTCTTGACGCGCCGTAGTTGGGAGGCGTTGACTGTGAGCCACAGCCGAGCCCGTGTTCTCAAAAGTATCGGCGGAGGCGTGTTCATGTTCCTGTTCCGGTTCATGTTCCGGTTCCTGTTCCGGTTCAGTCCGCCAGGTCTGCTGAAGGTGAATCAGTCCGCCGGCGAGACTTCCGTCCATGACAGAGGGACGGGCGAAGGAGACGCTCGGTTAATTACTTCACTGTCTTTCCCGAGTTTCCGCTTTGCCGATGACTTTTGACCTGTAGCCTACGTCATTGTGACGTCACGCGATTTAATCGGCTACTTTACAAGACATTCAAACAGTTTCGTCGTCATACTGCCGTTTCAAAATCACACGTGCTGCGACCGTGGTCGTCATCGGGCTCAGTTATACAGTTTATGTGTGTAAACTGCTAATAAGACACGTTAGCCCCTAGCTAACGGGTCTGACCCTTTAGCCGAGCGGTTAGCGACGTCGCCTTGTGGTGCAGTACACCTCGTATCAAATCCCGCACCGGGCAAGAAAGTAACCGGTTACAGTGCATTTAATAACTTTGAGTTAAATATAAGAATACGGTGGCCTGGCGGCCTGTCCAGGGTGTCTCCCCGCCTGCCGCCCAATGCCTGCTGGGATAGGCTCCACAATGTCATCCGCAAACATCGTCGTCCATGGAGACTCCTGCCTGATCTCTGTCGTCAACCTGTCCATCACCACTGCAAACAGGAAAGGGCTCGGAGCCGATCCTTGATGTAATCCCACCTCCACCTTGAACCCATCTGACATTCCTACCGCACACCTCACCACTGGCCCACTGCCCGCATACATATCCTGCACCACTCCTACATACTTCTCCGCAACTCCCGACTTCCTCATCCAATACCACACCTCCCGGGTAGATCTTCCGAGTAGACGAAGCTCGTTAGCCTTGTCAGGCAGTTCATCTAAGAGAAGGAAAACTGTGATTTGAAACCTCCGCTGCCTCGCGGGTATACTAGTATACGGGAAAGGCTTCGGGAAGAAACCCTGAGAAAAAAATCTGCGTCCGTCTCCATTGCCAGTAGTCTCGCTAGTCTTGCCACTGGTAGTAGGTGGTCTCGGGCGACGGAGTGGAGTTGATGATGTGCAACTCTTCCTCACATTAATCATCGCGCAAGTCATCAGTCATCCATCACAGGATGACTAGATGGTCCTCGTCGCTGTGACGGACGAATAACACCACACCCCCTCTCGGCACCCCGTCACATGCTTTCTCTAAATCCACAAAGACACAATGTCACTCCTTCTGACCTTCTCTATACTTCTCCATCAACATTCTCAAAGCAGGCATCGCATCTGTAGTGCTCTTTCGTGGCATGAAATATTTGCGTAGCACTTTGGTTAAAATGTGCCTCATGAATACATTGACTGCATTAAACTGCGAGTGTAGAAGCCTGCAGTGGTAAATGCTGGTTACCAGTAGGCTGACTTGTAGAAACAGCAGTTCGGTCAAGACCATACTCAGTGCAAACCTCCTGAATCCATGCACCACTTTTTATCTATTACAGTCACCCACCTGCCAGAATGCAAGTCCATCAAGGTTGTCAGTGCATGTGTACATGTGTTGTTGGTTTTTTTTGTGTGTCAGTACTGGTACACGGTACAGACAGTGTCTGGATGACTACACTATGAGTGAGGCACTTCTCAGGCATTCAGGGGAAAACTTCAGATTCTTTGCCCCGGATCCCAGCAGAGAGTGAATTAATCATCACAGGCCTCCCCGAGCAACAGCTGGGGGAGAGGGAGCTCGGCTTTAAACAGTACAGACTGGAGGAGGTTCAGCCATCACTTCTAGTTGTGGATTCTGACATCAATAGTAATGAATACCTTGGAGCGCTGCCTGACTGCCTGAGCATAAACTGCTATCACACATGAAGGCTGGGCAGTGTAAGGGTTTTTGACTGTGCATATATTTGTGTGTGTGTGTGTGTGTGTTCCTGACTTATCATACTGCTTTCGGGAGCAACATTTCAGACTAAAAACCAGTAAATTGGGGACGGCTTGTCCAACTGGGGACAAAAGACGTGTCCCCAGTTGGGGGGGGGGGACTGATTTTGGGGTCCGTGGTTAAGGTTGGGCTTAAGTTGCGGTTAAGAGCTAGGGAATGAACGTCAAGTCATGCATCCATCCATCCATTACCCGAACCGCTTATCCTGCTCGCGGGGATGCTGAGGCCTATCCCAGCAGTCACTGGGCGGCAGGCGGGGAGACACCCTGGACAGGCTGCCAGAGCATCACACAGGGCCGACATACACACCCGGGTGTATTACACGCCAAAGTGGCGTGTAATACACCCGCCGGTCTAATTTGTCAGTGTCACGGTTTGAAAAGTACACGCGTGTATGAAGGTGCAGTGCCAGCAGGGGGCGATGATTAAGAGGTGAAGGCAGGTTAGGGGTAGGGGAGGGGTTATGGAAAATGCTATATGTTTCTTTTCCTCCACAGGGAGTTGCTGGCGTTGAGTTAATCATCGCCCCCTGCTGGCAGTGCACCTTAATACACGTGTGTACTTTTCACACCTGAGTGAGGCAAACCGTGACACTGACATGTTGGACCGGCGGGTGTATTACACGCTGTGGCGTGATACTGGACACACACACACACACACACACACACACACACACACACACACACACACACACACACACACACACACACACCCATTCATACCTAGGGGCAATGTAGTAAGGCCGAGTCACCTGACCTACATGTCTCTGGACTGTGGGAGGAAACCCACGCAGACACGGGGAGAACATGCAAACTCCACACAGAGGATGACCCGGGATGACCCTCAAGGTTGGACTACCCCGGGGCTCGAACCCAGAACCTTCTTGCTGTGAGGCGACCACGCTAACCACTGCACCACCGTGCCGCCTAAGTCAAGTCAATGTTATTTGTATAGCCCAATATCACAGAACACAAATATGCCTCAAGGGGCTTTACAGCAACACAACGTCTACGCAGTGTTCCCAAAAGTGACCTAAGTAAACGTGTGTGTGTGTGTGTGTGTGTGTGTGTGGGTGTGTGTGTGTGTGTGTGTGTGTGTGGGTGGGTGTGTGTGTGTTTGCATCGTAGACCATGTGTGTTTGCGCATGACCTGCACGCGCCCCTGTACATCTGTGTACGTCTGCATGCTTGCTTTGTGGAAGGGTGCACCCAGGCCTGGCGTACTCCGTGACTCAAACGCAGAACAAAGGGTGGGGTTCAACGACCCGCGCTGACGGGGGCAATTAATCAGAGCACCATCGGCGCTCCTGGATGTGGCTGAGGTTACACCTGCAAGGGCTGCAACCGCGCCGGGATCCGACGCAGCGGCCTGTAAATGAGCTGTGGTCGGCTGGACTGTATCTGCTTGAAGGTGGGCGTCAGAATCGAGCCTTCGTGTGGTTTTGGGTTGTCTCTGCAGAGCGGCCCACGCGTTGTGGGTTTGTTTTCATCTCGCCTGGTTCGCATGCAAGTTATTTTGTGTCTCAGTAACAGCGGCGGCACCAACGTTCCCCTGCACGGCCGCCAGAATATTTAGCAGTGCAGTGAGAATGAAGCTATTTTGGAAAATAGGAAAAGCTGACATTGCCAGTTGATTGTGGAGGGATAAGTGTTAAACTGGTGTGTTAAGTGCACCTCATAAACGCAGTTTACCCACCCTTTTATTTGCACACTATAGTTTGCCCACCTTTTGTGTACGTCAAAGTAAATACCATCAATCTGACATGAATTATAACCCGGACAGCAAAACTGCTGTGGCCCGGACCCGTCCCACACCCGACACTTTCATCCGGCCCACATACCGCGCGGAATGATGGGCACTTGGGCGGTCCGCTCCTGTTTGCCAGATCTGGGCCAGAACCAAGCCATAGCAATGCCGCACGTACCACATATTTGCCAAAGGTGGTCCATATCTGTTTTGTGATATTTGGGCCATATTCACCATTTACCACACGGGCCACTTCAGGGTCACATCCAGATCACATGGTGCCCAGAGCACCGCATCTTTGCCAAAAAAGGCCCCCATTTGATTTGGCATATTTGGGCCATATTTGCTGTTATACATGTGGGCCACTTCAGGCTCACATCCATTTTGTCAGGGCCAGAAGAAGACCACCAGTGCCGCATCACTGCCTGAAGAGGCCCACATCCGGATGCTGTCTAGGTCCAGCTCAGCTCTGATGTATCGCCTCCCTACCTGCTGCCTTGCCTGCCATCCTCATCCCCGTTATTCCTACGATAACCCCCTTTTTATACGAGCTCTATCGTCTGTGAACCCAGACAATAACCCAGGACCGTCTAACCACTGCGCCACATTTATGGGGTTTTCCCCCTGATGTTGAAAACGTCTCATGGTCGACTTGTTGACCGCAATCGATGTGCTGGGCGACTCCTGGTCTGGACTGTCCATTTTGGACCGTCCGTCCAAGTCTGGCCTGTCCGTCCCAAAAACGTCCGCTCCGTTTTCCCCCGTGTCAACACCGAAGACGGGAGTTTCTGAAAACCTGCACCCTGGAAGGAGTTTCCAGAAGGTCCGGAAGGTTCCTGTTTGGTGACCTTAAACGCGATCCGCCTGTCGACGAAAGACCAAAACGCACAGAAAAATCTACGTTTCCAGAAATCCCCGCGTCCGTGTGGACGAGACGTAATATGGTCGGGTCAAATTCCTCCTTGTTGTGATAGCGTCTTACACGTTGCCCAGCGCTATTGTGATACATGTCCAAGAGGGGACTTCTCAGTAGTCCCGTCCTCTCGAATTAGCCCCCGTCTTCGCTCTCCGGCGAGCTGCGAGCGTTTACCTCCTCTGAACTCCCAATGCAGGGGAGGACTTTGCTCGCTGATGTATGTAGGACAAGCGGCGGGGTGTCTGAAGTAAGAAATGAACAAGATGAATGCGGGGGATATGTTCATTTGAAGGTTCCTGTCACAGAGGGTTTGTCGTCCGACTGCACAAAGGGTGGAGCCGTCCCGCCTGATTTACTCGAGATTCGAGCCGTGGCTAAATTGGAAACCGTGAATCACTCTGACACCGCCGGTGGAAGATGGATTACTTCAGTTAAAGGCTCCCTTTTCTTTACTTTGACCCCCCCCTCCCCCCCCTTTTTCTTTTTCCTTCTTCAAGAAATCATGCGAAAATTCATCTGGCGACGGACGAGTGACCCAGCCAATCACGGAGGGGAGCTGACACAACAAAGGCGGTTTTCACAGCCACATCCGGCAGCGCTGGCGGCGCAGCGAGCCCCGCAGGATATTTACCCCGGCCTGAACAGGCCTCGCCAAACTACACCCGACTGGAGGAGGGAGAGACACGCCTCTGAGCGGGGTGAACGTCTCCTCCGAGGCGTTAAGAAAACCCCCCTGTTTGATGTTCAAAATGCCCAGACTGCACCGCTCTCGTTCCATCTCAGGCACATGGGAGGCTCTGCCCCCCCCCCCCATCGCTGGAAATGTACACCCCCACCCCCCCTTCATCTTGCACCACCAACTCCTTTTGCGTCGGGTGCCATCTCCGAAAGCAAGCGCCTGACCGCGCCGAGGGGCCGTCCCTTATTCGTATGAAAATGCCGCTCGCACACTCTGGCACTTTCCGTTATTCTCTCGTGCCTTCCGGCCTTTTGTACCTTTCGGTTTTAGAAGACGTTATGCACCCCCTTTCACCGCCACGTGCCCCCCCGTATGGGGAGTTCTCGAGCCCGCGTTTCATTTGTGTGTCTCTGTGTGTGTGTGTGTCTGTGTGTGTGTGTACCTCGGGTCAGAGCATAATGCAATAAACAGAGCCGAGTTGACGTGATTTGAACTGAAGCGGGCGGAGTCAGATTCAGCTGGGCCGAATTGAATTGCGCGCTCGAGAGTTTCCCAATCAGCATAAAGCCAAAAACCGAACTGATCGTCTCGCCCTCCGTCCGCGGGTTGACGGTCTCCTCCCTACCCGGCCCCGGATTTGCGAAACACAGTGCACTCAGCCATAGTCTTACGAAGAGGTAAGTGGAGAGTTTGCATATTGAAAATAATAGATAAATGTACAAACGTCCTCCATATTAGATGGCCGCTGATGTTTTTTTTACCGTGCACTTAACAGAAGAACTTGGCCTGCGGCTTCTTTTGCTTATAATGCATCTAAGTGGTGCTGGAGAGCCTGTGCAACGTGTGCGTCTGTAATCTCTCCTACTCTGCACTCTTTTGTGCGCACACACAAAAGACTGTGTGTGTGTGTGTGTGTGTGTGTGTGTGTGTGTGTCCTTACACACCCTTGCTGATGGTAGCTCATTGCCCTGCAGCAATATCAGGCCTTGGAGACACCTGGAGCCGGTGGTTTTGGCCCTTCGAGGAGGCAATCGCCTGGCAACTGGCCCTGATTGCTTTCTCCACTCTCTGGAACCCACCTCCGGATAATGCCATTAGGCAAGGCTACGCACAGCAGACAGACACACACACACACACACACACACACACACACACACACACACACACACACACACACACACACACACGCACACACACATACATACACACAACTGTGCTCTACCTTAGCACCACCAGCCTGGCCACGTCAAACAACATCCACATGTGAGATGGAGTCCATCTCACATGTGGAGATGTTGGCTGGAGTTGGTTGAGCTCCTCGTCCTTGGTGAGGGGAGCTCGGTCATCGATGAGGGGGAAAACCGCGTAGCAAGGGCGACATCTAGTGGCGCAGATAAAAACGACACCGTTGACAAACTTTCCGCCGGCGGCTGAGACCGAGGGAGCGTCTTCACGCCGCCGGTTCGCGGTGATCGTGAGACGCGGCGAGCGGTTAACGGGTCTCTTCCGGTTCCCGTCTTCGCACGGCGGCACGTCAGGACGGGCTGCCAGCGGAGGCGCGGCGCGGCGCGGCGCGCCGGCGCGAACGAGAGCCACGCGTCCTCTCTCAACATCCTCGGTAAAGGTCTCGGCTCGCTTCAGAAATCCCCCCCCCTCCCCCGAGTTTTAGCTCTGGCGGATTTGCATACTTTATACCTCCGAAGTATGCAAATCTGCATACTTTCGACTCTACGTCTGGGGGGGGGGGAGGAGGGGGGAGGGGGAGGAAATCGTTTTCCAAGAGGGAGGCGCCAGAAAGTCAAAAGCGTATCAAAAGTTACTGTACTCGGGAAAAGAGAAAGGAGACGGGTTGCGTGAGAAATGCGTGAGAAATGGAGGCCGAAGGGGAGACGACTGATACATAAGTGAAGGTAAGTAAGTTATAGCCGATGTTTGTGGAGGAGGGGGGTGGGGGGGGTGAGTTTACCGCTGCAGTCTGCGCACCTTGAGACGTGTCCCGGTCACCTGTGCGCCAGGCGCGCTGCTGTCTGTAGGCGCTGTACTGTCTCGTGTTGGGGAATTATAGGGTGAGGAGCGCGTGTCCATACGGGTATATATATATATATTGTAACGTGCATGGATAAGTAGACACGCTGGTTCGCGGGTCCGACCCTTTAGTCTAGCGGGTAGCGACGCCTCCTGCGGTGCGGGCGATACGGGTTCGCTTCCCGGCCGCGGCAGTTCCCGTAACTGCGTTGTCCCCCCCCCGAATTCGCTACAATGTATCGCGCTCACGGCGTCTCCTTATATTCTAGTCAGTCATCTGCCTTCTATTTTTACTTCTTTTTTTGGGGGGGGGGGGGGTAAACACAACCGGCAGGCTGGACCGACACAGTCAACCGTGACCGGCATGGAAAACGTCATTTATCCTCGTAATTACAGGGGGATTGTTACACAATATAGTGCATCATGACACCTTCTCACCCCCCCCCCCCAAAAAAATAAAGAATCTTTCACACTCAAGCCGAGCTGTTAGATAATGCAAAGTATGACACGAAGCCCAAACGGGGTATCGGAACAATGTTTCAAAACGCATTTTGTGAGTCGTTTTAGGTAGTTATACTCTATCCGCACCGCTTAATCTCGCTCTCCCGACGCAAGGCGGCGCTATATTGTGGCGCACGTTTCCTGTGCCCTTGTGCACTTTCTTTTTGCGCTACAAGAGAATCCCACGTGTGAGTTGTTGTCACGCAGTGGAAAGAGAAAATATCTGCAAACCCCATGTAAAGCTGCAGCAGCACAGGCTGCGAGAGGCTGTGAACGCTTTCCTCTTTACAAATGCCACCGGTTCCCTGTGTTGCTCAAGGGCAGAGAGGAAGGAGAGAGAGAGAGAGAGAGAGAAACAAGCGGGGCGCAGGAATGGATCAGGAATGGCATTTCCACGACTGCGCCGCGGCCCGGCTGGATCCGGACAGCGGGGAAATCCAGCACAAGGCGGACTTCTTCCGGAAACTGGGCTACTCCTCGGCGGAGGTGAGGGCCGCCCTGGGCAAGCTGGGCCTGAGCACCGACACCAACTCCGTGCTGGGAGAGCTGGTGAGGTCCAGGACCGTCGACGCCGGATCGCCCTCCGTCCCCAGTCTGCTGGACGGTGACGAGAATCCGCCGGCCCCCAGCTGGGCCCCGGGACCCCGCAGAGGGCCCCCATCGCCGCCGTCCCAACAGGAGGAGACCGGGGACGCGGAGTCTGAGCTGAAAGCCGTCGTTATCGACGGCAGCAATGTCGCCATGAGGTAAACGGAAATGATTTTAAGAGTTCACTCACCCAACATACATAAAGGACATATGGGATTTACTTACACATGTTGTTGTCACGTGGTTCCACACAGCTGTGTTCTGAGACCGTCCCCCACCACAAAACGACCCCCTGGGTCGTTTGAACAAGCAGCTGATTACCACCTGTAGTGAGGCGTTAAACTACTTCCTGGCGGTCCTCCGTAATTATAACACGTCACTTCCGCTGTAGCAATAAGCATCTCCTTCCATAAGCTGTCGCGAGAAGGAATATTAATAAAAGCGAAGCTTAATGTCACATAGCGGTTATAACGTCCGCACTAGCTGACTCGCTAACTTGTGGCTAACGTTAAGTTGGCTCTTATGACGTCATTCATAGGTAAACACACTGCCAGTAGCGATCTTAGTTACTATACTAGACGGAGAAACAACACAAAAACACACTGACTACACATTCTGTTGTTCTCACACTGTTTTAAAAACCCACCATGCACAGAGGCGAGAAGCACCTGCGGCATAATCTCCTGCCGCCGCTAGGGGCGCTAATTTAGGAAACGCTCCTGTGGGTCGTATTAGAGCAGTGTTTCTCAACCGGGGGTCCGCGGACCCCTAGTGGTCCGTGGTGTGATTGCAAGGGGTCCGTGAAAATAAAATATCTTTTAAAAAAAGGGTCCTATGACATTTATAGAAATAGGATTATTTTACTCAAATGTGACTGAGACCTTTATCTACCTAAACTATAAAGGGTAACAGGACTTTTTTCTCTAATTACATCTGTTTCACAAGTGTAATTTATTGTATTTTAATAAGAGATCTGCATAAAAATTCTGTTGTTACATATATCTGAAAGTTACTGAATACATATTCTGTTTTGTTACATATATCTGAAAGTTACTGCATAAGAATTCTGTTTTGTTAACTATATCCAAGTGACAACTGAAAGCTCCTATTTTTGCCCCAGAGAGTGAATAAATGCTATAATGCAATTTAAAATGCAGTTTCTACTGTTTCTATCAAATTGCAACCCCCCTCCCCCAAGATCAGGTGGAGGGGTCCTCAGGGTAGATCAAAAATACGCAGGGGGTCCAGGACCCCAAAAAGGTTGAGAAGCACTGTATTAGAGGACAAACGGCCTATGTGGCGGTATGGGTTGGGTTGAGTCACGTCGGAGCGGCTGTTCTGAAAGCTAAGCTGCAGGCGTGGCAGCTCATCGCTATGAAAAGAAACGCTGCCCGTCCCCGGCTGCTTTCGAATAAAGTCACTGCAGGCCTGTTGACATTTCATACTGGTTTGTCCTACTTGATTTGGGCGACTGCTGCTTATATCCAAGCCCGGCGTGATGCAGACTAGGTCAAAGCGGACAAAAGCTGTCACAGCCGTCCCTCACGCGTGTCCTCCAGCGGAGGCCTGGGTGCCAGATACCTGTATAACCACGTGTCAAACTGTCACAAGCCTTACCTGCACGAGCTCCTTGAACTCTGACCCCGAATTATGCGGTGTTATGAATACCCGTGTGGGGCTTTTTTTTTTTCAAAAGGGCGTTCACGTTCTTGCCTGTGCATGCTTTTGTCAGGGCCTCTGACTCAATATGCAAATCTCTGACACACACCTCAAAATCTTCACCTCACGGTTGACATAGACAAATGAGTACAATAGCTGGAGGGAATCCACGCTCACGGGGACACAAAGGACACATAGACCCAAGTGGTTTCTGCACAACTTTGAAATTCCCCAGTGACAGCCCACGTTGATGTTATAACGTGATAACGGGGGTTTTGCTGATGTGGTGCGCGCTTGTGTGAAATCTAAGTTTGAGACATTTAAGCCAACGAATCATGCAGAAACGTGATTGCCATCAATGCATTTTGGTTTGCAATGCAGATCTCAGTTTGTCCTAAAGGGAAACAATTGTCAGCATCTCCCCTTATATTTCTTGTAGGGATTACACTTCTTTGGCAGACACAATACAGAGGAATCTTCTGTGCGTCTCTGAAAACCTGTCAAAATTGTGTCGGCCGTTGACGTCGGTGGCGGGCAATGTGAGAATGTGAAAACGTACATTCTGGTTTGATGATGTGCTGCATTGTATATGAAAATGCAAACATCAGTGCTGCACCCGGCTGTGTAATCTCTTATATTCTCTGCACCGTTGCACTTGTGTATATAGCTGAATGTTGTTGTGTTGTAGTGTTGCTATTCTATGTCAAGCACACTGAGAGAGCCACGAAACCGGAGTCACATTCCACGTATGTGCAACCTAACAAGTCCTCCAACCCATACGACCACATAGGTCGTATACCCTCTAATACGACCCACAAGAGCGTTTCCTAAATTAGCGCCCCTACCGGCGGCAGGAGATATGCCACAGACACTTTTCGCCTCTGTGCATTGTGGGTTTTTATCTACTCGTTGACACCCTTTTTGCAACGCCTCATAGACGGGCTAATAAAGGTACACTCTCAGAAATTGAGGTACAGAAGAGGTGCACTTCTGTGCTCATAGGTACATTACAGCAACAGAGGTACAATATTGTACTTTGAAGGATCAGATATGTATCTTTCCACAAGCTGAAAGATAACAAAGGTACTTAAAAGACAATGAAGTACAATTACATGGGTAAATTATTGTACTTCAGAAAGGTACTGCCCCGGCGACAAGCATTTGTACCCACTTAGGTACACACTGGTACTTGTTGTTCTTAGTGTGTAAATAGTCAGTAAATAGTCATAAAAAACAATTTGAGAACAATAGAATATGCAGTCAGCGCGTCTAATGTAGTAACTTAAGGTTGCTATTGGCAGCACGACCGCTAGAGGTCGCCTATGGGGGTCGGTTTTTTTTGGTGGCGGGCAGTCTCGTCTGAAGCTTGTTGCGTCGTAGTGTCGTTATTCTGTGTTAAGCACACTGAGAGAGCCACGAAACCGGCGTCAAATTCCACGTATGTGCAAACCTACATGGCCAATAAACACATGTAACCGGTTATTTTCTTGCCCGGTGCGGGATTCGATACGGGGTGTACTGCGCCACAAGGCGACATCGCTAACCGCTCGGCTAAAGGGTCAGACCCGTTAGCTAGGGGCTAACATGTCTTATTAGTAGTTTACATTCGTCACCCTCCCCGGAAGCGCGCCCTCGCGCTTTGTTATTCCCGCGCTCCGAAGAGGCTTCTGAGGATCTGCGCACTTCCGGATCCCACCGCTGCCACCAATGTAACCGGTTATTTTCTTGCCCGGTGCGGGATTCGATACGGGGTGTACTGCACCACAAGGCGACATCCCTAACCGCTCGGCTAAAGGGTCAGACCCTTTAGTTAGGGTTGCTCACAGACTGAAGTACAGACCGCAGAACACCAGTCACACCAGGAATCAGGATCTGCACATGTATTCTAAAGAAAGTAGCATGGGGAACAAACAGTTCCCCATGCTACTTTCAGTGGCAGGCTGTCTCTCGTTCCCCATTACAACAGCTGCTCAACTTCTGCCGCGAATTTGTAGCTAAGTCACTCCCGCGTCTCTTGTGTGTCACTAATTGACGTCCCCGGGCGTCCGGGTAGCGTAGCGGTCTATTCCGTTGCCTACCAACGCGGGGTCGCCGGGTCGAATCCCCGTGTTACCTCCGGCATGGTCGGGCGTCCCTACAGACACAATTGGCCGTGTCTGCGAGTGGGAAGTCGGATGCGGGTATTTGTCCTGGTCGCTGCAGTAGCGCCTCCTCTGGTCGGTCGGGGCGCCCCCCGGATCGGCAGAGAGGGGGTGGAGCAGCGACCGGGACGGCTCGGGTAATTGGCCAGATACAATTGGGGGGAAATTACTGTAAACTACTAATAAGACACGTTAGTCCCTAGCTAACGGGTCTTATTGGTAGTTTACACTATAAGCTAGCGGCTAACGGGTCTGACCCTTTAGCCGAGCGGTTAGCGACGTCGCCTTGTGGTGCAGTACACCCCGTATCGAATCCCGCACCGGGCAAGTAAATAACCGGTTACATTGGTGGCAGCGGTGGGATCCGGAAGTGTGCAGATCCTCAGAAGTCTCTTCGGAGCGTGGGAAGAACAAAGCGCGAGGGCGCGCTTCCGGGAGAGGGTGACGACTGTAAACTACTAATAAGACACGTTAGCCCCTAGCTAACGGGTCTGACCCTTTAGCCGAGCGTTAGTGATGTCGCCTTGTGGTGCAGTACACCTCGTATCGAATCCCGCACCGGGCAACAAAATAACCGGCTACATTACAAAACATAAAATGAAATAATGGAAGTCTCCCTTGGTACAACAGTTAAACCGGAACTACATATTGTAACGTGCATGGATAAGTAGACACGTTGGCTGACGGGTCTGACCCATTAGTCGAGCGGTCAGCGATGACTCCGGCGGTGCGGGCGATACGGGTTCGCGTCCCGGACGCGGCAGTTCCTGTGATTGCCCCCCCTCCCCCTCGAATTTGTCAATCTTGAGGGTGGTTACACAGGTTTTGGGAATGTTCACTAAGAGGAAAAAAAAAATAAAATAAAGATGGCATGAATAACACATCGACTCAGCTACATAAGTAAACGTGCACATTGCCGGACTGCTCACCACTTTTCCCGCATCATTTTGGCAGCGTCTCAGAGACACGCGGAAGACTACAACACATATATATAGAGAGAGAGAGAGAGATAATGGAGAAAATCACGACTGCTTCCCTCTAAGGGGTTGCTGAGTCATTCTTTGGAATTTTAGACACATTTTTTTTTACTCTTTTCCAGTCACGGAAACAAGGAAGTCTTCTCCTGCCGGGGCATCCAGCTGGCAGTGAGCTACTTCCTGAGCAGAGGCCACACCAGTATCACCGTGTTTGTCCCTACCTGGCGCAAGGAACAGCCCAGGCCCGACGCCCCCATCACAGGTGAGAACACCGGTGGCTTATAATTAGAAGAGAACAGTATGAATGCCTACCTATATCCTTAATATTTGCAATTATCCAATTTCCTGTGCACTTATCGTTCATATATACTATCACTGTAAACATAGCTGCAAAGCTGTCAGTGAGGTGAAATTATCCAGCTTATTCTGCCATTAGCAAAACGGTGGAGATTGTGAAACGGAGGAGATTGTGAAACAGATCTCCGAAGGCTGTAAAGTAGTGCTGGGTGATATAGGAAATGCTGCCATCGTGATAACAGCGAGGAATTTTGCAGGACAATATCCACCTACATATGCAAAAATATCATAAGAATACAAGTCAAGTTCCTCACATTGAGCCGTTTGGTAATGTAAAGTACAATATTAAACCAGGGGCGGCGCAGTGGTTACCACAGTCGCCTCACAGCAGAAAGGTCCTGGTTTCGAACCCCGGGGTTGTCCAACCTTGGGGGTCGTCCCAGGTCGCCCTCTGTGTGGAGTTTGCATGTTTTCTCCCCATGTCTGCGTGGGTTTCCTCCGGGTGCTCCGGTTTCCTCCCACAGTCCAAAGACATGTACTAAATTGTCCCTAGGTGTGTGTGAATATGTCGGCCCTGCGATGGACTGGCAGCCTGTCCAGGGTGTCTCCCCACCTTCTGCTCAATGACTGCTGGGATAGGCTCCAGCTTCCCGCGACCCCGATTGGGATGAGCTACTTGGATAATGAATGAATGAATGAATGAATATCAAACCAAAACTAGTTCTCCAATAATATTCCCCAAAAAAATATTTCAGACCTCATTTGGTGAGAAAATTTGTGCATCGCGAGATGATGATACAGTTGAAAGACAATAAACTATAATATTGAATTATAGCCCACCCCTACAACAAAAGTACTTGGTTATGTATGCTGACGAACCATGGCCACATGTTGCATAGTTTATAAAATTAGCTCTGTATAGCAGACACATTTAGGCCTAATCTGGGACACTTTTGGTAGTTACGGCACTGGCAACTGTTGTGTGGGCCAGACGTGGCCCAAATGTCATAAGCTGGCCTGACTTGGGTTACGGCAAGTGTTGCGTGGGCCAGACATGGACCAAATATAATGAACCGGGCTTGACTTGGGTTACAGCACATACTATGTGGGCCAGATGTGGCTCAAATATAATGAGTCAGGCTTGACTGTAGTTAAGGCACATGTTGTGTGGGCCAGAAGAGGCCCAAATGTCATGAGTGTGGCCGAGTTGAGGCAGCCCCACTCACCCTGAGTCAACGCCATCATTCAAGGCCAAATGTGGGCCGTAAGATAACTGCAGATGTGGGCCATATCTGGGCCAAATATTCTTTGATATTTGGGGAGCGTTGGTGGTTATGCCTCAAATATCGACACGGATATTCTCGTTCAACCTATGCTGTCTCCTTCCTTATTAAAGTAACCTCCTATTCAATTTCTATGTATCTGGGATATCAAGGTTTTCATACCACCCCAGCCTTAAACTATGCAATGTAACAAAGGAATCGAACAGCTCTTTTCAAATGACCCATCGTCCTCCTCGCTTCTCTCGGGCTTCTCGTGCACAAGGAACTCTCAAGTCTGGGTGGGACGACCTCAAAGGCTTTATTTTCAATCCCCAGACCAGGAAGTAAAAAATAGACCCGTTGTCTTTCCCAGAAAATCCCCAGCAGGAAGTATGGCTGTGTTTTTCTTACACACCCAGGTTTACTCACACGGCGTGTTAATCTGCAGCAAGCCAAGCATAGCAAAGGGTTAAGTAACTGTCAGTCTGAACAGTAGAGGCACTTTGTTACAGGGCGAGTGAATAATGAGGTGTTTTAAAATCGATAGTTTGGCCATAGTACGTGCAGTTCTCGTGTAACCCTGCCACTTGTTTACTCATAAGGACTGCAATACTGCATTTCATTTTAATTCTGACGTTAAAAACCCAGTGCACAGGTGCATGTATTATATCTTTTTATTGAGTAGTATGGAAAGAAGATGTAGTGTACATATTAGACACGGTGATTGTGTGCACAGGTGAGGTAATATAAGCCATCTCACCGGCGTCGTTTGTTTTCTATGACTGATTGCTGGGTTTCTAGGTAATATGTAAACACACTGCATGTTTCCATCAGCTTTGTGGTCTTTGCACTTGGAACACGGTTGCAAAATTGGCTCGACTATGCCGCGTTATGCAGTCAATAATTGCTGGCTTCACGTCTGCAGGACAAATTGCATTAGGAGACTTAACAGGCAAATAATGTCAAGAGAAATAGAGATTATTGAAGTGTTGATAATGTGCAAATGCTACACAAAAACACAATATTGTGCCGATTAACAATAATTTCAAAATAATTAGCCAAGCTCCTCTGCATAATCTTTCCATAGCGACCATAAAAGTTAAAGGATGGGCTCTTTTTTTTTTCTTTTTTTTTTTAAACCAAGACCTAGGGCAGGGCAATATTAGCATTTGTCATCTTTCAGGGGTATTGTAATAGATGGAAACTTGGATAACGCATGTAGTGATGCTCAGATTTGTTATCTGAATTCATGGTGATGAGAATGTATCACCAAAAGTAAGGACTGAAATGTTTGAGGCAGTATTATTAGAAAATTAGTTCTGGTTTGATATTACATTTTACATGACCAAACAGTTCAGCGTGATGAACCTCAGCCGGATTCTTACATATGGCATTTTTCCATATGCAAGCACATCAGAAATCAGGAACACTTTGTTATTTCATTTCATGCACTTGTGCACACGGAATGAAACGAAATATCATTTCCCCCGGCCCACAGCAGTGCAACACGAAGACAAATAAACACACCCAAAAACTACAAGAACGCATATATCCAAACTAACACATATACCCAAACTAAACAAAAAAATCACTGTCCAAGAGAATGAACGCCAGCCAGGATGACTGTCGGAACTGCTGGTCTGCGTGGGCTAGCAGTTAGCTTAGCCTGCCCCGCTTCCGCGTCCTGTCAGACTGCACTCGGTGTTTCCTCTTCGGGCACAGATCCGGGCAGGGCAGTGGTCCTTAGGCCCACAGGACGCGGCAGACCAAGCTCTCCCAGCCGATCCAACGCCAGCTGTCCCAGCTAAACACCTTCGACACACCTCCCCGCACTCCACACGACAACACCAAAAAGACAGTCAACGCTAGGCGAGGCTGCCAACAGACCGCCCTCGGTGTTATCGGATCTGCCAGTCTGCGTGGGCTAGCAGTTAGCTTAGCCTGCCCCGCTTCCGCATCCTGTCAGACCGCCCTCGATGGCACAGCTCCAGGCAGGGCCGTGGTACCTGGGCCCACAGGACGCGGCAGACCAAGCTCTCCCAGCCGATCCAGCGCCAGCTCTCCCAGCCATCAAACGAAGACAAACTTAGACGCAGATGTGGACAAAGACACTGCATGGACGGTACTGGGTCAGGGTCTTCCCACACCGCACTGGGTGAGGGTGCTGCAAACGTGAATTCGCCCCGCCATCTTCCCACACCAGAAGTGGAAAGATATCGTGATGTGTGTAAAATTCCCCATGATAATTGTGCTAGTAATATTTTTTGATTTTGCCCCGCACTAGATCTCTTTAAAACATTTTTACTTCTCCACCCCTGTGCATTTTTCCCCCACCAACTGTCCCCCTGATCGGAACTATGACGTTGGGAACAGGGAGCTGCTCCCAGTCATGCTTGCTCTGGAGGAATGGAGACACTGGCTGGAGGGAGCAGAACAGCCATTTATCATTTGGACAGATCACAAGAACCTGGCCTACATCCAGACTGCCAAACGACTCAATTCCCATCAAGCCCAGTGAGTGCTGTTCTTTGTGCGATTTAGTTTCACACTCACTTATCAACACAGTTCCAGAAACGCCCTCTCTCGACAGTTTTTCCCTGACAACAACCCACCCTAACCAGATACCATTGTTCCCTTGTCATACGTGCTGGCCAGTGATTTGGGAAATTGAATCCCTCATCTAGGAAGCCCAAAGAACTGAACTGGACCCAGGAAATGGCCCTAATAAATGTCTCTTTGTGCCCGATTCTGTCCGCTCACAGGTCTTTCAATGGGTTCACACCTCCCAGTTTGCCTGTCATCCTGGTATCAGCTGTACTTTGACTCTTCTGAAACACCGTTTCTGGCGGCCTTCCGTGGATGCTGACACCCATGCTTTTGTGCTCACTTGCACTGTGTGCACACAGTAAGCCATCTCACCAGCCATCCACCATCCACCTATTCCATCCCCTTCCAGTACCAAGTCGACCATGGAGCCACATTGGCTTCAAATTTGTAACCGGATTCCTACCATCTCAAGGCAGCACAGTCATACTCACCATTGTAGACAGATTTTCCAAGGCTGTACATTTCACGCCCCTACCCAAACTTCCCACAGCCTCGGAAACTGCCAACCTCCTGGTTCACAACATTGTCCGACTCCACAGGATCACGTTTGACATTGTCTCTGACCGTGGACCACAGTTAATATCCCAGGTATGAAAGGCATTCTGTCGGGCTCTCGGAGCATCTGTGAGTGTCCCATCAGATTACCATCCCCAGATCTATGGACAGATGGAGTGGGTCAACCAGGACCTGAAAGCTACACTTAATTGTGTCACAGCCTGCAACCCCTCCTCCTGGAGTCATCTTTGCTGGATATCTTCATGCTGTGGCTGATCAACTTTATACCTCTGTAGTTGCTACAGTTCTGCACATCGCCCTTGTTCTTGAGAATCGTCACCAGTATGCTGCTTCTCCACTCCTCAGGCATCCTCTCACTTTCCAAGATTGTGTTAAACAATCTAGTTAAAAACCCCACTGCCATCTCTCCTAAACACCTCCGTGCCTCCACAGTATGTTATCTGGGCCAACTGCCTTTCCACACTTCATCCTCTTCATAGCTGCCCTCACTTCCCCCTTGCTAATCCACTGCACTTCCTGATTCACTATCTCCACATCATCCACCCTTCTCTCTCTCTCATTTTCGTCACTCATCAGCCCCTCAAAGTACTCCTTCCACCTTCTCGTCACATCCTCCTCGCTTGTCAGCACATTTCCATCTCTATCCTTGATCGCCCTAACCTGCTGCACATCCTTTGCAGCTCGGTCCCTCTGTCTAGCCAGTCGGTACAAGTCCTTTTCTCCTTCCTTAGTGTCTAACCTCATACAACTCGCTATATGCACTTGCCTTTGCCACCTCTCTCTTCCCTTTACACTGCATCTCCTGGTACTCCTGTCTACTTTCTTCATCTCTGTGACTATCCCACTTCTGCTTTGCCAACCTCTTCCTCTGTATTCTTTGCTGTACTTCCTCATTCCATCATCAAGTCTCCTTGTCTTCCTTCCTCTGTCCAGATAACAAACCAAGTAGTCTCCCTCACTATTTCTGCAGTGGTTACCCAGCCATCTGGCTACTCTCCACTACCACCCAGTGCCTGTCTTACCTCCCCCCTGAAGTCCACACAACAGTCTTCCTTCTTCAACTTCCACCATTTCATCCTTGGCTCTGCCTTCACTATCTCCCTCTTCTTGGTCTCCAAGTCATCCGACAGGCCACCATCCGATGCTGCCTAGCAACATTCTCCCCTGTCACCACCTTGCAGTCTCCAATCCCTTTCAGATCTTGCCTTCTACATAAGATATAGGCCACCTGTGTGCACTTTCCTCCACTCTTGTATGTCACCTTGTGTTCCTCCCTCTTCTTGAAATATGTATTCACCACAGCCATTTCCATCCTTTTCACAAAATCCACCACCGTCTGTCCTTCCACATTTCTCTCCTTGACTCCATACCTACCCATTACCTCCTTATCACCTCTGTTCCCTTCACCAACATGCCCACTGAAGTCCGTTCCAGTCACCCCTCTCTCCTCCTTGGGTACCCTCTCCACCACGTCGTCCAACTCACTCCAGAATTCTTCTTTCTCTTCCACCTCACACCCAACTTGCGGGGCATATGCTCTGACAACATTCATCATCACACCTTCGATTTCCAGCTTCATACTCATCACTCTGTCTGACACTCTCTTCACCTCCAACACACGCTTGACATACTCTTCCTTCAGAGTTACCCCTACCCCATTTCTCCTCCCATTCGCACTATGGTAGAAGAGTTTGAACCCTCCTCCGATGCTCCTGGCCTTACTCCTCTTCCACCTGGTCTCTTGCACACACAGTATGCCTACCTTCCTTCTCTCCATCATATCAGCCAGCTCTCTCGCTTTACCAGTCCTAGTGCCAACATTCAAAGTTCCGACTCTCACCTCCACACGCCTACCCTTCCTCCTCTCCTGCTGCCTCTGCACATGCCTTCACCCAACAGTAGCATAGTTTCCACCGGCACCCTGCTGTCCAACAGTACCGATGGTGGTCGTTGGTAACTTGGGCCTCGACCGACCCAGTATGGAAATCTGATTTATGATCCAAATATTTGATTTGGCCAAGATTTAACGCCGGATGCCCTTCCTGATGCAACCCTCCCCATTTATCCGGACTTGGGACCGGCACTGAGAATGCACTGGCTTGTGTATCCTCAGTGGCTGGGTTTCAGTCAGATAGTAATCTATTACACTGAAGGTAACTGTCCCGACTCGTATCATATGCCCAGCTAGAACCATGGCCAATCGGTAGTGGTTCTAGACCTGGAAAATATATTACAACGTATTGCATAAAACACCAAGAGAACATATTAAACACTAATTGCCCTATCACCTTAAATACTCATCCAAAAGGATATTCCTAATTAAACTAGTGAGATGATTTCCTATATTATTAGTAGATGAACAAAAGGTAACTAACAGCTTATTGATTATGATAAAAATACCGTCTTATATGAGATGACTACAGAATAACGTCAATAAAAGTAAATGAAAAAGAAAGTAATGAAATCAAATAACAAAATACAGTTAACAGAATATAGCTTGACCAGAAAGACCTAACTACATATGGTCACTAAACGGCAGGATATTTACATGTGCGTTAGATCGTTGTTCATGGAATTGTCTGCTGAGTAGTATTGGCTGGATGGCATAATGGTTAAACAGTTAATTCACATTGACTCAGACACATACAGAGACAAGGAGCGTTGCGGTTTATGACCGAAGGTAAGTTATCAGCATTTGGCCCAGTATAGAGAGATTTGCGGGGGGGGGGTGTAAGCAGGGCCAATGAGACAAAAAGGAAGAGCAAGGGAGAGGGTTTGAGATTTAAATCGACCCACTCAAGTCATTGTTCTGTCTCACCATACGGTGATGGGGAGAGTTGCTGTCTTATTGTGGAGATGAGATTAAATCTTCTCCCTGTGATCAACGGCGACGATATCCCGGAAAGGTTGCCGGGTGGTGCCATGTCTTGCTGTGAATCTGGTACCCATATCAAAAGCAGCGTGGTTCCTGGTTCCATCTATGATAGCTTGGGAGGGTCATTGAAGGGTCTCCGTGTCCTGTAGTGGGCTGATAATCATAACAAAAGACAGGGAGCCTCTCGTCTGATTGACATCAGTTAGACAGAGAGAGAGAGAGAGAGAGAGAGATAATATGGAGTCCTCACTACAAGCTGGTTATCCTGCCAACTCATCTTGGATCCTTCCCTCATCCGGGATGTCTACAGAGACCACCCTGACAAGCCTAGTGGTTCACCTGGAGGCTCCCATTGGGGGGGGGGTATTGTCATGGGCCCCATCTGTGCCTCCAGTTATGTCCCTTGTGTTGTCATGTCTGTCTGTGTGTGTATGTGGTGTGGGCATGGCTTACTTCCCTAGTGCTCTCTGGCTCCCTCTTGAGTTTGGCTCAATCACCTCACCTGCCCAGCCTGCACACCTGCCTTCCATCAGCTCAACATTACATCTACTCTGGTTCTCCATCCTCTCATCGCCAGATCATTGTTTCAGCTCTACAGTGGTCCTCTCTCACTCTCAGCCGCTCTGAAATAGCACATTCAGTCATTCCTTGTGTTGTTTGCAATGCCTGTATTTACCATGTTTCCTCGTGCTTCCAAGGTCACTTACCTTCTGGTTCCTGCCTGCCTGCCTACCTACCTACCTGTCTGCTCACTTACTAACCCCCGAGTTTATCCTCAGCCAGCCACACTCACTCCCTGGTCTGCCTGTCCTACTCATCTCAACTCTGCTAACCGCCATCCCCAGACAGCAAAATTGCTGTGACCCGGACCCGTCCCACACCCGACACTTCATCCGGCCCACATACCATGTGGAATGATGGCACTTGGGCGGTCCGCTCCTGTTTGCCAGATCTGGACCAGAACCAAGCCATAGCAATGGCGCACGTGCAACATTTTTGCCAAAGGTGGCCCATATTTGTTTTGTGATATTTGGGCCATATTCACCATTTACCACACGGCCCACTTCAGGGTCACATCCAGATCACATGTTGCCCAGAGCACCACATCTTTGCCAAAAAAGGCCCGTGTGGTAAATGGTGAATATGGCCCAAATATCCCCAAAACAAATATGGACCACCTTTGGCAAATATGTGGCACATGCAGCATTGCTATGTTTTGGTTCTGGCCCAGATCTGGCAAACAGGAGCGGACCGCCCAAGCGCCATCGTTCCACGCGGTATGTGGGCCGGATGAAAGTGTCGGGCGCGGGACGGGTCCGGGCCACAGCAGTTTTGCCGTCTGGGCTGATACCGTTTTAATGACGTCAGGGTTAAAGAAAAAGAAAAGTAAACGTAGCCTCTTTAAATGTTTGTCCTTACAGATCAACACATCCTGACGGAGCTGGAAAAAAAGAAGATCGTGGTGTTCACTCCGTCACGCCGTGTCGGGGGCAAGCGGGTGGTCTGCTATGACGACCGTTTCATCGTCAAGTTTGCGTACGAGTCGGACGCGGTCATTGTGTCCAACGACACCTACCGTGACCTACAGGGAGAGAGACCGGAGTGGAAGAAATGTGTCGAGGAAAGCCTCCTCATGTACTCCTTCGTCAATGACAAGTAAGTGGTTTATTTCTCTGCCTGTGTGACATCCTGTTATGCTGCCACGAATGTTGGTTGATGTGAAACCTGGTTCCAGAGGGCACGTTGCAGTCAATCTCAGTGATGGTTTAGGTCTTTGGGCTGTGCATGTGCAGGCACTTGTAATGAGTGGTTGAAAAACATATAGAGTTAATTACAAGCAGCTAAAGTCAGGACTTGGGAAGCAATTCTCCTTAAGTGAATAGATGTGGGCGGCACGGTGGCGCGGTGGTCAGCGCTGTTGCCTCGAAGGTCCTGGGTTCGAGCCCCGGGGTAGTCCAACCTTGGTGGGGGTCGTCCCGGGTCGTCCTCTGTGTGGAGTTTGCATGTTCTCCCCGTGTCTGTGTGGGTTTCCTCCGGGGGGCTCCGGTTTCCTCCCACAGTCCGAAGACATGCAGGTCAGGTGACTCGGCCGTACTACATTGCCCCTAGAGTTTAAACATGCCTGTGAATACCGGAGACGGCTGATCAGCAGAGCGCTTCAGGGTGGAGGGAGAGACAGAGCTTGGTCCAGCTGCTTGGAGGGGGTTCTGTCCCTTGAACAGCCTGTTAAACGTCCCTCTCTGGGGTGGAGAGAGTCAGTTGTGGAGAGGCCCCGGGCCCCTGCTGAGGTGGGGGAGGAGGAGCTGGCGAACGGAGTCACGGGAGATGGTGTCAGGGCTCTCCCGTCGTCTTTCAAATTAGCAATAGGACTCATTCACGTCGTTAGCCAGGTGCAAGTCATTAGTTGAGCGGGGGGGGGGGGCTTTCGGTTTGTAGTTGGTGATCTGTCAGAGGACAGAGGCCAAGTTGCTTTCTGAGAACTGCTGCTGAAGCCTCTCTAGAATACAGTCGTTTAGCATGTAAACATGTATTTATACTGAGCCTTGTCCCCACTCGTAAACACTTCCTCCTTTTTCAACCTAAGCTGCGTGAGTTTAGCTGTAAACCAGGGTTTGTCATTGACATTGTTGTAAATAACCCTGGTGCATTATGGTGCACAGCTGTCCTCGCAGAAGCTGATGTGGGACGTCACAGCCTCAGTGTACTCATCCGGACTGTCGGTGGCAGTCCTGAAAACACCCCAGCCCATGCAGCATCCCAGCACATGCAAAGATCCTCAATGGCTTCACTGGTCCACTTCTTAGATGTCCTCACAACAGGGCTAAAGAGTTTTGATTTCTGCCTGTGTGCAGGAATCCGGTGGACCGGGACGTGGTCCGAGTGTCCCAGTGCGGCGCGGGGGACCACGTGTTGGGCCCTGTTGATTGTAGTGTTGCAACAGCGATCGAAAGTGTTCCCCTTCCTGGTCTGGCATTTAATCAGGTGGCTGAGATTTCCTTTGTTAAAGTCGCCGAGGAAAGTGACGAAAGAGCCAGTATCTGGTCGGCAAGCACACGCTGCGCTTCCGGCACGCCGGCTCCCAGTGAAATGTAAACACCAGCCGGAATGAAGGGAATTCACGGGGGTGTAGGGGTGTACACAGCTGATGACACAAGCTTCCTGAACAGGAAGAACGGTGCTGCCGAATCCCTGTCACAGTGACAGTGCAAAATAGATGCTTTAACACCAGGTCACCAGAGCACAAGCGAGCTCCTCCTAATCATGTCTCCGCTGGCAGACGACCCAGAAATGTAAGCTGACAAACCAGAAACCTAAACTATTATAAAAAGATGGATTTTTCCTGAGCCATTTAAAGGTGATAAGAGCGTGTCTTACATGCATCTCTGTGGTGTTTCTGTGAAATCCTACATTTAATGAAACCACGTGGTCAATACCAAGCGATGAAATATGAGCGAGAAGCTGAGAGAGAACAGTGGTGGGGGTGCAGGAAAAATATATTCTGCCGGGTTTTTTTTTACCAATGAGAATTTTAATGTTGATTACACAACTCATATTATGTACATACATACCTCATATTTCACTACATATACTTCAGATTTCTATTTTTAAGTGCTTTTACTGTATATATTGTGCTGTCTGTACTCTTGTTTTCTTTTTACAGAGAGTTCTTAACTGTTGATCGTAAGTTGTGTATTGCAAATCGGAGTGTGTACCTGTTGTACTGTGTTGTTTGCGCATTTTGGAGCCGTTTTAATTTCACTGCACTCGGGACTTGTACTTGTGTGTACGTGACAAATAAAAACTCTTGAATCTTGATTAAAGAAAAGTTAATTAAATTAAATTACTTTTAGTTCATTTAATTAATAGCATTTAAAAATTACATGAATTTAAGAGCTGATTAAAGAAAACAGAAAAAATTTAACAGCATATATTTCTAGAGGCACTCACAAACATTTCTGGAGGAGTCATAACTCTCCCAGGCTACACAGATGACACAGCTTTATGCAAGACTAGACGGCAATTTGTTAGCGAGTTGGAAGCCAGCTTCACGAGGCGACTCACATCTAAAGCAAAACTTGTCACTCTGAAAGGGAAGATTGGAGCTGGAGGGTGTAGTTCTGGCTGGAGCCGGGAGGTCGTTCCTCCATCTCGCTTATCACGGACACTGTATGCGCAGCACTATTTGTCACATGTCGATAAAGAAACGTTTATGGGTCGGCGCTTCCTGTTTCTGTGCAGGTTTATGCCCCCGGATGATCCCATGGGCCGCCACGGCCCCAGTCTCGAAAACCTCCTCAGAAAGAGGCCGCTGCCCGTGGAGCAGAAGAGACAGCTTTGTCCTTATGGTAAGGAGAATTTTGTGCAAAGCTTGGAATAGAATCCAAGAGGTCCTATTTTAACACCGGGAAAGCAAAAGTCTGTCAGTTGGTCAATCATTTTTTTGAGTATAAATTTCTTTGACACTATTACATGCGGTGGTCTCACCGTTAAGCTCACCTGTATCGCTAGTTTTAGAAGTATCATTGGTGGCCAGAAGTACCGCCTTGCACCTGAGCTTTCACCAATGTCAGCGTTTGTTTCCACGTTTTGTTGTTCTTGCGAACGTACTTGAGCAACCCCAGTCAAGCTGGGTTGAACCGAAGTGAAACCGTCTACTTTTCTTGCATAACTACTGAACTGTGCCCAACACTTCAATATCTCCTGCTAGTACCCAGGTGTGAATGTCTCTCCATCTCCTCCTCCAGTTCATATTTGGTTAATTAGGCGTCCGGGTAGCATGGCGGTCTATTCCGTTGCCTACCAACACGGGGATCGCGGGTTTGAATCCCCGTGTTACCTCCGGCTTGGTCGGGCGGCCCTACAGGCACAATTGGCCGTGTCTGCGAGTAGGAAGCCGGATGTGGGTATGTGTCCTGATCGCTGCACTAGCGCCTCCTCTGGTCAGTCGGGGCGCCTGTTCGGGGGGAGGGGGAACTGGTGGTGGTGGTGGTGGTGGTGGGGGGGCGGGGGATAGCGTGATCCTCCCAAGCGCTACGTCCCCCTGGTGAAACTCCTCACTGTCAGGTGAAAAGAAGTGGCTGGCGACTCCACATGTATGGGAGGAGGCATGCGGTGGTCTGCAGCCCTCCCCGGATCGGCAGGGGGGGGGGGGGGGCCCGATAAGATTACCTCTGGCCACTGAACTCACTACACCGCCAACTATCAAAACTCCCTTCCCACATAAGATTACTGGCATACCTCATGAACAATAGAGCGTTTACGCAAGTGTCGGGGATGCATAACTGACAGCTGCGCAGTTAATGATTTGCATACTTTCGTACAATAGCGCGATGGAGATAAATACATAGCTCACGAGCGGCAGCTCCCAGCGTTGCGCCACACCCAACCAATTCCGAGAGGACAACCTGTCACGGAGCGGAAACCAAAACACTGATGTTTTCTAACATCGGTCATCACTTCAACTGTCCTGCATTCTGTACCGTCTCCTTTTACTGAAAAATATATATATATCAGTAAACGTTTGAAGTTTTTCTAGTTTTTCTTTTGAAAGTGGAAGCAAATAAATCATAATACCTACTACTGCTACTACTACTACTACTGCTACTACTACTACTACTACTACTACTACTGCTACTACTGCTACTACTACTGCTACTACTACTACTACTACTACTACTACTACTACTACTACTATTACTTTTGGCTGCTCCTGTTAGGGGTCGCCACAGCAGATCATCCGTCTCCATCTCTTCCTGTCTTCTGCATCTTCCTCTGTCACACCAGCCACCTGCATGTCCTCCCTCACCACATCCATAAACCTCCTCTTTGGCCTTCCTCTTCTCCTCTTCCCTGGCAGCTCCATATTCAGCCTCCTTCTCCCAATATACCCAGTATCTCTCCTCCACACATGTCCAAACCATCTCCATCTCGTCTCTCTTGCTTTGTCTCCAAACCGTCCAACCTGAGCTGTCCCTCTAATATACTCCTTCCTAATCCTGTCCTTCTTCATCACTCCCAATGAAAGTCTTATCATCTTCAACTCTGCCACCTCCAGCTCCACCTCCTGTCTTTCCGTCAGTGCCACTGTCTCCAAACCACACAACATAGCTGGTCTCAAAATAAATCATAATACCATATCATTAAATTAATTTTGGTGATAAAAGTGTTATGACTGTAGGGGACCGCTGCTCACCTGTGCAGCAGTGACGTAAAAGTCCTCCAACCCATTACGCCCACGTAGGTCGTATACCCTCTAATACAGTGTTTCTCAACCCAGTCCTCAAGGACCCCCTATCCTGCAGATTTTCATTGTAACCCTGCATAGGTAGCCCTGCTTGTACTTACTCCACCAATCATCTCGCAGCACTTAATTATGCAAGGTGTGCAACGTCTGACAAAATTAATCGCTGATTGGTTGAATAACTACAAACAGGTATCTTCTATTCAGGGTTGCAAAGAAAAGATGCAGGATAGGGGGGGGTCCTTGAGGACTGGGTTGAGAAACACTGCTCTAATACGATCCACAGGAGCGTTTCCTAAATTAGCGCCCCCTACCGGCGGCAAGAGATATGCCACAGATACGTTTCGCCTCTGCATTGTGGGGTTTTATCTGCTTGTTGACGTCATCGTTACAACCCCTCATACCCAGGCTAATAAACGTAAGTAGTCGGCAAATAGTAATAAAAACAATCTGAGAACAACTGAACATGTGGTCGGTGTGTTTCTGTGTTGTTTCACCGCCTAGTGCAGAAATTAAGATTGCTATTGGCAGCACGACCGCTAGGGGTCGCTTAACTTTCAAACGTAACTACAGGTCGTAATAAGCTGCTTGTACAAACGACCTATGGGGTCGTTTTTTGGTGGAGGACAGTCTCATGTTAACCCGGGGCCACTTGAAGAGATCTCCCCCTCGTCCAGCTTCCCCCAGCCAATTGTTCTTTTTAATGCTACTCACGAGATCATCAGACGCATTCGTTTATACACAGCTAATCAGATCAAATAAACCCCACCCGCCCTTACTTTTTGTATAATGGGTCCCACGTTTTCTGTTGTTTTTTTTTTAGTGTTAAATAACAAAGGAGAAACTGCTCAAACCACAAAATATTTTCATTGAGCAGTCATTTCCTGACCTTTCATTTACACATCTTAATTCTTTATTTTTCTTCCTCAGATAAAAAGTGCACTTACGGCATCAAATGTAAGTTCTACCACCCGGAGCGAGCGAACCAGTCCTACTGCTCCTTGGCTGACGAACTGAGAGAGAACGCCCGGATATCTGCTGTAAAGGAGGAGAGAATTTCCAGGTCGCCACCAGGAGGCCCTCAGTCTGATCTAGGTCATTCACATAATCCCCATTTCCATTCTCTGGAGTTTGAAATGGAGCACAAGTTGTCCTTAAATCAGCACAGCTCCCTGTACCCTGGTCAGTTGAGTAAGAACACATTCCTGTGCCGGAACGGACCCAGAACCGGTCTGAACCGCACTTTCAATTCAGCTGTAGGAGGCTGCTGTCAGAAAGAGTGGATAGGGCCGCAACCTGTTCCGAGTTCCCCCTTTGCCAGCATCTGTCATGAGCACCTGGACTCTGGCCTTGGTTCTTACGAGAGTCAGTATGCTGATGTTTCACAGAGACACAGCAAACCTCACAGGTCCAGCAAGCCTCAGCAGCACGGCCTCTTCGTAGGGGCCCAACAGTCGCCCGTGTATATGAAGAGGCAGCACCATGACGCGGCCTGTAAGTGGTGCAGTTCCCCCGTAGTGCCCCCTATAGTTCACCAGCAGTATTATAATACCTCAAACCTGGAGTCCTGCTCTCAGCACGGATATAACGACACGTGTCCTCCTAGCATCCACCACCGCCACCATTACAACCTCCCCAACCAACTCCAGCATAGCAAGCGCATGTACTGGTCAGATCCCTTCCAGGCAGTCCCAGCGGGCAGGGCGTCTCGTAGTCTCCCCACCTCCACCCATTCCCCATGTCCTCACATGCCCGCCTCCTTCTACAGGGAGCGTCAGCACCATTCCTGGGCCCAGCGGCCACCCAGCGCCGTGTTTGATCCCGAAAGGTTGCAACTTCGCAAGAAGCTGCAAGCCATCTTCAATCCCGTTCAGGTGGACATGGTCATGGAAATGTACCCGCACATAATGGACGCTCAGAAACTGGCGGTGGAGATCCTCAAGGCTCCGGCAGGGATGTTCTGATGTTCCTTTTGATGTTGATGTTCCAGTGTTAAAATTGTCGATTACCGATACCTTCTCAATCAAAAAGTCTTTTTTGACATGTTTCTATAGTTCTTGAACTTGAGTTCTCAGTTAAAACTATTTGAAAGTAAATGACGCCTCTTATCTTCTTGTCTTTGTTGAAAAGAATATTTCTCAGTAGACCACAATACATTCTCAGTGAATATATAATTGTTGTCTACCTGTTAATGAGCAGTTAACCTTTTTATATGTGGTCAAAATCTTATTGACAATAAGTACTGTATGGCAGTTTAGTCAAATGTGACCTTGTTGTCCATGTTTAGGATGAAAAGCGCCTCTAGACTAAGAATCATGACGTGTGTTTCTAGAGTTTTGCATGTTGATGCATATTGTGTCAAATGTTATGTGTTTTTGTCTTAACTAGAAGATCCAAGTTCTCATGAATTAAGCCCAGATAGCAAAATTGCTGTGGCCCGGACCCGTCCCACACCCGACACTTTCATCCGGCCCACATACCACGTGGAATGATGGCACTTGGGCGGTCCGCTCCCGTTTGCCAGATCTGGGCCAGAACCAAGCCATAGCAATGCCGCATGTGCCACATATTTACCAAAGGTGGCCCATATTTGTTTTGTGATATTTGGGCCACTTCAGGGTTACATCCAGATTACATGTTGCCGAGAGCACCGCATCTTTGCCAACAAAGGCCCACATTTGATTTGGCATATTTGGGCCATATATTATTACATATATTACTATTATACATGTGGCCCACTTTAGGCTCACGTCCATTTTGTCAGGGCCAGAAGAAGGCCATCAGCGCCGCATCATTGCCTGACGTGGCCCACATCCGGATGCTATCTGGGAGGTGACATTGTATAAAGTGGCATATCCTTTTCAGTATGTAGCAGTTCTGGGTAATCTCACCCGCTTTGCCATATTTTGTCCATGTATCTGACATTTAAGTTTTAGTATGTTGTATTTACAGGACAATGTAAGTAAGGTCAATGCATTTAGTTGGTAAAAAATTCAACCAAGGATTGTAGTCAACAGACAGTGTTCGGTTGCCTCTCTCGCCAAAAACCTGCCAAAGACACTTAAACTGCTGCCATACCATCTTTATGGAAATTGTTAAGTGTCATTCCTTCTCTTTAACTTGATATCAGCATCAGACTGTTCTCCCAAGAAATCCTTCTGTAAGCTAAATTACGTATGTCCAGGGTCCTGGGATACTGGAGTTTTGGTATTGGACCATTTAAAATGGTTTGTGTGGTAATGGATCCGTGGTACCTCAATGGTGGTGTATGACAATGAAGTAGCATCGCGGTCTATTCCGTTGCCTACCAACACCGGGATCCCGGTTCGAATCCCCGTGTTGCCTCTGGCTTGGTCGGGCGTCCCTACAGACACAATTGGCCGTGTCTGCGGGTGAGAAGCCAGATGTGGGTTTGTCTCCTGGTTGCTGCACTAGCACCACTAGCGCCTCCTCTGGTCAGTCAGGGGCGCCTGTTCGGGGGGGAACCGGGGGGAATAGCGTGATCCTCCCACACGCTATCCAGATAGCAAAACTGCTGTGGCCCGGACCCGTCCCACACCCGACACTTCATCCGGCCCACATACCGCGTGGAATGATGGCACTTGGGCGGTCCGCTCCTGTTTGCCAGATCTGGGCCAGAACCAAGCCACAACAATGCCACATGTGCCACATATTTGCCAAAGGTGGCCCATATTTGTTTTGTGATATTTGGGCCATATTCACCATTTACCACACGGGCCACTTCAGGGTCACATCATTGCCTGAAGTGGCCCACATCCGGATGCTATCTGGGTACGTCCCCCTGGTGAAACTCCTCACTGTCAGGTGAAAAGAAGCGGCTGGCGACTCCACATGTATCGGAGGAGGCATGTGGTAGTTTGCAGCCCTCCCCGGATCGGCGGAGGGGGTAGAGCAATGACCAGGACGGCTCGGAAGAGTGGGGTAATTGGCCAGATATAATTTGGGAGAAAAATGGGGGGGGGGGGGGGATCCAAAAAAAAAAAGGAAATACGGAATTGAGTTCTCATTGAGTTCTCATGTATGTGTTCGGTGAAGTTAGTCATTGAGTTGTTCTTAATAAGGAACATTAATCAAAATAAATCGGTGGGCAGTTATATTCCTTCTGGCAAAGAAATACCACTCGACCCACCATCACTATGATGGTGTTTATGTCTATGTGCCTTACAGTCTTACGGTCATTGCCAAAGAGAAAAACTGTCCATCACAAAACATGTGTCCAATAGCAACGGCCGGTGACGGTTAAAACTTGTAGATGTTTTACCATCTCTGCTGAAGTGCTCGTGAGCAAGGCAATGGACAATAAAACCAAATCCAGCAGTGCTACACTGTAGACAATCCTGCACTCTTATCCCCTTGAAATAAAGAATAAATTTGTGTTTACACATTGTGTGTGTATTTGTGTGTGTGTGTGTGTGTGTGGGTGTGGGTGTGGGTGTGGGTGGGGTGGGGGGGCAAGTGGAGATAGTGGGGAAATAGAAATATTTAATTTGCTGTCAGTGCCACAGTCATATGGTTGTCTCTCTAGCCAGTCGCAATCACAATTGATGATCCATTCATAACTCCCATTTTCTGCCATGCCTCCACTCTCATCAAAACACAAAATAGCGTCATACATTTTGTGCCAGTGCGGTCATGTTTGCCTAAGTTCTTAAAACACCGGCCATCCATCCATTATCCGAACCGCTTATCCTGCTCTCAGGGTCGCGGGGATGCTGGATCCTATCCCAGCAGCCATTGGGCGGCAGGCGGGGAGACACCCTGGACAGGCCGCCAGGCCGTCACAGGGCATGTACAGATATACACAATGTAAATATACCAACTCTGTCTTTAATATGAATTAAATCCCCTTGTTTTTTAGTCATCGGCATATAGAGACAGTTTGTGTTCGAGTCTGTATGTAGTGATACCTTTGAAGAGAGGACTGGAGCGAAGCGTTATTGCCAGGGGTTCTATGGCAAGGGCAAATAACAAGGGACTTAAAGGGCAACCCTGACATGTTGACCGTTGCAGGAGAAAATACCCTGATTGAGTGTTGTTGGTCCTGACAGAAGCTTGGGGGTGGGGGTGGGGGAGAGTCCAAAAGTCCTATCCAAGTAATGAATTTGGAGCCAAAGCCGAATTAGTTTAGGGTTTAAAAAAAGGTATTCCCACTCCACCCGGTCGAACGCTCAAAACACAGTATCTTGCTGAACTTTCTGTTGCACAACATACGGGGAGCCTTCTTGCTTGGAAATGTGGGATAGCCCAAGGGTCTCGAGGCGCAAGCTTTAAAACAAAACTTCTAGACAAGCTTGGACAAATCAGAAGCTGCTAGTTTCAGGCTTTAGAGGGAGGAGGTCAACCTCGGTGCTCGGTGTGTGTGTGTGTGTGTGTGTGTGTGTGTGTGTGTGTGTGTGTGTGGGTTCATGCGGTTCACAGGTTCAGTACAAAGACCTACCTGTGTTTATAAGCAGAAAACAAAGAGTGGATAATGTTCTTCAAACAGATCCCCTTTGAGTTATTCAGATGTACCACAAGGAAATGAATGTGGATTTGAACATGACATGATTAGCCGTAAAACGTTTACCCAGAAAATATTTGTCATAGCACCCTGTGGCAGAAAAGAAGGACCGCCCCTAACCTTGTTATGACTGGATGAGCTCCCTTTCCCCTGGATAGTGTTACAAAAGGCGCTTTGGTCGACCATCGGCCTGATGTCTGTAGGTTATCAATCCACTTAAAGCAAAGCACACGATATCCAACAGCAGCATTTCACATCGAAACTGATATGAGAGAACATCTATGAATACAGTGTGATTTTACGAGAGAAATCTGTACAGATACTGTGATGTCCAGTTAATTAAAGGGCCCCGTAGCGGTGAAACCTCACCACGCCACAGGCACATGTGTGCTTGTGTTGCTAGCCTCCATGCACAGTCACTATTGTGGTCATTATTGTGACCTGATCAATCTTTGTGACTCTTCTTGTGTTACTCTGCAGTCTGCTACTACGACTACTACCACTAGGACTACTACTACTACTGCTACTACTACTGCTACTACTACTACTACTACTTTCGGCTGTTCCCGTTAGGGTTCGCCAAAGCGGATCATCTGTTTCCATCTCTTCCTGTCCTCTGCATCTTCCTCTGTCACACCAGCCACCTGCATGACCTCCCTCACCACATCCATAAACCTCCTCTTTGGTCTTCCTCTTTTCTTCTTCCCTGGCAGCTCCATATTCAGCATCCTTCTCCCAATATACCCAGCATCTCTCCTCCACACATGTCCAAGCCATCTCAATCCTGCCTCTCCAAACCGTCCAACCTGAGCTGTCCCTCTAATATACTCGTTCCTAATCCTGTCCTTCTTCATCACTCCCAATGAAAATTTTAACATCTTCAGCTCTGCCACCTCCAGCTCCATCTCCTGTCTTTTCATCAGTGCTACTGTCTCCAAACCATACAACATAGCTGGTCTCACAACCATCTTGTAAACGTTCCCTTGAACTCTTGCTGGTACCCTTCTGTTGCAAATCACTCCTGACACTCTTCTCCACCCACTCCACCCTGCCTGCACTCTCTTCTTCACCTCCCTTCTGCACTCCCCGTTACTTTGGACAGTTGACCCCAAGAATCTAAACTCATATGCCTTCGTCACCTCTACTCCTTGCATCCTCACCATTCCACTGTCCTCCCTCTCATTCATGCATAGGTATTCTGTCTTGCTCCTACTGACTTTCATTCCTCTTCTCTCCAGTGCATACCTCCACCTCTCCAGGCTCTCCTCCACCTGCACCCTACTCTCGCTACAGATCACAATGTCATCCGCAAACATCATAGTCCACAGAGACTCCTGCCTGAAGTGTGTTACTCTGCTGTGAACACCATAAATCATTAGTCTCTAAGACTGCATTTCTAAATTTGATGGAATAAAGCACAACACAGGGTCACTGGACCATCTTCCTTATGAAGGTATTGCATCATCACCTACACTGTTCAGAGCAAAGGCAAAACAAAGAAAGCATGTGTACCGTTTTCAAAAACATGGCAACCAATATGGGAATTATGAATGTTTCAAATCAAGTTGCAAGTTCAGCCACAAAAATGTGAAGCGTCTGCACCTGCAGTGACAACCATGTGACCTTATTCTAAGGAAGAAGCCTACTATTTACTTCTCACTCCATTGTCAAATATTTGAAATGTGTCAAGACCTTTGTTTTGTCACATTTAGCCACTATGGTGGAGACGGTAAAACATTATGAGCTGATGTCTATAATGTTTCACAGAAAGTTTTGCCCAAAACCAGCCACTACAAAAGCGTTTGTGATTTGGCCATTTGTGGATTAGATTTGCTTATTGTCTTGAATACTTCAGCGATTGAAAGAAAGAAATTAGTTTGTATGTAAATATCCAGGATTGTAGGTTAACGTCAGCAGCTCTCACCATGTCCATTGAGGTAGACGTTGAGGAAGTAATGTGAGTGGCAGCCACAGGCATGGTATCTGCTAGAAAAAAAAAGGATGGATGTCAAAAAAGGAAATAATCAATTGTGAAAGTAGTCTTGCTTCCTCACATACTGAGAACATGGATGCTGCCACCCGACCTGTAGTCCCATCGCTGAGCATCGTGGAGGAAGAAGAGGATGCAACAGTTGAAGCCATGCTGGAAGATGATGCAGATGATCCTGATGCTGTCCTGAAAGTAGCTGTTGAACTGACCCTGGATTGGGTTGTAGTTGGAGAAGCCAAAATTGTAGAGATGGGGGTTCTAGCCGTAGTAGAGACTGTGGTGTTGGAGTCAGTGGAGCTGACCGAGCCAGATGAGGAGGTTGGAGAAGCGCTGATCGAAGTAGAGGAGGCCACAGCGGTTGAAGTCATGCTGGGAGATGACACAGATGAACCGCATCTTCCTCTGTCACACCAACCACCTGCATGACCTCCCTCACCATATCCATAAACCTCTTCTTTGGCCTTCTTCTTTTACTCCTCCCTGGCAGCTCCATATTCAGCATACAACTCTCATATTTGAAATATACACTATATGGACAAAAGTATTGGGAAACCTGGCCATTACACCTACAGGAGCTTTTATGACATCCTATTCTAAATCCATAGGCATTAATATGGAGTCTCACCCCCACCCCCTTTGCAGCTATAACAGCTTCCACTCTTCTGGGAAGGCTTTCCACAAGATTTTGGAGTGTGTCTGTGTGAATTTTTGCCCATTCATCCAGAAGAGCATTTGTGAGGTCAAGTACTGATGTTGGATGAGAAGACCTGGCTCGCAATCTCCCTTCTAGTTCATCACAGTGTTCGTTGGGGTTGAGGTCAGGGCTCTGTGTGGGCCAGTCAAGTTCTTCCACACCAATCTCACCCAACCATGTGTTAATGGACCTTGCTTTGTGCACTGGGGCACAGTCTTGCTCGAACAGAAAAGAGCCCTCCCCAAACTGTTCCCACAAAGTTGGAAGCATAGAATTGTCCAAAATGTCTTGGTATGCTGAAGCAGTAAGATTCCCCTTCACTGGAACTAAGGGGCCAAGCCCAACCCCTGAAAAACAACCCCGTACCATTATCCCTCCTCCACCAAACTTTACAGTTTGCACAATGCAGTCAGGCAGGTAACGTTCTCATGGCATCCGCCAAACCCAGACTCGTCCATCAGACTGCCAGACAGAGAAGCGTGATTCGTCACTCCACAGAACACATTTCCACTGCTCCAGAGTCCAGTGGCAGCGTGCTTTACACCACTCCATCTGACGCTTGGCATTGTGCTTGGTGATGTAAGGCTTTCATGCAGCTGCTCGGCCATGGAAACCCATTCCATGAAGCTCCTGGCACACCGTTTTTGTGCTGATGTTAACGCCAGAGGAAGTTTGGAACTCTGCAGTTATTGAGTCAAGAGAGCGTTGGCGACTTTTACGTCCTATGCACCTCAGCACTCGTTGACCCCGCTGTGTGACTTTATGTGGTCTGCCACTTCATGGCTGAGTTGCTGTTGTTCTTAAACACTTCCACTTTTCAATAATACCATTTAACAGTTGACCGTGGAATATCTAGCAGGAAAGAAATTTCACGAACTGACTTATTGCAAAGGTGGCATCCTATGACAGTACCACGCCTGAACTCACTGAGCTCTTCAGAACAACCAGTTCTTTCACAAATGTTTGTAAATGCAGACTGCACGGCTAGCTGCTTGATGTTATACACCTGTGGCAATGGGTCTGAATGAAACACCTGAATTCAATGATTAAGAGGTGTGTCCAAATCCTTTTGTCCATATAGTGTGTTTCATTATATTAAAATGGCAATTTAAGTTTAAAGGGTAATTCTGTTTTTGTTTTTTTTACAACATGTGTCTTCCTAGTCTTTGCCATCATGCATGTCGGGTCTGATAACATTTTAGTACTGGCTTCATTTCAGAGATTAGACACATGGTAGACACAGATTTACAATGAGTCTTACGGTGCCACAAAATATGATCTTTAAACCTGTCCTTTCAGCAACAAAAAACCCAAGTGTCTCAGGCTACATATATGATTTCCCATCATCTATGAATTCTCAGTTGCACTGGTTGGATAGTTAGTTGAGGAGTATGACTACCTATGATAAGGAAGATGGTCATTCATGCAGGTTGAACCAGGAAGTAGCTCAGCAATGCATTCAACCATTGGCATTTTTGGACATTCTTGTTGATAACTTTTAACTTGTACTTTTGTTTTCGTTTCCAAATATGCGGTTTCGATAATTGGGTTAGATTGGACTTGTGTCAGCGGCACGGTGGTGCAGTGTTTAGCACAGTCATCTCACAGCAAGAAGGTCCTGGGTTCAAGCCCCAAGGTAGTCCAACCTTGGGGGTCATCCCAGGTCGTCGTCTGTGTGGAGTTTGCATGTTCTCCCCGTGTCTGCGTCGGTTTCCTCCGGGTGCTCCGGTTTCCTCTCACAGTCCAAAGACATGTAGGTCAGGTGAATCGGCCGTACTAAAAAAATGTCCCTAGGTATGAATGTGTGTGTGTGTGTGTGTGTGTGTGTGTGTGTGTGTGTGTGTGTGTGTGTGTGTGTGTGTGTGTGTGTGTGTGTGTGTGCGCGTGTGCGTGCATGCGGTTCACAGGTTTGTGTACACTCAGTACAAAGACCTACCTGTGTTTACAAGCAGAAACAAAGAGTAGATAATGTTCTTAAAATAGATCGCCTTTGAGTTATTCAGATGTACCACAAGGAAATGAATGTGGCTTTTAACATGACACGATCAGTCACAAAACGTTTACCCAGAAAATATTTGTCATAGCACCCTGTGGCAGAAAAGAAGGACCGCCCCTAACCTTGTTATGACTGGATGAGATCTCTTTCCACTGGATTAGCCAGGAAGCAGTATTACAAAAGGCGCTTTGGTCGACTATCGGCCTGATGTCTGTATCAATCCACTTAAAGCAAAGCACACGACATCCAACAGCGGCGTTTCACGTCGAAACTGATATGAGAGAACATCTGTGAATACAGTGTGATGTCACGAGAGAAATCTGTACAGATACTGTGATGTCCAGTTAATTAAAGGGCCCCCGTAGCGGTGAAACCTCACCACGCCACAGGCACATACATGCATACATGTGTGTTTGTGCTGCTAGCCTCCATGCACGGTCACATTATTGAAACCTGATCAATCTTTGTGACTCTTCTTGTGTTACTCTGCAGTGAACACCATAAGTCATTAGTCTCTAATGCCCCTTTTCAACTGCCTGGTACCGGCTCAACTCCACTCTACTCTGCTCCACTCTACCTGCTTTACTCTTTGGGATGTGGTTTTCCACTGCAGGCAGTACCTCCTCACGGCGAAGCCCCGCTGGCCATTTGTGGGCGTGTTGACCAGTTTTTCCTCCCTTGTCTACCAGCACCCCACACGAGTGTTTTATTTTCAAAGAAATCAACAAGACCAACTCCAAATGTGTGCCTCACATGAACAATACTAGCGTACCTAAGAGATTCACTGACAACAAAAATGTTTTACACGGACAGATTATCAACTATAAGACTTTATTTATTCATTTATATCTGAATAAATATAAATAGATTTTATTTATATTTAAATTTGTATATTTTTATTTATTTATTTATTTATTTAATAAATATGAATAATATACATATATTTATTTATATTTATAGTTTATTTATTCATAGTGGTATTTTTGAAAGCGAGAGGATACCTGAGGAGTGGAGAAGAAGCATACTGGTATCGATTTTTAAGAATAAGGGTGATGTGCAGAACTGTAGCAACTACAGAGGTATAAAGTTGATCAGCCACAGCATGAAGATATGGGAAAGAGTAATAGCAGCTAGGTTAAGAGGAGAGGTGATGATCAGCAAGCAGCAGCATGGTTTCATGCCACGAAAGACCACCACAGATGTGATGTTTGCTTTGAGAATGTTGATGGAGAAGTATAGAAAAGAGAGGAGGTGTGGTCTTGTATGAGGAAGTCAGGAGTTATAGAGAAGTATGTAGGAGTGGTGCAGGATATGTATGAGGGAAGTGTGACAGTGGTGAGGTGTGCGGTTGGAATGACAGATGGGTTCAAGATGGAGGTGGGATTACATCAAGGATCGGCTCTGAGCCCTTTCTTGTTTGCAATGGTGATGGACAGGTTGACGGACAAGATCAGGCAGGAGTCTCCGTTGACTATGATGTTTGCGGATGACATTGTGATCTGTAGCGAGAGTACGGTGCAGGTGGAGGAGAGCCTGGAGAGGTGGAGGTATGCACTGGAGAGAAGAGGAATGAAAGTCAGTAGGAGCAAGACAGAATACCTATGTGTGAATGAGAGGGAGGACAGTGGAATGGTGAGGATGCAAGGAGTAGAGGTGATGAAGGCATATGAGTTTAAATACTTGGGGTCAACTGTCCAAAGTAACGGGGAGTGTAGAAGAGAGGTGAAGAAGAGAGTGCAGGCAGGGTGGAGTGGGTGGAGAAGAGTGTCAGGAGTGATGTGTGACAGAAGGGTACCAGCAAGAATTAAAGGGAAGGTTTACAGGATGGTGGTGAGACCAGCTATATTATATGGTCTGGAGACAGTGGCACTGATGAAAAGACAGGAGGAGGAGCTGGAGGTGACAGAGTTGAAGATGATAAGATTTTCACTGGGAGTGATGAAGAAGGACAGGATTAGTAACGAGTATATTAGAGGGACAGCTCAGGTTGGACGGTTTGGAGACAAAGCAAGAGAGGCAAGATGGAGATGGTTTGGACATGTGTGGAGGAGAGATGCTGGGTATATTGGGAGAAGGATGCTGAATATGGAGCTGCCAGGGAAGAGGAGAAGAGGAAGGCCAAAGAGGAGGTTTATGGATGTGGTGAGGGAGGACATGCAGGTGGCTGGTGTGACAGAGGAAGATACAGAAGACAGGAAGAAATGGAAATGGACGATCCGCTGTGGCGCCCCCTAACGGGAGCAGCCAAAAGTAGTAGTAGTAGTAGATTTATAGTGGTATTTTTATGACACCTTTTAGTATCGGCTCGCGATCTTTAACCACATTTTTGCAAGGAAAATTCTAACTTCAGGTCAAACAGCCCAGAGGATTCAGCGATGGTCATTAAAAAAAGTTTTGCATCTCCGCTCCGTGGATATCTGACAAGATGCCTGGCATGAATAACATAATTTCTCTCTCTCTCTCTCTCTCTCTCTCTCTCTCTCTCTCTCTCTCTCTCTCTCTCTCTCTCTCTCTCTCTCTCTCTCTCTCTCTCTCTCTCTCTCTCTCTCTCTCTCTCTCTCTCTCTCTCTCTCTCTCTATCTATTTATGACGAGAGAAGAATGCTGAACTCGGTTGACTGAAATGCAAACGTTTTATTGTGACAGCTGAAATGGTGTCTGTTCACATGTTTGAAAAAAAAAAAAAACGCGTTACTTGTATGATCAGACTTAGATTCGGTACAGGTTGACCACACTGCGGCGTTGTATGGCGTGAGCGACAATTAAAAATCAGTTTACTTGTAGCAGGCAGATGGATGGATTTACCGAGAGTCAACATACGTCTTTGCTTCCGTCACTCCCAGGCCATCAGTAGTTTGCTGAACGGGACGAAGGTACCATAGCCAGGCTTGCTGTGTAAGACAAAATCAGAAATCACAAAATCAAATTACAAAAAAAAATGTTTTGAGTTTAATCTAAAATCAAAACATGACATTAAATGGCTGACTGGGTTAAAATATGAACATAATAATGTGTGTGTGTGTGCGGTGCGATAGGCGATAAGCGCTTCTCCTCAACTTAATTGAAGATAACCAGGAAATCACAACTTCACCGCAAACGGAGTAATTCGTTGTCACTTGGGGCAAAGAAGCGCATTGTTCGAGTCCATTATGTTGTTACTGGAGCCTCCAAACTTGGCCTCAGGACGTGATTTGCATATTCAGCTCAGCAACTGCAGAGACATAGCATGTCTGGATTCTGGAGGCCCCGGGGCCCTGTAGCTATGGCTCTCTAGCCACTGAGACGCTGACATCATGTCTTCTTTGACTACGGCTTCTTTTTCTTTTTTCTTTTTTGTGGTGGGGGAACTACATTCATATTTTAAGATGGGATAGCTACCCCAGATAGCAAAACCGCTGTGGCCCGGACCCGTCCCACACCCGACACTTCAACCGGCCCCCATACAGTGTGGCATGATGGCACTTGGGCGGTCCGCTCCTGTTTGCCAGATCTGGGCCAGAACCAAGCCATAGCAACACCGCATGTGCCACATATTTGCCAAAGGTGGCCCATATTTGTTTTGTGATATTTGGGCCATATTCACCATTTACCACACGGGCCACTTCAGGGTCACATCCAGATTACATGTTGCCCAGAGCACCGCATCTTTGCCAGAAAAGGCCCACATGTTATTTGGCATATTTGGGCCATATTTGCTATTATACATGCGGGCCACTTCAGGCTCCCATCCGTTTTGTCAGGGCCAGAAGAAGGCCACCAGTGCCGCATCACTGCCTGAAGTGGCCCACATCCGGATGCTGTCTGGGATGTATAATGCAGTCATGATATTTCATAAAACAGACACGAATTTATGGAGAAAAGGACGACAGTTTGTGGTAGATATGCTTGAGTCGTCCAACTTTTAAAGAAGTATCCAAATATTCCCCCCCCCCCCCCCATGGAGAAATTTCAGTATCCGGTAGTGAAGGAAGTGTTTGAAAAATCCCAACTGAATCTCAGTTTAGGGACCTAAAGGTGACACTTGGGAGTTTAAAGCTGAAAATGTTTCATCGGTTATTCATCCATAACTGAAGCACTTTCTCTTAAGTTTTACGCATTTCCTCGGTCGTTTAAATTCCTCTGATTAATTATTGGCTGGCGTTACGCGGCTGACTGGAGAGGAAACGGAAATGTCACCGTCCATTGTGACCAATGAAAATAAGGGATGGGGTGGAGCAAGTGCGCGGAATTTTGTGAGAATACTGCCAGGGCTGTAATGGTTTTTGTTTTGTTTTGTTTTGTTTTGTTTTGTTTGGGGGGGGGCTGTAATGTTTAGCAGTCGCCCCTTCATCCGGCAGTACTGAACATCACAAGGACCGACTGGTCCCATATATGTAGTTTGTAATACATTACAGTAACCTGTGTTAACTTTTGTCCGAAGATCCATCTTTACAAGGGTGGGAAGAGTTTATTGCTGGACCGATGGCATACGAGCGACGGCGGCTGCTACGGCTTGTTTGAGGGACAGATGGGTGAAAAGGTGGAGATCAGCTTTGATGCATGCTTAGCGCCACTCTCTGTCAAACTGCACATCCCGAGACATACTTTGTTCAGCTTGTGTTTACTCAGAAATGTTGGGTCACTCACCATTCAAAGTAGCTGTGCCCCCTGTAGCTGCCATCTAGCTGGCCGTGATCCGGCGTCTCCAGCTCCACCCCCAGCTGGATATCTGGCTCCCCTTGCAGGTGCCCTAGGAAACGGAGAGTCCCCGTGCTGATACGGCCGGACGGCAGCATGATTCTGACCCGGTGGCCCAGCTGCAGGTCCATGGGGGAGTGGGGCACGAATACGCGGTGAGGACCCGGGGAGCTCCTCCAGGAATCCATGCTGAAGGACAGAGGAGTTTGTGACAAACAGCTCATATAAACAGCAATGATGAACATGACTTATTGAGTTGGACCGAAATCAGCCCTCCGATTTAACTTTCTGTGACAAAACAACACTGAACTGGGTATAATAAAACATTCAACAATTCTTTTATTTGAAAATGACTACTCATTATTTTTATATAAAGTGATTTAACACTGACGAAAACACCGATGAGTCTCTCATACTCTTTAAATAAAGTGGGACTGAAATCAGTAACCAGATCTAAATTTTCAAACTGAAGTTCATTGAACATAGTATAATGACACATTCAGCAACATTTTTAATTAGCAAATGACCAAAATTGTGTTTTTATACAGTAATTTAACAACGATGAAAATTACAGTCCCTCACGGTCATTCTTTTATTTAAAGTCGGACCGAACTCAGCGGCTAGATTTAACATTTCATGTTGAAAAACACTGAACAGGCCGTAATGAAGCATTGAGCAATGTTTTATTTGTACATGAAAAATGCTGTTTATTTATTCAAGGATTTAACTATTATGTAAACGACTGTAAATCTCTCACTCTTGCTTTTTTAAAGTTGCAACACAATCAGAAAACATTTAACTTTTCGGGTCAATAAACACTGAACGCGGCTTAATAAAGCATCCAGCAGCACTTTTTTCGTTTGTAAACGATCAGTGTTTTTTTTTTTAATAACTTTATCCATAACCGTTCTCAACGGCCAAGAGCCGAGGGAGCGGTTTAGCCTCATCAATATTCATGAGATGACCTTTGAGCGACAAGTACAAGAAAGGGATAAGCTTTGATGGTGGGCGTGGTTTCGTGGTTCATTTTGATGATCGGATCTGACTGGCTGTGTGTAAATGAGTGGTTCTGAGACGTCATGCGTGTAAAAAGATTTGCTAAAGGACGCTGAACCAGGGAGAGCTCTTTTGGAAAAACAAAAAAAAGAAGAATTCCTTCTTCTATACTTTCTTTTCAGGAGAGAGACAGTATAGAATACAAGTAATAAGCCATTTTTGTGGTGACTAACAAGATAAGAGCAGTGCAGTGACAAGATAGAGAGGGCAGGTACATGACGGTATATAGGCTGCCTACACCCAGATAGCAGACACATTTGGGCCTAATCTGGGGCCCTTTTGGTACTTATGGCAGCTGTTGTGTGGGCCAGACGTGGCCCAAATGTCATAAGCAGGGCCTGACTTGGGCTACGGCAAGTGTTGTGTGGGCCAGACTGGGTTACAGCACATACTATGTGGGCCAGATGTGGCCCAAATGTCATAAGCCGGGCCTGACTTGGGTTACGGCAAGTGTTGTGTGGGCCAGACTGGGTTACAGCACATACTATGTGGGCCAGACTGGGTTACAGCACATACTATGTGGGCCAGACTGGGTTACAGCACATACTATGTGGGCCAGATGTGGGCCATATAAAGTGGACCTGTGGCTGTGTTGAGGCAGCCACACTCACCCTGAGTCAGCGCCGCCATTCAAGGCTAAATGTGGGCCGTAAGATAACTGCAGGTGTGGGCCATATTTGGGCCAAAGATTCTTTGCTATCTGGGCAGTAACGACGCCTCTCTAGATAAAAAGACACCATAGTCATACCAAGCTAGTAAGAGCCGTACCTGGTGGTTGAGGAACCTGATCTGGAGCCAAAGGCCGATGATAAGGATAACTGGCTGGCGGACAAGCTGCTCGGGCAGGTGTCGCTTCTTGATGACATCACCTCAGATCCTCTGCGCTGATACGAGTGCCTCGACGGGCTCCCTGTTTATTTGAAGATAACAGTTTAAACTGCAGCTGAAATCAAAGACCAGAGAAAAGCGTGTTGTGCACAGTACAGTATTGTGCACAGATTATGATGATGGCTACGGTATACTTGAGCCCTCGTCAAACAGCTCTCCATTGTCCACCCCAGACTCTCCTTGCTCTTCATAGCCACCCACCTTCACACACACTCCAGTCTCTGAGAACAACTGGAAAAAAACAGATTGAAGATCATGAATGTGAAATTGCGTGCACACGCACACACACACACACACACACAATGGGCTGTATAAGAAATGGATGACATGGGTGCTTTGGAAATGTGAAGCCAAAATATCTCTAGCGCGCTCTAGTGGTTGTTTCCAGTACTTTTTTTAACCCAGCCTACAGCTAGTCAGTGGAACATGGGGCCCAAAATGAAAAACAAAAAAAATCAAAATAAACATCAAATAAATGTTGTCCCTTGAGTGTATTCTGTGATTTCAACGGGTTCCCTTCACATTAACACGGTCTACTGTGCAGGGTGTGATTTCAATTCAAAATCAGATTCAATTTTAACAGAATTATTAGAAACAAGTATGAGGCCAAACATGGAATTCACCTCAGCGTACGGTGCAACGCTGACTAAACGCCAAAACAGATGACGCAAAACTGCATACACAAGAGTCAGAACAGCTCACAAAAAGTGAGCCTCAGTTACCAGATAGCATCCGGATGTGGGCCACTTCAGGCAATGATGCAGCACTGATGACCTTCTTCTGGCCCTGACAAAATGGATGTGAGCCTGAAGTGGCCCACATGTATAACAGCAAATATGGCCCAAATACACCAAATCAAATGTGGGCCTTTTTTGGCAAAGATGCGGTGCTCTGGGCAACATGTGATCTGGATGTGACCCTGAAGTGGCCCCGTGTGGTAAATGGTGAATATGGCCCAAATATCACAGAACAGATATGGGCCACTTTTGACAAATATGTGGCACATGCGGCATTGCTATGGCTTGGTTCTGGCCCAGATCTGGCAAACAGTGCCATCATTCCACGCGGTATGTGGGCCGGATGAAGTGTCGGGTGTGGGACGGGTCCGGGCCACAGCAATTTTGCTATCTGGGTGACGCGCAAACGCTCAGCTTTCCACACATTACACAGTGGAAATACAGGTAACATCTGAGAAGGTGTTGGAAGTCATCTGGATGGATATATAAGCACCTCTGTCAATACAAGTTAGGATGCACGTGTACAGTGCCAGGACAGTGTATGTAAGGATGTGTGTGCAGTATCAGTATATGTACAGTATAAACATATGTTTGTGTATGAGTACAAATGCATGTGTACAGTGCAAAGACAGCACATCGTTTGGCACGACTGTAAACTAATGTTCATCAGCTGCGTAAGTGTGAGCTAGATGGTGGGAAGCAAAATGGAGATGTTTTGGCATCGAAACACACACCTGGTGGCGCAATTCTTCCTGTCTTCTCTGCAGTTCTGCAAACCTCCTTTCCCATGATGCCCTCTCGCAGGCTATCCTGGTCTTGAGGGACAGGATCTCTTTCTCGGCTTTGGTCAGTCGCTTATGAAGGGCAGTGGTACGGTCGGGGCTGCCGGGTATTGCTACGCTCCCTCTCCGTTCAGAACCTGCGAAACGAAACAATTCAACCGTACCGTAACGACTCGGATCGACACGCTGACGTCCATAAACACACAGGAAATGTAGTCACTATCCCAAAAACAGAATAATATATATATATTTTACCTTTAAATAAAATTCATTTATTTGTCAACAGATGTATATGGCCAAAATGTGTCAGACACTTTGTGCACCTGCGTCCCCAGATAGCAAAATTGCTGTGGCCCGGACCCGTCCCTCACCCGACACTTCATCCGGCCCACATACTGTGTGGAATGACGGCACTTGGGCGGTCCGCTCCTGTTTGCCAGATCTGGGCCAGGACCAAGCCATAGCAATGCTGCATGTGTCACATATTTGCCAAAGGTGGCCCATATTTGTTTTGTGATATTTGGGCCATATTCACCATTTACCACACGGGCCACTTCAGGGTCACATCCAGATTACATGTTGCCCAGAGCACCGCGTCTTTGCCACAAAAAAAGAAGGCCCACATGTTGGCATATTTGGGCCATATTTGCTATTATACATGTGGGCCACTTCAGGCTCACATCCATTTTGTCAGGGCCAGAAGAAGGCCATCAGTGCCACATCATTGCCTGAAGTGGCCCACATCCGGATGCTATCTGGGTCAAGACTCACCTGCAGATGGTTTGGGTTGGTAGCTGGTTTTCTCAGTAATGTATTGTTCCCGTGGTAGGAATTTGATTGCATTGTAAGGGCATATCTGCAGTAGACAAAAAATAAATAAATAAATAACTCATCTAAACTTTAGAATTTGTTCTATCCAAGCTTCTGTAAGGAGATTCACTGATCACCCTGGGTATGTGTGTGCACAATGTGATGGATGAATTACAACTCAGCTAATCTCTCTCACTAGGGGGCGTACACTCACCCAAAGGAACCTGCAAGTGCACAGTATCCCCTTGAACGTCCATGTAAATGCAGACCACAAGATGTAAGCCACCATGTTGAAGCATGCTCGCCTCACATTGTTGTACACTGACAGGGGAGTGAGGGTGGTTACTAAAACGTACAGCTGGTTAACCAGAAAGCAGTAGGGTGATTCTTCAATTTGGGGCACTTTTGGCTTTTGAGATTTTGGAAAAAATAAAAAAATAAATGTCTTTAAAATCTGTTTTTTTTTTGTTTCTTTTTCAAAAGCTAACCCTAACCCTTATTAGTAGTTTACAGTCGTCACCCTCTCCCGGAAGCGCGCCCCTCGCGCTTTGTTCTTCCCGCGCTCCGAAGAGACTTCTGAGGATCTGCGCACTTCCGGATCCCACCGCTGCCACCAATGTAGGCGGTTATTTTCTTGCCCGGTGCGGGATTCGATACGAGTGTACTGCACCACACGGTGACGTCACTAACCGCTCGGCTAAAGGGTCAGACCCGTTAGCTAGGGGCTAACGTGTCTTATTAGTAGGTTACACGTCTTTTTAAATCATTACGAGAAAACACAAAGTAAAGCTTTAATGAATTTAACCGTTTTTATGACTTCATTATAGAGGGCAAGTTAAAAAGTCTGGGTTGGGGGACCAGCCCAAAACGGTGACATTCTGGCACACCTGAATTTTCAACATGCACAAGTATGAATTTCAACATAAGCATAAAATGGCACCGTTGATGTTAACTACTAATAAGACACGTTAGCCCCTAGCTAGCTAACGGGTCTGACCCTTTAGCCAAGCGGTTACTGACGTCGCCTTGTGGTGCGGTACACTCCGTATCGAATCCCGCACCGGTGCAACAAAATAACCGGTTACATTGGTGGCAGCGGTGGGATCCGGAAGTGTGCAGATCCTCAGAAGTCTCTTTGGAGCGCGGGAAGAACAAAGCGCGAGGGCGCACTTCCGGGGAGGGTGACGACTGTAAACTACTAATAAGGCACGTTAGCCCCTAGCTAGTTAATGGGTCTGACCCTTTAGCCGAGCGGTTAGCGACGCCGCCTTGTGGTGCGGTCCCCCCCGTATCGAATCCCGCACCGGGCAAGAAAATAACCGGTTACATTGACATTTTAACACGTTTTCTGTCACAAATCTTTTTCTCTTACCTAACTTTAACAAATGCAATATTTTTTTTCACTTCTTGAAAATCTACCTTGGGGACAGAAAAACCCCCTTAACCGAAGAATCACCCAGCAGCAATAACGTAGAACAACCGAGAAAATGACGGATCTGTACATTACAATCTATACATGGGTGCTGTTTGAATGTACTGCAATGTGGTCTGAGTATTTTACTCACGGTTTTACTGATCAGACACAAATCCAACAGGTAATCTTAATCTCTACAACAGAACAGACAAACCTGGACACAAACCTTTGCCGGCGGCTTGCTGGACGGACGGATGAAGACGCACGCATTCGAAGTCATCAGGGACACAAGGACCCGTTTATGTCACTGCTCCTCAATGGGCCTCTTGTCCATCTCCGTGGTTACTGCTCAGCTGGCGAACCGGGCACACCGGCCTGTCGCTATCAGTCCAGTGTGTGTGGGAACAGCGCGGATGACGTTTACAGGATAGGTAAATCTTGTCTAATCCTCTTAGTTGGCTGCAGTTGTCGGTCAGTCTAGTTGCATCATGGATGATTAATTTCAGCCTGCTGTGCTCAGGCATCTGAGGACAGTGTGCATGAGATCCAGCATGCAATACTGCCACGAGGCCACTGAGTGGAGAGGTGTGTGTATATGTGTGTGTGTGTGTGGGGGGGGGGGTTGACATATTGACCATCATCATATCATCATCATCATTCAACACTGTGCATGCTTATCTAATGTTGATCATGTTTAATTCATAGCTCCACTATGCTGAGGAGGTAGTTTTTTGAATGTTACCCTAAAGTTCATAGGTTATTTGTCGCACACGTGGTTTTATACTAGTGCAACGTTGCAGTGCAATGCTAGGCGGCATTCTTGCAAGGCGCAGAGAAGCAAGAAAACATCTAAGAAGGAAATCTGATAGTACGAACTAACAAAGGAATCCAAATCCAACAAACGAGTCCAAAACAGTCCGTAAACGGACAATGTTCGATACGCGTACCCGTGTGTATCATATGCAAATAACTACTTTTACGTATGTTCTAAATGAGAATTATGGCCTACACGGCCTCTCACCAGGCAGTGTAGGCCATGATTCTCATCGTGGCCTACGCTGCCTGATGAGAGGCCATGTATTGTGAATTATGGCCTACACGGCCTTGAGACAGGGTGTGTAGGCCTTAGTTCTCAGTTACACTCTCTCACACACTATTTAGCCCTGTGATGGACTGGCAGTCTGTCCAGGGTGTCCCCCGCCTGCCGCCCAGTGACTGCTGGGATAGGCTCCAGCATCCCCTCGACCCAAAGTAAGGATAAGCGGTTTGGATAATGAATGAATGAATGTATGTTCTACACCGAAATAACCCAGCCACTGAGGCTGCACAAGCCAGTGCATTCTTAGTATGAAGTACTAGTATGTAGTATTACTTAGTATGTAGTATTGTATTCTTAGACGCAGGTGGCTGGCGTGACAGAGGACGATGCAGAGGACAGGAAGAAATGGAAACATGGGATCCGCTATGGCGACCCCTAACGGGAGCAGCCGAAAGTAGTAGAAGTAGTAGTTCTACACAGAACTAAAACTGAACTACAGTGTACTGATGTGCAATGTCAATGCAAGTGCAAATAAACGTGAAGAATAGATAGGTTGTATGGATAATGGCAGGAAATATACACAGGCGACTATACAAGTAATTTGCAAATGTACACAAGTGCACATCATAAGTAGGATGTGCAACGTAGTATGTGGTCGTATGGGTTGGAGGACTTGTAGGGATTAGAATTTATATAGTAGAGCAGGTTTGTTATTGTATGATTTTTATTCATTTATTCATTGCTTGTTTGTTTGTTTGCTTGTTTGTTTTTGGGCACTGCTCAAGCCTGAATCATTGTTGCACTGTTTTAACTATGCATGCTGCTGTTTAATTTGTTTTCCTTACGGTGATTGAATACAGTTTGCCTTATTGACACGGTGAAACTCTGAACATTGTGCAACTGTAAATATAAGCTATGTGTGCTTTTGCAATAACAATGCGTCATCGTGAGATGTAAAATATGAGGACATCTATACGAACATGATTTTCCTAATGAATGACGTCTTGATTATATTTTGCATGGGGACCATATTCAAACCATAAGTCAAAACCCTGCTTTGACTATTCTTACCTAGGCCGAAGAGCTAAATGCAAATCGATCGTGTTGCATCTGTCATTATTTCCTTCTACGAATCGAGAAACAAACTCGTTTTATCACAGAACCACCCACGAATGAGCTAAAATTAAAATAAAATGAAAAATAAAAACAGAACAAGATAATCAAATAAGCTTTTTGGCAAAACGCTTGGCATGCTCTGGCAGGTATTTGAAGTTATATCAATGGTTAGTGCAGAGAATTTAACATTGTAGAGATCTTGATTATGAATCTAATAACAAAATGTATGGGTAGACATTAGAATACGTTATAGCACCCATGGCTTCATAATAAATAAACCTGACGTGAACAAACCTGTTGATCCTTTTTGTTTCAAATATTGGCCAGAAGAGGGGGATGAAATGTCAGTATTGGTCACTATGGAGGATTCAAAGCCTCTTTAAAGTGGAATTCAGAGCAGTGTGTGGTTAATGGAAAAGTCAAAACACAAACTAATTCTCTTCAAAGTGTTTACTGAAAATTCCTCAACATCGTACAATTACAAACCGGTACCGGCTGGAAGGTCTGTCTGACAGAGATTCAAAGATGCTTTCTCTGAGCACCGCTGAAGTATTCCCAGACATCTGGACCATTTCAAGGGTCCCACATTCCAAGGGTCAAGGGTCCCACACTCCAAGGGTCCAACTCAATGTGTATTGGAGTGCACATTTAGTGCATGTGACTGTCACCTGGAGAGGATATCCCATGATTTAAGACCCCATGGGACTCTAAATCATGTGTATGTAAGTATGTGAATATATACTTGTATGGACGTGTGCATGAGTGTGCATGTGAAACTAGCTAAAACTGGTTGAAACAAAGAGCAGGAGAGAAAAACAGGAGAGAAGATTAGAACTTATATATGTATCATAAAATACATTAAATGAAACCTATAAATCCCCTTCATCATGGATTTAAAGGATTTAAAATATGGTGGATGACGTACACCTCCACAACAGTTGTGATGCACGGTATATTTTTGTGGGCTTGCATGTCGTTCCTCCAAATGCTGTAGGTGTAAAATGCCAAGAGAGAGTGAACAGCACAATACAGAGCCTCCTGTTCCTGTAAATTCAACGCCATTTATAATGAGCAGCGCCAGTGTTGCAAACACAAGCAAGGGCGTCGGAACCAGGTGAGACGGAGGGGACAAGTCCCCCTCAATGTGGGCCCCCCCCCACCATAAACAAGAACATTCACTACTAGATATACGCGTAAATATATATAATATTGGACATATACTCCCTGTATGTGCCAGCATTCATGTCATTCCCATCCCCACAATATGTAAAAGTATTAGCTATTAACAACAACAACAACAACAACAACAACAAAATCCCTCCTCCTCCCCACGTCTTTGGTACTGGCGGTGGCCCACTGACACGTGACCACGGTGCCATGGCAGCGGCGCTCACAACTTTTCAATGCAGCAACGATGAAGCCTCCTCTGTTCATCGTCACTCACAGGTTTGTAAATTCCCTCACAAACAAAGTGTACTTACCCATATTTAAAAGAAGAAACATGTCGTTATGACAAAACCGGAAGTTGAAACATCTGTATTTAATTAAGCAAATGTGTTTTGCTAACTCCTGCCAACGCTACTCAATGAGCGGGAAGGCTAACTTTAGCTAGCAGAGGCGCTGTGATGGTCACTCGCAAATAAACTCTAAAGGTTGTAACGTTAATACGGGACAGCTTACAGTAACCTTATCGTGAATACTGTGTTTTATATAGTATTTACACTCATTTCACAGTACCGTGTTTTGGTAGTTTGGTAACTTCATAATGTGTTACTAAGCTGTTGGGTAACTTTGCTAGCTAGTTAAGCTTAATATGAGAAAGGACAACGTTGCATCCAGTGCAGCAACCTGACCTTACAAGCTGTACAGCATGTACAGTATGCATCACATGCAGGTTGCATGCATGTTTTGTTGCACTTTGTTGCATATTGCTTTCTTGCACTGTTCTATTCTCTTTATTATCAACAGTCTTCCGGGGGAGGCCTTATCATATGGCCATGAAACACGTTTTACTTTGCTGAAAACTGTTGTAAAATGTTCATTTCCAGTGGAGCATGCCCCGGACCCCCCTACAGGGTTTTGTCCCCCCCCAATATAAAACTCTCTCCTACGCCCTTGTGCACAAGCCAATCTGCTGGCACGCAAATTTCACATGTGATGTTAAAACGGCTGTTTTTGGGGCCTACTGTGCTCCACTCTATACAGCCCACTTGTGGGGCAATTATAGCGAAGCAAAAATGAAAAAGCTGCAGGTAGCATATAATGATGCATTCAGAATCTTGCTCAAGCTTCCAAGATGGACAAGTGCAAGTCATGTGTTTGTGACTACTAATGTTCCCACTTTTCAGACTGTGTTGAGGAATTTTATGTACAAATTTGTGTCGATTAATTGAGTCCAAGAATGAAGTCACAATGCTCTTAACTGAGCCTACACAAGTGACACAAGGTAACACAAAGTGACACAAGGTACTCCTCTTGTTTCTGGAAACATTGAAACAAATGTCTATATAGCTTTTAATCATTGTGGACTTGTGAACTGCTGTTAGCTGTATTTTTGTGTTGTTGTCCTGTGTTGTATTTTTTTTTTACTTTCCCCCCTTTTCTCCCCAGTTGTATCCAGCCAATTACCCCACTCTTCTGAGCCGTCCCAGTCACTGCTCCATCACTGCTCCATCCCCCTGCTGATGTGGGGAGGGCTGCAGACTACCACACGCCTCCTCCGATACATGTGGAGTCGCCAGCCGCTTCTTTTCACCTGACAGTGAGGAGTTTCACCAGGGGGACGTAGCACATGGGAGGATCACGCTATTCCCCCCCAGTTCTCCCTCCTCCCTGAACAGGCGCCCTGACTGACCAGAGGAGGCGCCAGTGCAGGGACCAGGACACATACCCACATCCAGCTTCCCACCCGCAGACATGGCCAATTGTGTCTGTAGGGAGGCCTGACCAAGCCGGGTATTTGAACCGGCGATCCCCGTGTTGGTAGGCAACGGAATAGACCGATACACTACCTGGACACCCTCATGCACAGTGTTTTGAATGTATGAATGATGATTTATTCTGAACATGTAAATAAGCAGGATATAACATACAGAGAAGCCATTGCCAATAATCTAAAGTGAGCAACAAATCCACACAACAAACTCAGCGAACAAATCTCCGTACGCATCAGATTATTTGTTACATGTTGGAAAAGGAGTAGGAGGAAGTACACACTTATTTTTCCTACCCCTTCTCACCTACTCTTAAGTTAATTCAGCTACTATGCATTTCAACCTCACTTCCCACTGTACTGTATAGTTCACATTCAGTGCAAGTTGCGCTGCACAATACAAACTCAACTACTATGAGCAATAGGAGAAAAAAGAGAGAGAAAAACACATCAAAACAGAGAGAAAGAGAGAAAAAGAAAAACATCCTGATGTCTTGTACCGAGAATAAACAGATCTCAATGCCACGTACAACCCAAATATCCGCTTGGTGTCATATGGAAAAAAAAGTAATAAGAAACGTTTAGAGATAAATAAAACTTATTAATTTTCCCTATGTCTCTTGATAATCAGTTCTTTGTACTTGTTCTGGAACTGTGTAATGTTTGCACTTGGTTTGAGTTCCATACTTGGACTGCTCCACAATTTTACCCCACAGCTTGAAATGCCCATGCTCTTCAAAGTTGTACCAACACATCATTTCTTGAAGTTTAATTTCCCCCTCAAATTATGTTCCCCTTCTCTATCTGAGAATATTTTTTGTATATTACTTGGTAGTAGATTGTTTCTTGCTTTGAACATTATTTGTGTTGTGTTAAATTCTGCTAAATCCCTGAACTTCAAGGTGCTTGACTTTAAAAATAGGTTGTTGGTGTGTTCATGATATCCTACATTATTAACTATCCTTATGGCTCTTTTTTGTAGTATAAATAATGGTTGTGGGTTGGTTTTGTGGGTGTTACTCCATATCTCCACGCAGTAGATCAGATATGGTCAAATAAATGAGCAATAAAGAGTGTGCGATGATTTTTGATCCAGAATGTGACTTGCTTTTCTCATGACTGCAGTGCTCCTTGCCAGTTTTGCTCACACACGTTATGTGAGGTATTGTGGTCTAGCATCACGCCTAGAAATGTATTTGCATATACTCTTTCTACCCGGGCATTGTCAATCACTGCATTTACTTTGGTATTTATTTTATAATTTTGAAAAACATGAACTTTGTTTTGTCCAGATTTAAGGAAAATTTGTTTTTGTCAAACCACCGTTTTAATTTTTCCATTTCTACTGTGGTCACCTCCAAAAGCTGCAGGAAATTCTTACTTTAACAAAATATATTCGTGTCATCGGCAGATAAAACAAATTTCAATATTTTGATATCTTGCATTTATATCATTTAAGTACAGAATGAACAGTTTTGGACCTAAAACAGACCCCTGGGGTACACCACAAGTAATATCCATGCATAATGATTTATGGTCGCCTATCTTTACAAACTGCTGCCTGTTTACTTAAATAACTTCTTAGTCAATTCTATACCACCCCTCTGACACCATACCTTTCCATTTATCTATTAATCTATTATGGTCAGTAGTGTCAAAAGCTTTTTTTTTCAGGTCTGTAAATATTCCCACAGCAAACTGTTTTTGGTCTATGTGATTAGTTATTTCTTCAATTAATTCAATGAGCGCCAGAGATGTCGTTCTGTTCGGTCAAAGCCCGTACTGGCTATTGGTCAACAGATTGTGCTTCTCAATGAATTTGTCTAGTCCAGCAGCAACCAGTTTTTCTATTATTTTGGAGAACTGACAATAATGAAATTGGTCTGTAGTTAGTAAATTGGTGTCTATCTGGTTTTATATAAGGGTATAACTTCTGCTATTTTAATTTTGCTTGGAACTTTACCAGATTGAAAGGACATGTTATAGATGTGGGTTAGTGGTTTAGCAATACATTCGATTACTTTCTTAACTATTGTCACATCACCGTCATTCCAGTCAGTAGATTTTTTTTCTGTTCTCGCATTTGTTTACAATGTCCACGATTTCCTTCTCTTCTACCACTCTCAGAAAAATGGAACTAGGATTTCTGTCCCCATACTCACTATCATCCCCCTCTGTGATTGTTTGTGTGTCATTGATTTTTTTTCTACCAGTTTTGGGCCCATGTTTACGAAGAATCTGTTGAAGCCATTGACAACGTCTTCCGTGTTTTTTATAGTCTTGCCATTCATCGTCTGTAAAGGATTGAGGGCAGCTCAGTCTTCTAGATCCGTTTCTAATAATACTATTCAACATATTCCATATACCTTTCGTGTTGTCTTTATTGGTCTCTAATTCTTTATTATAGTATTCCTTCTTGCATATCCTCATAACGCTAGTGAGCTTGTTTTTATATATATATATTTTGTATTTTATTTCTGATTCGATGGTTCTGTGCTTTATGAATTTCTTTGTAGAGCTTATTTTTTTGTATGACAAGCGTTACACAGTCCCTTTGTGATCCGTAGACCATCTTTATATTTCTGCTTACTGTTGAATTGTTCTATTGTTTTGAATTGTTTTGAAATAGAACTTCTCAAAAGTCCATTTTCACTTTGGGCTTAATCAGACATAATAGCACTAGGTTTTATTTGCAATGCATTTTCCATTAAAAGCAAAACTCAAAGTCCTACAGAGTATTGCTGGAGCAAAAGAAACCTGAACCAGTGATGGGAATTCATAAAGAACAGACGTGAAGTTTAGAACAAGGTAGTCAAATAATTGATCCTGGAAGTATTTTATTTAATCATAGCCGTTGGCCCTCCACACATATCCTAGCTGGGAATCTTGGCATGATATTGGCTACCATGCCACTGCCACGGTATATCATGCCATTGTGTTTTTCCAATTTGTTTTCCTTTGCTGTTCGTCATGCAAGGGACGTTTCTTTGGTTTCAAAGTAAAGCCGGGCATTCACAGGACACTGGACCCTTCAGTCAACATCAGCATTGTTAACTGTTGAGAAGAATAGGTGAACTAATTTAGTCCTTACACAATACCCCGTTCAGGTGTATTGTCAACACGACTGTTGACTAGTTTCCAAGAGACGGAAAGACAAACATTCAACATCAGATCTCAGGTCACGCCCTCTTCCAGCGTCAATACAGAACTACTCTAATACACAAATATGAACCATTTCTTCTCACATCCTGTAAACACACACACACACACACACACACACACACCATGTCACCCTATACTTGTAGGGACTCCTCACTGACTGCCCTTACCCTAACCTTAATCTAATCCTAATTCTAACCTGAACCCTGAACCCAAGTCCTAACCCTAAAATAGACCCTTTTCCTCATGGGGGCTCATTGAGTGTCCCCACGAGGTAGGTGGTTTCAGGTTTTTCTATCCTAATGGGGACATTTATGTATTTATCTAACGGGGGCATTTGGTTTTTCTTCTTCTTTTTTTTTATAAACATATTTTAATGGTATTTTAGGAAAACATAAAACAGTGCATTAACATAAATTGTTCCATTATTGAACCCGTCCAACTCCCCCTTCCTCTACCCCCCCACCACCACCACTTAGTCTTTTGAGCTCCTTATCTTAGGTCAAGGAATTATGACGATAATAAGAAAAATACATTACTGCTAAGAATAATAACAATAATAATAAATTAGGTACATCAGTGTAAAACAAAAAGAACATATATAAATATATACACACACACACACACACACACACATACAAGTATATATATATATATTTATTTTTTTTAAGAACCCAGCCACTGAGGATGCACAAGCCAGTGCATTCTTAGTATCGGTCCCAAGGCCGGATAAATGGGGAGGGTTGCGTCTGGAAGGGCATCCGGCATAGAATCTTTGCCAAATCAAATATGCGGATCATAAATCAGATTTCCATACTAAAATGGATGATCTGCTGTGGCGACCCCTAACGGGAACAGTCAAAAGTATTAGTAGTAGTAGTGTGTGTGTGTGTATATAAATATATATATATACACACACACACACACACACACACACACGTATATGTGTGTGTGTATATATATATATATATATATATATATATATATAGCGGGTTTTTTTGGTCAATTGATCTCTCCCTCTCTCTCTCTCTCTGTCTATATATATATATATATATATATATATATATATATATATATTTCTTGGGAGATTTGAATATTTTCAATGTGCTACCAAACTGTAGGATTCAGCTGTTATGTTGTATTGATCATTTCATCTGGGTAGTCATTCTGGGGAAAGGGAGGTCAGACTCTTAACATAAGAGATCAGAGATCAGATTTCACTTGCATAGTCTGGTGGGCATACCAATAAGCCAGAATTCTCACCATGTATTTAGGCACCCCTCTTAGACTCAATTTAACAAACAGCTTTCTATGATTAACATGCTCAAAAGCTTTAGAAGCATCAATAAAACACGTAAGAACCGATGAGTTTTGGCCTCTGTATTTGTTTACAGTTTCCTTTAAGGCATATACACATAAGTCAGAGCCATGTTCAGCTTTAAAACCACACTGGTTATCTGTGGAGTTGATAAATCCATGCACTCTATCTAGCAGTATTCTTTCTAGGACTTTTGACAGTATGCTGGCTGGAGCTGTAGGCCTGTAGTTCTCTAGGCTGCATACTTTACCTGCTTTGTCCTTAATGACTGGCACTAACAGCACAGACAACACTGAGTCTGGTAACAAGCCAAGGAACACAAAGCCAGTAAAACAAGCAGCAAGGAGAGGGGCTATCCTCGGACTGGCATATTTAAGGTGTTCAGCAGTAATATGATCTAAGCCACTTGCCTTGTTAACAGACAGCTTGTGTACAGCTTGGTACACCTCGTGTGGCATCATCACCATTGAATCATCACTCTCAATATTGCCCACCTTATACAGATCACTGTGGACACAACTGAATAAGGTACTATAATGCTGTCGCCATAACTCAGCAATATTGTCTGTACCGGAGATACCATCAACAGTGCATGGTAGAGATGTTTTATAGTTGTTGAGAGCTCTCACTTCTTTCCAAAAATTAGCAGGATCAATTCTTAGCAGCTTCTTAGCCATGGAGTCCGCCCTCGTGGCTTGCTCATTTTACAGATGAAGCGAATGGCGTGCTTGTATCTTGCGTTAGTGAGCTTCTTGTGTTCAAGCTCAGGCCCTTGTCTGGGTCTGCCTGCCATAGCCCACGATTTAAAGGCTCCACGGGCGTCTTCATGATACCCAGCTACATACTTGTTCCAGCCAGGCCTGTAAAAAGCACTGTTCATTTTGGATACGCTTCCAGGGATTCTGTCTTTTCGGGTGTACGGCGTCTATTTTGAGCCCCACTTAATTTCGACGACCGTTTCCTTTTTTGTGGTTTTGTTTTCTGTGTTTGCTAGCTTATGAACACACAGACACAGTATGCTAGCAGTAGCACACACAACCGTTTGAGATGGAGAGAGCGCAATGTCTTTTTTTTCAGCAGTGGCGCGGCGCCCTTTGGCGCCCCTAGTGGCTTTTCGCACTTGGCAATTGCCCATTTTGCCCAGCGCATGCGCCGACCCTGCGGAAGAGTGGAGTAACTGGCCAAGTACAATTAGGGGGGGAAAGGGGGGGGTCCCCTCCATTAAAAAGGGGGAACGCTTTGGACTGTGTTACACCCGCTGCAGCAAGATTCTTTTGGTCTTCTATCATGAGGGTTTCACGGTGGAAACAGGCTTGTTGTATTATAAATAATTATTGTATTAATAAAAAAGTGAAAGAGGTGCCCTTCAAGATCTTGGAATTTACCCTGCTAAAGAAGCCCTGGAAAGATTTGAGCTAAATACTTGTGTTTTTGTAATTCTGACAGAGAAACTATATTTCATTTGTTTTTGCTTTTTTTTACTGTGCCCATGCAAAGCTGTGTTGGATTGATATGCAAGACTTTATGACTGGACAAATGGGTACTAATGTACAGATTAATGCGTTTGATGCGATGTTATATTTTTGTTTTATGGGACGGACAGCAATATTAACTATATAACTCAGCCTTATTCTTGGTAAATTCCACATCCATAAATCTAAATGGTCTGACTCCAAACCTGCTTTCATCGATTTGTTGTTGAACTCAAGCACTTATGGCACCTTAATTGAAAATGTGAGAAAGGAAGAAAAAAGCTATAAAGACTTTCGATAGCGTAAAGAAAGTACATTTTATTTGAACTCCGACAGGACTTGAAACGAGTGGACTTTGAACTCCCCTGGTCTGTACAAACTTCTTTTTTCTTAAATCGCTGTATAACAATTGTACACCTCCTTGTTGTAAATAAAAGTTTTTTTTGGGGGGGGGCCTCACGGACACGTCTCTCTAGTAGAGACAACCTGTCTGTAACTGCGGAACAGTCCCCACACGCCATCGCTTTAACTAGGCTGCTTTGCTGCAAACGCAATAGCGCTAAGTGCTAAGCAAGGCTAATGCAATAGAGCTAACTGCTAAGCTAGGCTAATGCAATAGCGCTAACTGCTAAGCAAGGCTAATCCAATAGAGCTAACTGCTAAGCTAGGCTAAGCTCGAAGCTAGTAAACTGCGAACGAGAGGCTGCCTACTCAACACAAGAGTCGTTTGACAAAGAAAACTAGAGAATCTCGCAATAAGTAAACGTAGCACAGAAAATAGATCCCCCAGTAGAACAAATGAAGAGGTAGGGCAGAATATGGAGATAATAAAAAATAAAATAAAATAAACAGCAGACGTGGTGAAGGCGGAAGCCGGAAACAGCTGGCAGTGACGTCCACGGACTGACAAGCGTCAACTCAGCGAAGGAGGCTGACGCCGTAAACCATTTCCCATTTCCGTTTCCATCGGCCAGTGTTTTTCCACAACCGCAGCTGGCCTACAAGAAATGTAAAAAAAAAGAATCCTGTCTCTTTAAGATTAACGGTCTCTTGGAGATTCGAATTTGACGTCACTACCTAAGAAAGCTATAAAAGGCCGCGCAGCGGCGCCGACCGCTCAGTTGGGTGATTCGCGATGAACAGAAGAGAACAGATTCCGAGTGTGACGCAGAGAAGTGAGAACGCAAAGATGAAGCAGGCTGACGTTCCCCACCGGGGACGCGACAACACAAGGACTGCTTTGAACCAACAGTCCCGTCAGCAGGTAAAAACAGGCCGAGCTAGAAAGTTTTTTTTTTTTTTTTTTTTTTAAAGACCACACAGGCGCGAAGTAGAACCGTTTGCAGCCTGCGGGAAGGCGGAGCTTCGAGCCCGCCCGGCCCCGCCCATATTCGTTGCGTCGCCGCGCTTCGTTCCCCATCCCAGATCGATCGCTCGCCGCGCGTTTTATTTGGCATTTTACCCCACAGGTGCAGGGCGTCCGGGTAGCGTAGCCGTCTATTCCGTTGCCTACCAACACGCGATCGTCGGATCGAATCCCCGCCGTGTTAACCTCCGGCTTGGCCGGGCGTCTCTACAGACACAGTTGGCCGTGTCTGCGGGTGGGAAGTCAAATGTGGGTATTTGTCCTGGTCGGGCGGGGCGCTCCACGGATCGGCAGAGAGGGGGTGGAGCAGCGGACGGGACGGGTCGGGGGTAATTGGCCAGATACAATTGGGGGAAAATTTAAAAAAAAAATAAAACATACTGTAACGTGCATGGATAAGAAGACACGCTGGCCGCTGGCTCGCGGGTCTGACCCTTTAGTCGAGCGGTTAGCGATGTCTCCTGCGGTGCGGCCGATACGGGTTCGCGTCCCGGCCGCGGCAGTTCCTGTGGTTGCGTTGTACCCCGAATTCGCTACAATACCTACAGGTCCAGCTCCGAAACCAAGAAACGTTTACTAATATATGACCAATTTGTGCACAGGAGCAGCAGCTATTGTGCATGCTGGCTCACTGGGAAGCCTGGTTTATACTCCGTCACACGACGGCGACGCCGCCTCTCGTTTAAAGCAACTTATCTAACGTTACATGCCAACAACGCGACGCAGTGTGTCTAACCAACGTCCTATTAAGGCAACAATTCACTGCAATAAAACACATTTGATTCCTAATAAGATTTTAACGAGCTTTTAGATTACTGTAGCAAGGCAGTTTAACACTCACCGACATAATGCGAGTTTCCTCTTCCACCCTCCCTTTTAACCCGGAACCGGAAAAGGAAAAAGGTCACGTCAATCCTAAATTATGGACTTGGATAAATTACAATAAATTCTGTAGCGAACAAAGGCTCATAATGTTAACACGTTTACTTCATCAAGATAATCCCCCCAAATCGACTCCCTGTTAACGATTTTTTATCCACACACAATTAATAGAAGTTTGAAGCATATATCTTCAAAATTAACAGTCGTGATATTAATGGCCATAATTTGTGCTGCAGAACAAAACGTGAAACTCCCTTAGGTTTATGTTAAACACAGTAAATATTTTCTGCATAAATCGCTGTCACTGTCAATCTACTGTGGGTGGGTGGGGGGGCTTTGGGCGGAGCTGAACGGCCAACTCCACCTTCCCGCAGGCTGCAACCATTATCTTCTCGACAGCTGAGGGACAAAAGGACACAGTTCTTGTAGTGATACTTACAGTCTTTGTGTTTGCCACTGATGTGTTGAGCAGATCTAAACACAGATATTCACTGATATTTTCCATCTGTTGTGTAGCAAACAACAAAACAAACAAACAACAACAAGAAGTCTGCTGCCATCCTCCAAGCAGCGGTGGAGTTAAATACCGCTCTTTCTGCCAAAAAGGCCATGGAGCAAGACATGGAGTTGCTCATCCTGTGCGAAGATGTGCTCCTGCAGAATGTGGAGCCCCTGCAGAGAGACGCCGCCCCGAGGGAGCAAGAGTTACAAACAGCTGCCATGGCGAAAATGAAGGCTCTGGAGGAGCGGGTGGAACTCCTCACCGCCGAGCTTACTCGAGAGGAGCAAAGCAAAGAAACGATGGCGGCTGCCCTCCTCCACGCAGAGGGTGAGTTAAATGCCGCTCTTTCTGCCAAGAGGGTCATGGAGCAAGATATGGAGTCGATCATCTCCCACAAAAACATGCTCTTGGATGCCCTGCAGAGAGATGCCACCCTGGAGAAGCAGGTGTTACAAACTCTTGCCATGACGAAAATGAAGGCTCTGGAGGAGCGGGTGGAACTCCTCACCGCCGAGCTTACTCGAGAGGAGCAAAGCAAAGAAACGATGGCGGCTGCCCTCCTCCACGCAGAGGGTGAGTTAAATGCCGCTCTTTCTGCCAAGAGGGTCATGGAGCAAGATATGGAGTCGATCATCTCCCACAAAAACATGCTCTTGGATGCCCTGCAGAGAGATGCCACCCTGGAGAAGCAGGTGTTACAAACTCTTGCCATGACGAAAATGAAGGCTCTGGAGGAGCGGGTGGAACTCCTCACCGCCGAGCTTACTCGAGAGGAGCAAAGCAAAGAAACGATGGCGGCTGCCCTCCTCAACGCAGAGGGTGAGTTAAATGCCGCTCTTTCTGCCAAGAGGGTCATGGAGCAAGATATGGAGTCGATTATCTCCCACAAAAACATGTTCTTGGATGCCCTGCAGAGAGATGCCACCCTGGAGAAGCAGGTGTTACAAACTCTTGCCATGACGAAAATGAAGGCTCTGGAGGAGCGGGTGGAACTCCTCACCGTCGAGCTTTCCCGAGCGGAGCAAAGCAAAGAAACGATGGTGGCTGCCCTCCTCCAGGCAGAGGAGACGTTAAATGCCGCTCTTTCTGCCAAGGACGCCATGGAGCGAGAAAGGGAGTCACTCCTCCTGGACAAAGACATGCTCCTGCAGCAGGTGGAGGCCATACAGAGAGACGCCGCCCTGCAGAGAGACACCGCCATGAAGGAGCAGGAGCTACAAACTGCTGCCATGGCTAAAATGAAGGCTCTGGTAGAGCGGTTGGAACTCCTCACCGCCGAGCTTTCCCGTGAGGAGCAAAACAAAAAAAAGATGGCGGCTGCCCTCCTCCAGGCAGAAGAGGACTTAAATGCTGCTCTTTCTGCCAAAGAAGCCATGGAGCAAGAAAAGGACTCGCTCCTCCTGGACAAAAACGTGCTCCTACAGCAGGTGGAGGCTATGCAGAGAGACGCTACCCTGCAGAGAGAAACGGACCTGAAGGAGAAAGAGTTACTTCAAATTGCTTTCATGGAGCATGGTGATAGGTTGGAGAGGCTGCAACTCCTCACTTACAAGGTTTTCCAGACCAACAAAAAGATGGCGGCTGCCCTCCTCCAGGCAGAGGACGAGTTAAATGCCGCTCGTTCCACCAAGAAGGCCATGGAGCAAGACATGGAGTCGATCATTGAGGACAAAGATATACTCCTGCAGCGGCTGAAGGACCTGCAGAGATACGCCACCCTGAAGAGGCACGAGCTACAAATTGCTGACATGGCCAAATTTACGGCTCTGGAGGAGCGGGTGGAACTCCTCACCACCGAGCTTTCTCGAGGGGAGCAAATCAAAGAAAAGATGGCGGCTGCCCTCCTCCAGGCAGAGCAGGAGTTAAATGCTGCTCTTTCTGCCAAGGAGGCCATGGAGCGAGAAAATGAGTCACTCCTCCTGGACAAAGAATCACTCCTGCAGCAGGTGGAGGCCCTGCACAGAGACGCCGCCCTGAGGGAGCAGGAGGTACAAACTGCTGCCATGCCGAAAATTAAGGCACTGGAGGAGCAGTGGGCACTCCTCACCGCCGAGATTTCCCGCGGGCAGCAAAGCAAAGAAGGGATGGTGGCTGCCCTCCTCCATGCAGAGCAGGAGTTAAATGCTGCTCTTTCTACCAAGGAGGCCATGGAGCGAGAAAAGCAGTCACTCCTCCTGGACAAAGAAGCACTCCTGCAGCAGGTGGAGGTCCTGCAGAGAGATGCTGCCCTGAGGGAGCAGGAGGTACAAACTGCTGCCATGGTGCAAATGAAGGCCCTGCAGGAGCAGTGGGCACTCCTCACTGCCGAGCTTTCCCGCGGGCAGCAAAGCAAAGAAAGGATGGCGGCTGCCCTCCTCCATGCAGAGCAGGAGTTAAATGCTGCTCTTTTTGCCAAGGAGGCCACGGAGCGAGAAAATGAGTCACTCCTCCTGGACAAAGAAGCGCTCCTGCAGCAGGTGGAGGCCCTGCAGAGAGATGCCGCCCTCAAGGAGCAGGACGAAAAAGTCATCTTGGCCAAGAAAGAAAATGAGGACAGCTCCATGGATAGCACTGCAGGATACAGAGACAGGTATGATCACTGTGTTTCTAGTGGTAGGTGGAAGAAACAATGCACATAATAGACAAGTATACAACTTTGACATGTGTTTCCATGAAATGGGTCAAATAACTTTGCTGTAATGTCAGACAATCAGTGTGCAGCAGTAGCACGAATTGTATTGACAGTAGAATGACGAGAGTTTTGTATTTTACAGAGCTTCATCTAAAACCTCCTATCAGGGAAAGGACTCCTCCAAGCAGACAGAGGAGGAGGCCAAAGAAGACGCTACCCTGCAGAGAGACACGGACCTGAGGGAGAAAGAGTTAGTTCAAATTGCTTTCATGGAGCATGATGTTAGGTTGGAGAGGCTGCAACTCGTCACTGACAAGGTTTTCCAGACCAACAAAAAGATGGCGGCTGCCTTCCTCCAGGCAGAGGACGAGTTAAATGCCGCTCGTTCCACCAAGAAGGCCATGGAGCAAGACATGGAGTCGATCATTGAGGACAAAGATATACTCCTGCAGCGGCTGAAGGACCTGCAGAGATACGCCACCCTGAAGAGGCACGAGCTACAAATTGCTGACATGGCCAAATTTACGGCTCTGGAGGAGCGGGTGGAACTCCTCACCACCGAGCTTTCTCGAGGGGAGCAAATCAAAGAAAAGATGGCGGCTGCCCTCCTCCAGGCAGAGCAGGAGTTAAATGCTGCTCTTTCTGCCAAGGAGGCCATGGAGCGAGAAAATGAGTTACTCCTCCTGGACAAAGAATCACTCCTGCAGCAGGTGGAGGCCCTGCACAGAGACACCACCCTGAGGGAGCAGGAGGTACAAACTGCTGCGATGGCGCAAATGAAGTCCCTGCAGGAGCAGTGGGCACTCCTCACCGCCGAGCTTTCCTGTGGGCAGCAAAGCAAAGAAAGGATGGCGGCTGCCCTCCTCCATGCAGAGCAGGAGTTAAATGCTGCTCTTTCTGCCAAGGAGGCCATGGAGCGAGAAAAGCAGTCACTCCTCCTGGACAAAGAAGCGCTCCTGCAGCAGGTGGAGGCCCTGCAGAGAGATGCCGCCCTCGAGGAGCAGGATGAAAAAGTCATCTTGGCCAAGAAAGAAAATGAGGACAGCTCCATGGATAGCACTGCAGGATACAGAGACAGGTATGATCACTGTGTTTCTAGTGGTAGGTGGAAGAAACAATGCACATAATAGACAAGTATACAACTTTGACATGTGTTTCCATGAAATGGGTCAAATAACTTTGCTGTAATGTCAGACAATCAGTGTGCAGCAGTAGCACGAATTGTATTGACAGTAGAATGACGAGAGTTTTGTATTTTACAGAGCTTCATCTAAAACCTCCTATCAGGGAAAGGACTCCTCCAAGCAGACCGAGGAGGAGGCCAAAGAAGACGCTACCCTGCAGAGAGACACGGACCTGAGGGAGAAAGAGTTAGTTCAAATTGCTTTCATGGAGCATGATGTTAGGTTGGAGAGGCTGCAACTCGTCACTGACAAGGTTTTCCAGACCAACAAAAAGATGGCGGCTGCCCTCCTCCAGGCAGAGGACGAGTTAAATGCCGCTCGTTCCACCAAGAAGGCCATGGAGCAAGACATGGAGTCGATCATTGAGGACAAAGATATACTCCTGCAGCGGCTGAAGGACCTGCAGAGATACGCCACCCTGAAGAGGCACGAGCTACAAATTGCTGACATGGCCAAATTTACGGCTCTGGAGGAGCGGGTGGAACTCCTCACCACCGAGCTTTCTCGAGGGGAGCAAATCAAAGAAAAGATGGCGGCTGCCCTCCTCCAGGCAGAGCAGGAGTTAAATGCTGCTCTTTCTGCCAAGGAGGCCATGGAGCGAGAAAAGCAGTCACTCCTCCTGGACAAAGAAGCGCTCCTGCAGCAGGTGGAGGCCCTGCAGAGAGATGCCGCCCTCGAGGAGCAGGATGAAAAAGTCATCTTGGCCAAGAAAGAAAATGAGGACAGCTCCATGGATAGCACTGCAGGATACAGAGACAGGTATGATCACTGTGTTTCTAGTGGTAGGTGGAAGAAACAATGCACATAATAGACAAGTATACAACTTTGACATGTGTTTCCATGAAATGGGTCAAATAACTTTGCTGTAATGTCAGACAATCAGTGTGCAGCAGTAGCACGAATTGTATTGACAGTAGAATGACGAGAGTTTTGTATTTTACAGAGCTTCATCTAAAACCTCCTATCAGGGAAAGGACTCCTCCAAGCAGACCGAGGAGGAGGCCAAAGAAGACGCTACCCTGCAGAGAGACACGGACCTGAGGGAGAAAGAGTTAGTTCAAATTGCTTTCATGGAGCATGATGTTAGGTTGGAGAGGCTGCAACTCGTCACTGACAAGGTTTTCCAGACCAACAAAAAGATGGCGGCTGCCCTCCTCCAGGCAGAGGACGAGTTAAATGCCGCTCGTTCCACCAAGAAGGCCATGGAGCAAGACATGGAGTCGATCATTGAGGACAAAGATATACTCCTGCAGCGGCTGAAGGACCTGCAGAGATACGCCACCCTGAAGAGGCACGAGCTACAAATTGCTGACATGGCCAAATTTACGGCTCTGGAGGAGCGGGTGGAACTCCTCACCACCGAGCTTTCTCGAGGGGAGCAAATCAAAGAAAAGATGGCGGCTGCCCTCCTCCAGGCAGAGCAGGAGTTAAATGCTGCTCTTTCTGCCAAGGAGGCCATGGAGCGAGAAAAGCAGTCACTCCTCCTGGACAAAGAAGCGCTCCTGCAGCAGGTGGAGGCCCTGCAGAGGGATGCCGCCCTCGAGGAGCAGGATGAAAAAGTCATCTTGGCCAAGAAAGAAAATGAGGACAGCTCCATGGATAGCACTGCAGGATACAGAGACAGGTATGATCACTGTGTTTCTAGTGGTAGGTGGAAGAAACAATGCACATAATAGACAAGTATACAACTTTGACATGTGTTTCCATGAAATGGGTCAAATAACTTTGCTGTAATGTCAGACAATCAGTGTGCAGCAGTAGCACGAATTGTATTGACAGTAGAATGACGAGAGTTTTGTATTTTACAGAGCTTCATCTAAAACCTCCTATCAGGGAAAGGACTCCTCCAAGCAGACCGAGGAGGAGGCCAAAGAAGACGCTACCCTGCAGAGAGACACGGACCTGAGGGAGAAAGAGTTAGTTCAAATTGCTTTCATGGAGCATGATGTTAGGTTGGAGAGGCTGCAACTCATCACTGACAAGGTTTTCCAGACCAACAAAAAGATGGCGGCTGCCCTCCTCCAGGCAGAGGACGAGTTAAATGCCGCTCGTTCCACCAAGAAGGCCATGGAGCAAGACATGGAGTCGATCATTGAGGACAAAGATATACTCCTGCAGCGGCTGAAGGACCTGCAGAGATACGCCACCCTGAAGAGGCACGAGCTACAAATTGCTGACATGGCCAAATTTACGGCTCTGGAGGAGCGGGTGGAACTCCTCACCACCGAGCTTTCTCGAGGGGAGCAAATCAAAGAAAAGATGGCGGCTGCCCTCCTCCAGGCAGAGCAGGAGTTAAATGCTGCTCTTTCTGCCAAGGAGGCCATGGAGCGAGAAAAGCAGTCACTCCTCCTGGACAAAGAAGCGCTCCTGCAGCAGGTGGAGGCCCTGCAGAGAGATGCCGCCCTCGAGGAGCAGGATGAAAAAGTCATCTTGGCCAAGAAAGAAAATGAGGACAGCTCCATGGATAGCACTGCAGGATACAGAGACAGGTATGATCACTGTGTTTCTAGTGGTAGGTGGAAGAAACAATGCACATAATAGACAAGTATACAACTTTGACATGTGTTTCCATGAAATGGGTCAAATAACTTTGCTGTAATGTCAGACAATCAGTGTGCAGCAGTAGCACGAATTGTATTGACAGTAGAATGACGAGAGTTTTGTATTTTACAGAGCTTCATCTAAAACCTCCTATCAGGGAAAGGACTCCTCCAAGCAGACAGAGGAGGAGGCCAAAGAAGAAACATCCTCCCCTGATCAGAATGCACAGGAGGCCGAGGCAGAAACACTCTCCCCTGATGAAGCTGGAGGCCTGGGCAGGAATACCCTCCCCCAATGAAGATGAAGAGGATGAGGGCGGAAGAGAGCAGAGCCGTCGCCAGTCCTTCTTTGAGAGGCTGAGGAGGATTGTTTGCGTGTGACGTTCCCCCATTGACAAAGCTCCGTCTTGAAAGAGACATTTCTACTTTCAACCCCGATCCCCAATTACCAGCAACTGCCTTAACTCCTGAGACCATGTGCTCTCATATGATGCCATGCTTACAAATAAAAGCATACTGTGGAAATTGCAGGAAAGTAGAGATGAACAATTTCTCTCTTTGACCACACGAACACATGTATCATTTATTCATCTGTACAAAATCACAATCATCAATAACAACATGGCGCTGCCCTAACCCCTACTCCTTGCTGCGCCCTCTCAACCCGGAACCCTTTTTTAAAGGGCCCGTGTCTACCAGTTATGGTGAATTGTGCCTATATGGTCCGCTACATACGTCCCCCCAGAATTCACTGCAATAATAAAAAAAAGTCAACGTGGAGGGGGGCGGATGGCCCGGTCGCAACAGCTTTGCCAAACGGGTGCAGAGGCCGGGGTGACTACAGGAGGGGTTTTAAGGATCATGCGGTGGCGTAGGAGTGCGGCGGGTGATGGAGGAACCTTAGGGGCCTTGTTGGGGGCCGGGTAGGAGGGCGCCCTCACTATGGGGGCTGGGCAAGTCTAACAGGTTGGTCCAAGAGGCCGCTGGGCAAACAGACTTTGGAGGCGGCGGGAGGGCTGCTGGGCAAATCAACTTTGGAGGTGGCGGGAGGGCCGCTGTGAGCAAACAGACTTCAGAGGACGCTGGGCAGCTGAGGCTCGGGGATGCTGGGCATCTGACGCTGAGACTCGGGGATGCTGGGCAGCTGGGGCTTGGGGGCGCTGGACAGCCGAGACTCGGGGACGCTGGACAGCTAAGCCCATCAGGTCGGCTGAGGTGGCCGGCCGAACAGGAGCCTGTAGAAGGAGTCGGCCGGTGGCTGGGAGTCGGACAGGACATCAGACAGCTGCCGAGGGACATGGGACTGGCGGAGACTACGGGGACCTCCCCTGGCCAGGCGGATTCCTCAGAATGGGTACAGGGTTGGAGCTGGTTCACCGGCCGGTAGGCAGGCTGGCGGCTAATGGGTTCAGGGCCATTAGACTGGGAGATAGGCTGCTGGTTATCCAGCCGAACAACCCCCCGCCGGAGATCATTCACCCCAGATACCGGCTTCGGCCTACGTTGTCTCTGGCACGTCGAACCGTCTCCTGGGTCCACACTGGTCGATTCGTACTGTCACGGAAGAAGGCCGGAGAGGACCCAAGTGCAGTGTGCCAAACAAAAGCTCTGGTCCCAGGAGATTAAAATAAATAAATAAAATGACCTGTTTCTGTAATGTTTTTGGCAATTTTGTCGTTAATAAGCGAGTAATAGCACACTTGTGACCTTTTGCAACCCAAATGTTAGCATTAGCTAACATGTTAGCAGAGATGGTTGAACTATGACTTTCATTATGCAACCAACCACTGATATGGGCAATATTTTCAGAAAAGCATTATGTATCTTCCCACTGAAATACACACTATTCTCCGTAAATTACATCAGTTTGATGGTATTTAGTTTGATGTATACTAAGAATTAATGTGATGATGATTCACCCATCCATCCATCCATTATCCAAACTGCTTATCCTGTTCTCAGGGTCGCGGGATGCTAAAGCCTATCCCAGCAGTCATTGGGCGGCAGGGGAGCTACACCCTGGACAGGCAGCCAGGCCATCAAAATCATGATGCCATGATAAGACCATGATGAGGCCATGATTCATGTTAGCCCAAAAAAAGGTGGGCAAACTGTGGTCTGCAAATAAAAAGGTGAATAAACTGCATTTAGTAAGTGCATTTACCCTTCACCATACCACTGCAGACATCTTAAGAATATAAATAACTGTTTTAGGGAGGCACACTGGCCCAGTGGTTAGCATTGTTGCCTCACAACAAAAAGGTCCTGGGTTCGAACCCCAGGCCGCACCAGGTCCTTTCTGTGTGGAGTTTGCATGTTCTCTCTATGTCTGTGTGGGTTTCCTCCGGGTGCTCCGGTTTCCTCCCACCATCAAAAAGACATGCATGTTAGGGTTCACACTCCTGCCTGTGCCCCTGAGCAAGGCAATGGAAAGAAGAACTGGAGTTGGCCCCCGGGCGCTACAGCTGCCCACTGCTCCTATACAATAGGATGCATGCAGAGAACTCATTCATTGTAACGGAAAAACTGTACAATAACAAAATAAAGTGGCTTTCTTCTTCACTTCTTCTTTCTGCTCTTATTGGTACGGCTTGAAATGTTGTATCTAGTGCGTGCCTTCTTTTTTATCTAAATTTAATTTCTCTTACCCATCCTTTGTCTAGACTAAAGGACTTGTCCTAAACTCAACCTTGAGGTTTGTAAATATCTTGTCTATTATTAATTAATTTAAAAAGTATGACATTTATATTTTTCAGACAGCTGTTAATGTTCAGTTTGTTGTAGTGTTATAAGTACCCTATTACTCTTTTATTAATCACTATGTACAGCTACTCATTATAAAGCACATCACGTTTTTTGTCCCCCCCCCCCCAACCTTCGGTTTAAGTGTCAGTTTTAACTCTGGGCTGAAGTTGCAGGAAAATGAGGGTTTAAAGAGATGACGTGCCTCAGGGTAGAGTAGCGGTCTATTCTGTTGCCTACCAAAACAGGGATCGCTGGTTTGAATCCCCATGTTACCTATGGCTTGGTCGGGCGTCCCTACACACACAACTGGCCGTGTCTGTGGGTGGGAAGCCGGATGTGGGTATGTGTCCTGGTCCCTGCACTAGCGCCTCCTCTGGTCGGTCGGGATGTCTGTACGGGGGAGAAGGGGAACTGGGAACTGCCTGCCCTTCCAACTGTGCCCCAACACCACCCCACTATATGATATACATAAATTACCCCATTTGACGTCGCCTTGTTATATTTTAAATGTAGGCTATTTCAACAGTGCGCTGGCCCTTTAAATGCTTTTTCAAAACAAACTCCAACCCCTACCCCACTGGCTGTAATGTTCTCTATCCTCCCATTGGTTGCTGTGCAGCGTAACTAGGGGCGGGACGTGGGGCGACGTAGTATTTATTTACTCTGTGTTCTTCTTTGTTGATTCACATTGGCTACAAACTTCTTCCCCACTATTGGATAATGAACTATAGGTTATTTCATTCAATGTAGGTTGAGGTGCAGTCAGGCAGGGCAAGACAGGGATGTCATGCACTGATGAGCAAAGGAAGTGGAATTCTGGCGTGAGGAAGAATGTATGGCTGAGGAAGGTGAAACACATTAAATTTAAACACCACCAACCACACCACGCTTATCCTGGCCCATCAAGAAATTCAGTGGAAGATTCCTCAACCTCCCCCCCAACTTTTTAAGAACCATGCGGAGTTCATAAGCCACGGTAATTCCTCGGTAATGGCCCCACTGTTTCACCTCCAGACAAATGGTCTTGTTCAGCTAAGCTACAGAGCAGATATAGACAGCAGCGAGGCAGGCCCACGCCAACATGATTCAGCGCACACTCTGTCGTACTTAACACAACACAACACCAACCTACAGGAAGTGCAAAATGTTTTTTGAGGCCTACATCAAATTATCCCCTGAACAAGCGGCTACACTGATGGAAGAAACCATGATCCAAAGTGCTTCACCATTATGGCATGATGTTAGAAAGCTGCGTCTAACAGCCAGCACAGCAAAATGAGTCCTCAAACAAAACACCACAGATCCCAAAAAAAAAAATTCTGAGTGAGCATTTGTACCCAGCCTTCACTGGCAATACAGCAACACAGCATGGCAAAGAAAACGAGGCCGATGTCATCACAGTCATGGAGAGCAGAGGGGCATACTATGGAGAAGAGAGGAATGGTGGTGCACCCTGACCATCCTTGGTTGGGAGCCAGCTCTGATGGGATCCTTGATTCAACACAGCCTCTTGAGATCAAGTGCCCCTTCAAGAGTTCCATGTCTCTGGCCAAATTTCTGAGTCGGCCAAGTGGTTACATCAAATGCTTGGGTGACGGGCAGTACCCAGTACCAGTAAAGTTCGCTTAAAATTAGCTTGGCAATTAATGGAAACACAGCTATTGTTAAACTTTCTTAATAACATATCATCCTTTTTACCAGGTGGGTTAACATATATGATTTACACAAGTTTCTGACAGCAAACTACCCTGAAATTTACCTTATAGTCCACGCCAAGTAAAACCCCTTCCTCTCATGTGAATATTTGTCTGTCTGCCATTAAACCTGTAGTAGCACTCCTGTTGTCGCTGTCTGGTTTCATTGTTCTTGTTATCTCACCGACATTCTCCTCTGTTTTTTTTAGCCCTAATATATGTCATTAATTTGGATCTGAATACTGTGGAGTTAGAAAACAACGAGACAGGAGACTTGAGAGTAGACGTAGTCGAGGTAGTTTACTAGCTCCAACTTTGCATGTCATACGTTCGACGACACTGAACTGTGTACCGGAAGCGGAAGTGCATTATCTGACCCCTCGCCTCTTCCCTTAAAGGTACACTGTCCTCTTAGGTGAATGTCTCTAGCTATATAGATGTGGGTCACCACACAGGCCCCCCCAGAATTCACCTACACAAAACAATGCAAAACAGCAAAAGCGCAAGTCATGAACATAAAAATAGACTCTACAACAGAACAGTCAATGACATAGTGCAAAGTCACGGGGAAAACAAGTGACGAGTCGGGGGGCGGACCCTGCGGCCCTAACGGCTGCGCTTCACAGGAGGGGAAACAGATGGGGCCGAAACCCGGGCCATAGGCGGGGCCGAAGCAGGAACAGAGGCAGGTGCCAGGGCCGACCTAGGAGGGCGTCCCCGCCGCGGGGGTGGGGCCAATTGCATTGGCTCCCCAATGTCCAAGTGAGCGGGCTTGAGACGGTCTATAGCGACCCGCTCCGGCCTGCCCCCCATGTCCACCACAAAGTTCTTATCCCCCGCCTCCAGGACGCGGAAGGGCCCGTCGTATGGGGGCTGCAGCGGGGACCGATGGCTGTCGTGCCTAATGAAGACGTACCTCGCCGATGGCAGATCCTTGGGGACGTAGGACCGGGGGAGGCAGCGTTGAGACATCGGAATAGTGTGATCCTCCCACGTGCTAAGCCCCCCTGGTGAAACACCTCACTGTCAGGTGAAAAGAAGCGGCTGGTGACTCCACATGTATCGGAGGAGGCACGTGCTCGTCTGCAGTTCTCCCCGGCTCGATGGAGGGGGTGGAGAATTGGCAAAACAACGAAAGTGTGCCCCCCATGTGGACTTCACAAAACACGTGATAAAAAGCCTCGTATTACTGCCAGCTATTTAAAACCTGCCTGCTCCACTTCGCCACCCCCGGTAACGTTAGCTGAGGACTCGCCGCCGGCGCCACCCGTAAAAAGCACTGTTCATTTTGGATACGCTTCCAGGGATTCTGTCTTTTCGGGTGTACGGCGTCTATTTTGAGCCCCACTTAATTTCGACGACCGTTTCCTTTTTTTGTGGTTTTGTTTTCTGTGTTTGCTAGCTTATGAACACACAGACACAGTATGCTAGCAGTAGCACACACAACCGTTTGAGATGGAGAGAGCGCAATGTCTTTTTTTTCAGCAGTGGCGCGGCGCCCTTTGGCGCCCCTAGTGGCTTTTCGCACTTGGCAATTGCCCATTTTGCCCAGCGCATGCGCCGACCCTGCGGAAGAGTGGAGTAATTGGCCAAGTATAATTAGGGGGGGAAAGAGTGGGGGGTGTCCCCCCCCCCAAAAAAAGAGGGAACGCTTTGGACTGTGTTACACCCCCTGCAGCAAGATTCTTTTGGTCTTCTATCATGAGGGTTTCACGGTGGAAACAGGCTTGTTGTATTATAAATAATTATTGTATTAATAAAAAAGTGAAAGAGGTGCCCTTCAAGATCTTGGAGTTTACCCTGCTAAAGCAGCCCTGGAAAGATTTGAGCTAAATACTTGTGTTTTTGTAATTCCGACAGAGAAACTATATTTCATTTGTTTTAGCTTTTTTCACTGTGCCCATGCAAAGCTGTGTTGGATTGATATGCAAGACTTTATGACTGGACAAATGGGTACTAATGTACAGATTAATGCGTTTGATGCGATGTTATATTTTTGTTTTATGGGACGGACAGCAATATTAACTATATAACTCAGCCTTATTCTTGGTAAATTCCACATCCATAAATCTAAATGGTCTGACTCCAAACCTGCTTTCATCGATTTGTTGTTGAACTCAAGCACTTATGGCACCTTAATTGAAAATGTGAGAAAGGAAGAAAAAAGCTATAAAGACTTTCGATAGCGTAAAGAAAGCACATTTTATTTGAACTCCGACAGGCCTTGAAACGAGTGGACTTTGAACTCCCCTGGTCTGTACAAACTTCTTTTTTCTTAAATCGCTGTATAACAATTGTACACCTCCTTGTTGTAAATAAAAGTTTTTTGGGGGGGGGGGCCTCACGGACACGTCTCTCTAGTAGAGACAACCTGTCTGTAACTGCGGAACAGTCCCCACACGCCATCGCTTTAACTAGGCTGCTTTGCTGCAAACGCAATAGCGCTAAGTGCTAAGCAAGGCTAATGCAATAGAGCTAACTGCTAAGCTAGGCTAATGCAATAGCGCTAACTGCTAAGCAAGGCTAATGCAATAGCGCTAACTGCTAAGCAAGGCTAATGTAATAGAGCGAACTGCTAAGCTAGGCTAATGCAATAGCGCTAACTGCTAAGCAAGGCTAATCCAATAGAGCTAACTGCTAAGCTAGGCTAAGCTCGAAGCTAGTAAACTGCGAACGAGAGGCTGCCTACTCAACACAAGAGTCGTTTGACAAAGAAAACTAGAGAATCTCGCAATAAGTAAACGTAGCACAGAAAATAGATCCCCCAGTAGAACAAATGAAGAGGTAGGGCAGAATATGGAGATAATAAAAAAATAAATAAATAAACAGCAGACGTCGTGAAGGCGGAAGCCGGAAACAGCTGGCAGTGACGTCCACGGACTGACAAGCGTCAACTCAGCGAAGGAGGCTGACGCCGTAAACCATTTCCCATTTCCGTCTCCATCGGCCAGTGTTTTTCCACAACCGCAGCTGGCCTACAAGAAATGTAAAAAAAAAGAATCCTGTCTCTTTAAGATTAACGGTCTCTTGGAGATTCGAATTTGACGTCACTACCTAAGAAAGCTATAAAAGGCCGCGCAGCGGCGCCGAACGCTCAGTTGGGTGATTCGCGATGAACAGAAGAGAACAGATTCCGAGTGTGACGCAGAGAAGTGAGAACGCAAAGATGAAGCAGGCTGACGTTCCCCACCGGGGACGCGACAACACAAGGACTGCTTTGAACCAACAGTCCCGTCAGCAGGTAAAAACAGGCCGAGCTAGAAAGTTTTTTTTTTTTTTTTAAAGACCACAAAGGCGCGAAGTAGAACCGTTTGCAGCCTGCGGGAAGGCGGAGCTTCGAGCCCGCCCGGCCCCGCCCATATTCGTTGCGTCGCCGCGCTTCGTTCCCCATCCCAGATCGATCGCTCGCCGCGCGTTTTATTTGGCATTTTACCCCACAGGTGCAGGGCGTCCGGGTAGCGTAGCCGTCTATTCCGTTGCCTACCAACACGCGATCGTCGGATCGAATCCCCGCCGTGTTAACCTCCGGCTTGGCCGGGCGTCTCTACAGACACAGTTGGCCGTGTCTGCGGGTGGGAAGTCAAATGTGGGTATTTGTCCTGGTCGGGCGGGGCGCTCCACGGATCGGCAGAGAGGGGGTGGAGCAGCGGACGGGACGGGTCGGGGGTAATTGGCCAGATACAATTGGGGGAAAATTTAAAAAAAATAATAAAACATACTGTAACGTGCATGGATAAGAAGACACGCTGGCTCGCGGGTCTGACCCTTTAGTCGAGCGGTTAGCGATGCCTCCTGCGGTGCGGGCGATACGGGTTCGCGTCCCGGCCGCGGCAGTTCCTGTGGTTGCGCTGTCCCCCCGAATTCTCTACATTGGTGTCAGAAGTGGGATAGAGCGACCGTAAGGCCGTCGGAAGCGCATGCGCCCTGAGGCGTGAAGGAGCTGATATGCTTAACCGCGGGGACGCGCTTCCCGAAGGAGGGGGGTAGTGTAACGTGCATGGATAAGAAGACACGCTGGCCGCTGGCTTGCGAGTCTGACCCTTTAGTCGAGCGGTTAGCGATGTCTCCTGCGGTGCGGCCGATACGGATTCGCGTCCCGGCCGCGGCAGTTCCTGTGGTTGCGTTGTACCCCGAATTCGCTACAATACCTACAGGTCCAGCTCCGAAACCAAGAAACGTTTACTAATATATGACCAATTTGTGCACAGGAGCAGCAGCTATTGTGCATGCTGGCTCACTGGGAAGCCTGGTTTATACTCCGTCACACGACGGCGACGCCGCCTCTCGTTTAAAGCAACTTATCTAACGTTACATGCCAACAACGCGACGCAGTGTGTCTAACCAACGTCCTATTAAGGCAACAATTCACTGCAATAAAACACATTTGATTCCTAATAAGATTTTAACGAGCTTTTAGATTACTGTAGCAAGGCAGTTTAACACTCACCGACATAATGCGAGTTTCCTCTTCCACCCTCCCTTTTAACCCGGAACCGGAAAAGGAAAAAGGTCACGTCAATCCTAAATTATGGACTTGGATAAATTACAATAAATTCTGTAGCGAACAAAGGCTCATAATGTTAACACGTTTTCTTCATCAAGATAATCCCCCCAAATCGACCCCCTGTTAACGATTTTTTATCCACACACAATTAATAGAAGTTTGAAGCATATATCTTCAAAATTAACAGTCGTGATATTAATGGCCATAATTTGTGCTGCAGACCAAAACGTGAAACTCCCTTAGGTTTATGTTAAACACAGTAAATATTTTCTGCATAAATCGCTGTCACTGTCAATCTACTGTGGGTGGGGGGGGGGGCTTTGGGCGGAGCTGAACGGCCAACTCCACCTTCCCGCAGGCTGCAACCATTATCTTCTCGACAGCTGAGGGACAAAAGGACACAGTTCTTGTAGTGATACTTACAGTCTTTGTGTTTGCCACTGATGTGTTGAGCAGATCTAAACACAGATATTCACTGATATTTTCCATCTGTTGTGTAGCAAACAACAAAACAAACAAACAACAACAAGAAGTCTGCTGCCATCCTCCAAGCAGCGGTGGAGTTAAATACCGCTCTTTCTGCCAAAAAGGCCATGGAGCAAGACATGGAGTTGCTCATCCTGTGCGAAGATGTGCTCCTGCAGAATGTGGAGCCCCTGCAGAGAGACGCCGCCCCGAGGGAGCAAGAGTTACAAACAGCTGCCATGGCGAAAATGAAGGCTCTGGAGGAGCGGGTGGAACTCCTCACCGCCGAGCTTACTCGAGAGGAGCAAAGCAAAGAAACGATGGCGGCTGCCCTCCTCCACGCAGAGGGTGAGTTAAATGCCGCTCTTTCTGCCAAGAGGGTCATGGAGCAAGATATGGAGTCGATCATCTCCCACAAAAACATGCTCTTGGATGCCCTGCAGAGAGATGCCACCCTGGAGAAGCAGGTGTTACAAACTCTTGCCATGACGAAAATGAAGGCTCTGGAGGAGCGGGTGGAACTCCTCACCGCCGAGCTTACTCGAGAGGAGCAAAGCAAAGAAACGATGGCGGCTGCCCTCCTCCACGCAGAGGGTGAGTTAAATGCCGCTCTTTCTGCCAAGAGGGTCATGGAGCAAGATATGGAGTCGATCATCTCCCACAAAAACATGCTCTTGGATGCCCTGCAGAGAGATGCCACCCTGGAGAAGCAGGTGTTACAAACTCTTGCCATGACGAAAATGAAGGCTCTGGAGGAGCGGGTGGAACTCCTCACCGCCGAGCTTACTCGAGAGGAGCAAAGCAAAGAAACGATGGCGGCTGCCCTCCTCAACGCAGAGGGTGAGTTAAATGCCGCTCTTTCTGCCAAGAGGGTCATGGAGCAAGATATGGAGTCGATTATCTCCCACAAAAACATGTTCTTGGATGCCCTGCAGAGAGATGCCACCCTGGAGAAGCAGGTGTTACAAACTCTAGCCATGACGAAAATGAAGGCTCTGGAGGAGCGGGTGGAACTCCTCACCGTCGAGCTTTCCCGAGCGGAGCAAAGCAAAGAAACGATGGTGGCTGCCCTCCTCCAGGCAGAGGAGACGTTTAATGCCGCTCTTTCTGCCAAGGACGCAATGGAGCGAGAAAAGGAGTCACTCCTCCTGGACAAAGAATCACTCCTGCAGCAGGTGGAGGCCCTGCACAGAGACGCCGCCCTGAGGGAGCAGGAGGTACAAACTGCTGCCATGCCGAAATTTAAGGCACTGGAAGAGCAGTGGGCACTCCTCACCGCCGAGATTTCCCGCGGGCAGCAAAGCAAAGAAGGGATGGTGGCTGCCCTCCTCCAGGCAGAGCAGGAGTTAAATGCTGCTCTTTCTGCCAAGGAGGCCATGGAGCGAGAAAATGAGTCACTCCTCCTGGACAAAGAATCACTACTGCAGCAGGTGGAGGCCCTGCACAGAGACGCCGCCCTGAGGGAGCAGGAGGTACAAACTGCTGCCATGCCGAAAATGAAGGCACTGGAGGAGCAGTGGGCACTCCTCACACCCGAGATTTCCCGCGGGCAGCAAAGCAAAAAAGGGATGGTGGCTGCCCTCCTCCAGGCAGAGCAGGAGTTAAATGCTGCTCTTTCTGCCAAGGAGGCCATGGAGCGAGAAAAGGAGTCACTCCTCCTGGACAAAGAATCACTACTGCAGCAGGTGGAGGCCCTGCACAGAGACGCCGCCCTGAGGGAGCAGGAGGTACAAACTGCTGCCATGCCGAAAATGAAGGCACTGGAGGAGCAGTGGGCACTCCTCACACCCGAGATTTCCCGCGGGCAGCAAAGCAAAAAAGGGATGGTGGCTGCCCTCCTCCAGGCAGAGCAGGAGTTAAATGCTGCTCTTTCTGCCAAGGAGGCCATGGAGCGAGAAAAGGAGTCACTCCTCCTGGACAAAAATGCACTCCTGCAGCAGGTGGAGGCCCTGCACAGAGACGCTGCCCTGAGGGAGCAGGAGGTACAAACTGCTGCCATGCCACAAATGAAGGCACTGGAGGAGCAGTGGGCACTCCTCACCGCCGAGATTTCCTGCGGGCAGCAAAGCAAAGAAAGGATGGCGGCTGCCCTCCTCCATGCAGAGCAGGAGTTAAATGCTGCTCTTTCTACCAAGGAGGCCATGGAGCGAGAAAAGCAGTCACTCCTCCTGGACAAAGAAGCACTCCTGCAGCAGGTGGAGGTCCTGCAGAGAGATGCTGCCCTGAGGGAGCAGGAGGTACAAACTGCTGCCATGGTGCAAATGAAGGCCCTGCAGGAGCAGTGGGCACTCCTCACTGCCGAGCTTTCCCGCGGGCAGCAAAGCAAAGAAAGGATGGCGGCTGCCCTCCTCCATGCAGAGCAGGAGTTAAATGCTGCTCTTTTTGCCAAGGAGGCCATGGAGCGAGAAAAGCAGTCACTCCTCCTGGACAAAGAAGCGCTCCTGCAGCAGGTGGAGGCCCTGCAGAGAGATGCCGCCCTCAAGGAGCAGGACGAAAAAGTCATCTTGGCCAAGAAAGAAAATGAGGACAGCTCCATGGATAGCACTGCAGGATACAGAGACAGGTATGATCACTGTGTTTCTAGTGGTAGGTGGAAGAAACAATGCACATAATAGACAAGTATACAACTTTCACATGTGTTTCCATGAAATGGGTCAAATAACTTTGCTGTAATGTCAGACAATCAGTGTGCAGCAGTAGCACGAATTGTATTGACAGTAGAATGACGAGAGTTTTGTATTTTACAGAGCTTCATCTAAAACCTCCTATCAGGGAAAGGACTCCTCCAAGCAGACAGAGGAGGAGGCCAAAGAAGACGCTACCCTGCAGAGAGACACGGACCTGAGGGAGAAAGAGTTAGTTCAAATTGCTTTCATGGAGCATGATGTTAGGTTGGAGAGGCTGCAACTCGTCACTGACAAGGTTTTCCAGACCAACAAAAAGATGGCGGCTGCCTTCCTCCAGGCAGAGCAGGAGTTAAATGCCGCTCGTTCCACCAAGAAGGCCATGGAGCAAGACATGGAGTCGATCATTGAGGACAAAGATATACTCCTGCAGCGGCTGAAGGACCTGCAGAGATACGCCACCCTGAAGAGGCACGAGCTACAAATTGCTGACATGGCCAAATTTACGGCTCTGGAGGAGCGGGTGGAACTCCTCACCACCGAGCTTTCTCGAGGGGAGCAAATCAAAGAAAAGATGGCGGCTGCCCTCCTCCAGGCAGAGCAGGAGTTAAATGCTGCTCTTTCTGCCAAGGAGGCCATGGAGCGAGAAAATGAGTCACTCCTCCTGGACAAAGAATCACTCCTGCAGCAGGTGGAGGCCCTGCACAGAGACGCTGCCCTGAGGGAGCAGGAGGTACAAACTGCTGCCATGCCACAAATGAAGGCACTGGAGGAGCAGTGGGCACTCCTCACCGCCGAGATTTCCTGCGGGCAGCAAAGCAAAGAAAGGATGGCGGCTGCCCTCCTCCATGCAGAGCAGGAGTTAAATGCTGCTCTTTCTACCAAGGAGGCCATGGAGCGAGAAAAGCAGTCACTCCTCCTGGACAAAGAAGCACTCCTGCAGCAGGTGGAGGTCCTGCAGAGAGATGCTGCCCTGAGGGAGCAGGAGGTACAAACTGCTGCCATGGTGCAAATGAAGGCCCTGCAGGAGCAGTGGGCACTCCTCACTGCCGAGCTTTCCCGCGGGCAGCAAAGCAAAGAAAGGATGGCGGCTGCCCTCCTCCATGCAGAGCAGGAGTTAAATGCTGCTCTTTTTGCCAAGGAGGCCATGGAGCGAGAAAAGCAGTCACTCCTCCTGGACAAAGAAGCGCTCCTGCAGCAGGTGGAGGCCCTGCAGAGAGATGCCGCCCTCAAGGAGCAGGACGAAAAAGTCATCTTGGCCAAGAAAGAAAATGAGGACAGCTCCATGGATAGCACTGCAGGATACAGAGACAGGTATGATCACTGTGTTTCTAGTGGTAGGTGGAAGAAACAATGCACATAATAGACAAGTATACAACTTTGACATGTGTTTCCATGAAATGGGTCAAATAACTTTGCTGTAATGTCAGACAATCAGTGTGCAGCAGTAGCACGAATTGTATTGACAGTAGAATGACGAGAGTTTTGTATTTTACAGAGCTTCATCTAAAACCTCCTATCAGGGAAAGGACTCCTCCAAGCAGACAGAGGAGGAGGCCAAAGAAGACGCTACCCTGCAGAGAGACACGGACCTGAGGGAGAAAGAGTTAGTTCAAATTGCTTTCATGGAGCATGATGTTAGGTTGGAGAGGCTGCAACTCGTCACTGACAAGGTTTTCCAGACCAACAAAAAGATGGCGGCTGCCTTCCTCCAGGCAGAGCAGGAGTTAAATGCCGCTCGTTCCACCAAGAAGGCCATGGAGCACGACATGGAGTCGATCATTGAGGACAAAGATATACTCCTGCAGCGGCTGAAGGACCTGCAGAGATACGCCACCCTGAAGAGGCACGAGCTACAAATTGCTGACATGGCCAAATTTACGGCTCTGGAGGAGCGGGTGGAACTCCTCACCACCGAGCTTTCTCGAGGGGAGCAAATCAAAGAAAAGATGGCGGCTGCCCTCCTCCAGGCAGAGCAGGAGTTAAATGCTGCTCTTTCTGCCAAGGAGGCCATGGAGCGAGAAAATGAGTCACTCCTCCTGGACAAAGAATCACTCCTGCAGCAGGTGGAGGCCCTGCACAGAGACACCACCCTGAGGGAGCAGGAGGTACAAACTGCTGCGATGGCGCAAATGAAGTCCCTGCAGGAGCAGTGGGCACTCCTCACCGCCGAGCTTTCCCGTGGGCAGCAAAGCAAAGAAAGGATGGCGGCTGCCCTCCTCCATGCAGAGCAGGAGTTAAATGCTGCTCTTTCTGCCAAGGAGGCCATGGAGCGAGAAAATGAGTCACTCCTCCTGGACAAAGAAGCGCTCCTGCAGCAGGTGGAGGCCCTGCAGAGAGATGCCGCCCTCGAGGAGCAGGACGAAAAAGTCATCTTGGCCAAGAAAGAAAATGAGGACAGCTCCATGGATAGCACTGCAGGATACAGAGACAGGTATGATCACTGTGTTTCTAGTGGTAGGTGGAAGAAACAATGCACATAATAGACAAGTATACAACTTTGACATGTGTTTCCATGAAATGGGTCAAATAACTTTGCTGTAATGTCAGACAATCAGTGTGCAGCAGTAGCACGAATTGTATTGACAGTAGAATGACGAGAGTTTTGTATTTTACAGAGCTTCATCTAAAACCTCCTATCAGGGAAAGGACTCCTCCAAGCAGACAGAGGAGGAGGCCAAAGAAGACGCTACCCTGCAGAGAGACACGGACCTGAGGGAGAAAGAGTTAGTTCAAATTGCTTTCATGGAGCATGATGTTAGGTTGGAGAGGCTGCAACTCGTCACTGACAAGGTTTTCCAGACCAACAAAAAGATGGCGGCTGCCTTCCTCCAGGCAGAGCAGGAGTTAAATGCCGCTCGTTCCACCAAGAAGGCCATGGAGCAAGACATGGAGTCGATCATTGAGGACAAAGATATACTCCTGCAGCGGCTGAAGGACCTGCAGAGATACGCCACCCTGAAGAGGCACGAGCTACAAATTGCTGACATGGCCAAATTTACGGCTCTGGAGGAGCGGGTGGAACTCCTCACCACCGAGCTTTCTCGAGGGGAGCAAATCAAAGAAAAGATGGCGGCTGCCCTCCTCCAGGCAGAGCAGGACTTAAATGCTGCTCTTTCTGCCAAGGAGGCCATGGAGCGAGAAAAGCAGTCACTCCTCCTGGACAAAGAAGCGCTCCTGCAGCAGGTGGAGGCCCTGCAGAGAGATGCCGCCCTCGAGGAGCAGGATGAAAAAGTCATCTTGGCCAAGAAAGAAAATGAGGACAGCTCCATGGATAGCACTGCAGGATACAGAGACAGGTATGATCACTGTGTTTCTAGTGGTAGGTGGAAGAAACAATGCACATAATAGACAAGTATACAACTTTGACATGTGTTTCCATGAAATGGGTCAAATAACTTTGCTGTAATGTCAGACAATCAGTGTGCAGCAGTAGCACGAATTGTATTGACAGTAGAATGACGAGAGTTTTGTATTTTACAGAGCTTCATCTAAAACCTCCTATCAGGGAAAGGACTCCTCCAAGCAGACAGAGGAGGAGGCCAAAGAAGAAACATCCTCCCCTGATCAGAATGCACAGGAGGCCGAGGCAGAAACACTCTCCCCTGATGAAGCTGGAGGCCTGGGCAGGAATACCCTCCCCCAATGAAGATGAAGAGGATGAGGGCGGAAGAGAGCAGAGCCGTCGCCAGTCCTTCTTTGAGAGGCTGAGGAGGATTGTTTGCGTGTGACGTTCCCCCATTGACAAAGCTCCGTCTTGAAAGAGACATTTCTACTTTCAACCCCGATCCCCAATTACCAGCAACTGCCTTAACTCCTGAGACCATGTGCTCTCATATGATGCCATGCTTACAAATAAAAGCATACTGTGGAAATTGCAGGAAAGTAGAGATGAACAATTTCTCTCTTTGACCACACGAACACATGTATCATTTATTCATCTGTACAAAATCACAATCATCAATAACAACATGGCGCTGCCCTAACCCCTACTCCTTGCTGCGCCCTCTCAACCCGGAACCCTTTTTTAAAGGGCCCGTGTCTACCAGTTATGGTGAATTGTGCCTATATGGTCCGCTACATACGTCCCCCCAGAATTCACTGCAATAATAAAAAAAAGTCAACGTGGAGGGGGGCGGATGGCCCGGTCGCAACAGCTTTGCCAAACGGGTGCAGAGGCCGGGGTGACTACAGGAGGGGTTTTAAGGATCATGCGGTGGCGTAGGAGTGCGGCGGGTGATGGAGGAACCTTAGGGGCCTTGTTGGGGGCCGGGTAGGAGGGCGCCCTCACTATGGGGGCTGGGCAAGTCTAACAGGTTGGTCCAAGAGGCCGCTGGGCAAACAGACTTTGGAGGCGGCGGGAGGGCTGCTGGGCAAATCAACTTTGGAGGTGGCGGGAGGGCCGCTGTGAGCAAACAGACTTCAGAGGACGCTGGGCAGCTGAGGCTCGGGGATGCTGGGCATCTGACGCTGAGACTCGGGGATGCTGGGCAGCTGGGGCTTGGGGCGCTGGACAGCCGAGACTCGGGGACGCTGGACAGCTAAGCCCATCAGGTCGGCTGAGGTGGCCGGCCGAACAGGAGCCTGTAGAAGGAGTCGGCCGGTGGCTGGGAGTCGGACAGGACATCAGACAGCTGCCGAGGGACATGGGACTGGCGGAGACTACGGGGACCTCCCCTGGCCAGGCGGATTCCTCAGAATGGGTACAGGGTTGGAGCTGGTTCACCGGCTGGTAGGCAGGCTGGCGGCTAATGGGTTCAGGGCCATTAGACTGGGAGATAGGCTGCTGGTTATCCAGCCGAACAACCCCCCGCCGGAGATCATTCACCCCAGATACCGGCCTCGGCCTACGTTGTCTCTGGCACGTCGAACCGTCTCCTGGGTCCACACTGGTCGATTCGTACTGTCACGGAAGAAGCCCGGAGAGGACCCAAGTGCAGTGTGCCAAACAAAAGCTCTGGTCCCAGGAGATTAAAATAAATAAATAAAATGACCTGTCTCTGTAATGTTTTTGGCAATTTTGTCGTTAATAAGCGAGTAATAGCACACTTGTGACCTTTTGCAACCCAAATGTTAGCATTAGCTAACATGTTAGCAGAGATGGTTGAACTATGACTTTCATTATGCAACCAACCACTGATATGGGCAATATTTTCAGAAAAGCATTATGTATCTTCCCACTGAAATACACACTATTCTCCGTAAATTACATCAGTTTGATGGTATTTAGTTTGATGTATACTAAGAATTAATGTGATGATGATTCACCCATCCATCCATCCATTATCCAAACTGCTTATCCTGTTCTCAGGGTCGCGGGATGCTAAAGCCTATCCCAGCAGTCATTGGGCGGCAGGGGAGCTACACCCTGGACAGGCAGCCAGGCCATCAAAATCATGATGCCATGATAAGGCCATGATGAGGCCATGATTCATGTTAGCCCAAAAAAAGGTGGGCAAACTGTGGTCTGCAAATAAAAAGGTGAATAAACTGCATTTAGTAAGTGCATTTACCCTTCACCATACCACTGCAGACATCTTAAGAATATAAATAACTGTTTTAGGGAGGCACACTGGCCCAGTGGTTAGCATTGTTGCCTCACAACAAAAAGGTCCTGGGTTCGAACCCCAGGCCGCACCAGGTCCTTTCTGTGTGGAGTTTGCATGTTCTCTCTATGTCTGTGTGGGTTTCCTCCGGGTGCTCCGGTTTCCTCCCACCATCAAAAAGACATGCATGTTAGGGTTCACACTCCTGCCTGTGCCCCTGAGCAAGGCAATGGAAAGAAGAACTGGAGTTGGCCCCCGGGCGCTACAGCTGCCCACTGCTCCTATACAATAGGATGCATGCAGAGAACTCATTCATTGTAACGGAAAAACTGTACAATAACAAAATAAAGTGGCTTTCTTCTTCACTTCTTCTTTCTGCTCTTATTGGTACGGCTTGAAATGTTGTATCTAGTGCGTGCCTTCTTTTTTATCTAAATTTAATTTCTCTTACCCATCCTTTGTCTAGACTAAAGGACTTGTCCTAAACTCAACCTTGAGGTTTGTAAATATCTTGTCTATTATTAATTAATTTAAAAAGTATGACATTTATATTTTTCAGACAGCTGTTAATGTTCAGTTTGTTGTAGTGTTATAAGTACCCTATTACTCTTTTATTAATCACTATGTACAGCTACTCATTATAAAGCACATCACGTTTTTTGTCCCCCCCCCCCCAACCTTCGGTTTAAGTGTCAGTTTTAACTCTGGGCTGAAGTTGCAGGAAAATGTGGGTTTAAAGAGATGACGTGCCTCAGGGTAGAGTAGCGGTCTATTCTGTTGCCTACCAAAACAGGGATCGCTGGTTTGAATCCCCATGTTACCTATGGCTTGGTCGGGCGTCCCTACACACACAACTGGCCGTGTCTGTGGGTGGGAAGCCGGATGTGGGTATGTGTCCTGGTCCCTGCACTAGCGCCTCCTCTGGTCGGTCGGGATGTCTGTACGGGGGAGAAGGGGAACTGGGAACTGCCTGCCCTTCCAACTGTGCCCCAACACCACCCCACTATATGATATACATAAATTACCCCATTTGACGTCGCCTTGTTATATTTTAAATGTAGGCTATTTCAACAGTGCGCTGGCCCTTTAAATGCTTTTTCAAAACAAACTCCAACCCCTACCCCACTGGCTGTAATGTTCTCTATCCTCCCATTGGTTGCTGTGCAGCGTAACTAGGGGCGGGACGTGGGGCGACGTAGTATTTATTTACTCTGTGTTCTTCTTTGTTGATTCACATTGGCTACAAACTTCTTCCCCACTATTGGATAATGAACTATAGGTTATTTCATTCAATGTAGGTTGAGGTGCAGTCAGGCAGGGCAAGACAGGGATGTCATGCACTGATGAGCAAAGGAAGTGGAATTCTGGCGTGAGGAAGAATGTATGGCTGAGGAAGGTGAAACACATTAAATTTAAACACCACCAACCACACCACGCTTATCCTGGCCCATCAAGAAATTCAGTGGAAGATTCCTCAACCTCCCCCCCAACTTTTTAAGAACCATGCGGAGTTCATAAGCCACGGTAATTCCTCGGTAATGGCCCCACTGTTTCACCTCCAGACAAATGGTCTTGTTCAGCTAAGCTACAGAGCAGATATAGACAGCAGCGAGGCAGGCCCACGCCAACATGATTCAGCGCACACTCTGTCGTACTTAACACAACACCAACCTACAGGAAGTGCAAAATGTTTTTTGAGGCCTACATCAAATTATCCCCTGAACAAGCGGCTACACTGATGGAAGAAACCATGATCCAAAGTGCTTCACCATTATGGCATGATGTTAGAAAGCTGCGTCTAACAGCCAGCACAGCAAAATGAGTCCTCAAACAAAACACCACAGATCCCAAAAAAAAAAATTCTGAGTGAGCATTTGTACCCAGCCTTCACTGGCAATACAGCAACACAGCATGGCAAAGAAAACGAGGCCGATGTCATCACAGTCATGGAGAGCAGAGGGGCATACTATGGAGAAGAGAGGAATGGTGGTGCACCCTGACCATCCTTGGTTGGGAGCCAGCTCTGATGGGATCCTTGATTCAACACAGCCTCTTGAGATCAAGTGCCCCTTCAAGAGTTCCATGTCTCTGGCCAAATTTCTGAGTCGGCCAAGTGGTTACATCAAATGCTTGGGTGACGGGCAGTACCCAGTACCAGTAAAGTTCGCTTAAAATTAGCTTGGCAATTAATGGAAACACAGCTATTGTTAAACTTTCTTAATAACATATCATCCTTTTTACCAGGTGGGTTAACATATATGATTTACACAAGTTTCTGACAGCAAACTACCCTGAAATTTACCTTATAGTCCACGCCAAGTAAAACCCCTTCCTCTCATGTGAATATTTGTCTGTCTGCCATTAAACCTGTAGTAGCACTCCTGTTGTCGCTGTCTGGTTTCATTGTTCTTGTTATCTCACCGACATTCTCCTCTGTTTTTTTTAGCCCTAATATATGTCATTAATTTGGATCTGAATACTGTGGAGTTAGAAAACAACGAGACAGGAGACTTGAGAGTAGACGTAGTCGAGGTAGTTTACTAGCTCCAACTTTGCATGTCATACGTTCGACGACACTGAACTGTGTACCGGAAGCGGAAGTGCATTATCTGACCCCTCGCCTCTTCCCTTAAAGGTACACTGTCCTCTTAGGTGAATGTCTCTAGCTATATAGATGTGGGTCACCACACAGGCCCCCCCAGAATTCACCTACACAAAACAATGCAAAACAGCAAAAGCGCAAGTCATGAACATAAAAATAGACTCTACAACAGAACAGTCAATGACATAGTGCAAAGTCACGGGGAAAACAAGTGACGAGTCGGGGGGCGGACCCTGCGGCCCTAACGGCTGCGCTTCACAGGAGGGGAAACAGATGGGGCCGAAACCCGGGCCATAGGCGGGGCCGAAGCAGGAACAGAGGCAGGTGCCAGGGCCGACCTAGGAGGGCGTCCCCGCCGCGGGGGTGGGGCCAATTGCATTGGCTCCCCAATGTCCAAGTGAGCGGGCTTGAGACGGTCTATAGCGACCCGCTCCGGCCTGCCCCCCATGTCCACCACAAAGTTCTTATCCCCCGCCTCCAGGACGCGGAAGGGCCCGTCGTATGGGGGCTGCAGCGGGGACCGATGGCTGTCGTGCCTAATGAAGACGTACCTCGCCGATGGCAGATCCTTGGGGACGTAGGACCGGGGGAGGCAGCGTTGAGACATCGGAATAGTGTGATCCTCCCACGTGCTAAGCCCCCCTGGTGAAACACCTCACTGTCAGGTGAAAAGAAGCGGCTGGTGACTCCACATGTATCGGAGGAGGCACGTGCTCGTCTGCAGTTCTCCCCGGCTCGATGGAGGGGGTGGAGAATTGGCAAAACAACGAAAGTGTGCCCCCCATGTGGACTTCACAAAACACGTGATAAAAAGCCTCGTATTACTGCCAGCTATTTAAAACCTGCCTGCTCCACTTCGCCACCCCCGGTAACGTTAGCTGAGGACTCGCCGCCGGCGCCACCCGTAAAAAGCACTGTTCATTTTGGATACGCTTCCAGGGATTCTGTCTTTTCGGGTGTACGGCGTCTATTTTGAGCCCCACTTAATTTCGACGACCGTTTCCTTTTTTTGTGGTTTTGTTTTCTGTGTTTGCTAGCTTATGAACACACAGACACAGTATGCTAGCAGTAGCACACACAACCGTTTGAGATGGAGAGAGCGCAATGTCTTTTTTTTCGAGCGGTGGCGCGGCGCCCTTTGGCGCCCCTAGTGGCTTTTCGCACTTGGCAATTGCCCATTTTGCCCAGCGCATGCGCCGACCCTGCGGAAGAGTGGAGTAATTGGCCAAGTATAATTAGGGGGGGAAAGAGTGGGGGGTGTCCCCCCCCCCAAAAAAAGAGGGAACGCTTTGGACTGTGTTACACCCCCTGCAGCAAGATTCTTTTGGTCTTCTATCATGAGGGTTTCACGGTGGAAACAGGCTTGTTGTATTATAAATAATTATTGTATTAATAAAAAAGTGAAAGAGGTGCCCTTCAAGATCTTGGAGTTTACCCTGCTAAAGCAGCCCTGGAAAGATTTGAGCTAAATACTTGTGTTTTTGTAATTCCGACAGAGAAACTATATTTCATTTGTTTTTGCTTTTTTCACTGTGCCCATGCAAAGCTGTGTTGGATTGATATGCAAGACTTTATGACTGGACAAATGGGTACTAATGTACAGATTAATGCGTTTGATGCGATGTTATATTTTTGTTTTATGGGACGGACAGCAATATTAACTATATAACTCAGCCTTATTCTTGGTAAATTCCACATCCATAAATCTAAATGGTCTGACTCCAAACCTGCTTTCATCGATTTGTTGTTGAACTCAAGCACTTATGGCACCTTAATTGAAAATGTGAGAAAGGAAGAAAAAAGCTATAAAGACTTTCGATAGCGTAAAGAAAGCACATTTTATTTGAACTCCGACAGGCCTTGAAACGAGTGGACTTTGAACTCCCCTGGTCTGTACAAACTTCTTTTTTCTTAAATCGCTGTATAACAATTGTACACCTCCTTGTTGTAAATAAAAGTTTTTTGGGGGGGGGGGCCTCACGGACACGTCTCTCTAGTAGAGACAACCTGTCTGTAACTGCGGAACAGTCCCCACACGCCATCGCTTTAACTAGGCTGCTTTGCTGCAAACGCAATAGCGCTAAGTGCTAAGCAAGGCTAATGCAATAGAGCTAACTGCTAAGCTAGGCTAATGCAATAGCGCTAACTGCTAAGCAAGGCTAATGCAATAGCGCTAACTGCTAAGCAAGGCTAATGTAATAGAGCGAACTGCTAAGCTAGGCTAATGCAATAGCGCTAACTGCTAAGCAAGGCTAATCCAATAGAGCTAACTGCTAAGCTAGGCTAAGCTCGAAGCTAGTAAACTGCGAACGAGAGGCTGCCTACTCAACACAAGAGTCGTTTGACAAAGAAAACTAGAGAATCTCGCAATAAGTAAACGTAGCACAGAAAATAGATCCCCCAGTAGAACAAATGAAGAGGTAGGGCAGAATATGGAGATAATAAAAAAATAAATAAATAAACAGCAGACGTCGTGAAGGCGGAAGCCGGAAACAGCTGGCAGTGACGTCCACGGACTGACAAGCGTCAACTCAGCGAAGGAGGCTGACGCCGTAAACCATTTCCCATTTCCGTCTCCATCGGCCAGTGTTTTTCCACAACCGCAGCTGGCCTACAAGAAATGTAAAAAAAAAGAATCCTGTCTCTTTAAGATTAACGGTCTCTTGGAGATTCGAATTTGACGTCACTACCTAAGAAAGCTATAAAAGGCCGCGCAGCGGCGCCGAACGCTCAGTTGGGTGATTCGCGATGAACAGAAGAGAACAGATTCCGAGTGTGACGCAGAGAAGTGAGAACGCAAAGATGAAGCAGGCTGACGTTCCCCACCGGGGACGCGACAACACAAGGACTGCTTTGAACCAACAGTCCCGTCAGCAGGTAAAAACAGGCCGAGCTAGAAAGTTTTTTTTTTTTTTAAAGACCACAAAGGCGCGAAGTAGAACCGTTTGCAGCCTGCGGGAAGGCGGAGCTTCGAGCCCGCCCGGCCCCGCCCATATTCGTTGCGTCGCCGCGCTTCGTTCCCCATCCCAGATCGATCGCTCGCCGCGCGTTTTATTTGGCATTTTACCCCACAGGTGCAGGGCGTCCGGGTAGCGTAGCCGTCTATTCCGTTGCCTACCAACACGCGATCGTCGGATCGAATCCCCGCCGTGTTAACCTCCGGCTTGGCCGGGCGTCTCTACAGACACAGTTGGCCGTGTCTGCGGGTGGGAAGTCAAATGTGGGTATTTGTCCTGGTCGGGCGGGGCGCTCCACGGATCGGCAGAGAGGGGGTGGAGCAGCGGACGGGACGGGTCGGGGGTAATTGGCCAGATACAATTGGGGGAAAATTTAAAAAAAATAATAAAACATACTGTAACGTGCATGGATAAGAAGACACGCTGGCTCGCGGGTCTGACCCTTTAGTCGAGCGGTTAGCGATGCCTCCTGCGGTGCGGGCGATACGGGTTCGCGTCCCGGCCGCGGCAGTTCCTGTGGTTGCGTTGTCCCCCCGAATTCTCTACATTGGTGTCAGAAGTGGGATAGAGCGACCGTAAGGCCGTCGGAAGCGCATGCGCCCTGAGGCGTGAAGGAGCTGATATGCTTAACCGCGGGGACGCGCTTCCCGAAGGAGGGGGGTAGTGTAACGTGCATGGATAAGAAGACACGCTGGCCGCTGGCTTGCGAGTCTGACCCTTTAGTCGAGCGGTTAGCGATGTCTCCTGCGGTGCGGCCGATACGGATTCGCGTCCCGGCCGCGGCAGTTCCTGTGGTTGCGTTGTACCCCGAATTCGCTACAATACCTACAGGTCCAGCTCCGAAACCAAGAAACGTTTACTAATATATGACCAATTTGTGCACAGGAGCAGCAGCTATTGTGCATGCTGGCTCACTGGGAAGCCTGGTTTATACTCCGTCACACGACGGCGACGCCGCCTCTCGTTTAAAGCAACTTATCTAACGTTACATGCCAACAACGCGACGCAGTGTGTCTAACCAACGTCCTATTAAGGCAACAATTCACTGCAATAAAACACATTTGATTCCTAATAAGATTTTAACGAGCTTTTAGATTACTGTAGCAAGGCAGTTTAACACTCACCGACATAATGCGAGTTTCCTCTTCCACCCTCCCTTTTAACCCGGAACCGGAAAAGGAAAAAGGTCACGTCAATCCTAAATTATGGACTTGGATAAATTACAATAAATTCTGTAGCGAACAAAGGCTCATAATGTTAACACGTTTTCTTCATCAAGATAATCCCCCCAAATCGACCCCCTGTTAACGATTTTTTATCCACACACAATTAATAGAAGTTTGAAGCATATATCTTCAAAATTAACAGTCGTGATATTAATGGCCATAATTTGTGCTGCAGACCAAAACGTGAAACTCCCTTAGGTTTATGTTAAACACAGTAAATATTTTCTGCATAAATCGCTGTCACTGTCAATCTACTGTGGGTGGGGGGGGGGGGGCTTTGGGCGGAGCTGAACGGCCAACTCCACCTTCCCGCAGGCTGCAACCATTATCTTCTCGACAGCTGAGGGACAAAAGGACACAGTTCTTGTAGTGATACTTACAGTCTTTGTGTTTGCCACTGATGTGTTGAGCAGATCTAAACACAGATATTCACTGATATTTTCCATCTGTTGTGTAGCAAACAACAAAACAAACAAACAACAACAAGAAGTCTGCTGCCATCCTCCAAGCAGCGGTGGAGTTAAATACCGCTCTTTCTGCCAAAAAGGCCATGGAGCAAGACATGGAGTTGCTCATCCTGTGCGAAGATGTGCTCCTGCAGAATGTGGAGCCCCTGCAGAGAGACGCCGCCCCGAGGGAGCAAGAGTTACAAACAGCTGCCATGGCGAAAATGAAGGCTCTGGAGGAGCGGGTGGAACTCCTCACCGCCGAGCTTACTCGAGAGGAGCAAAGCAAAGAAACGATGGCGGCTGCCCTCCTCCACGCAGAGGGTGAGTTAAATGCCGCTCTTTCTGCCAAGAGGGTCATGGAGCAAGATATGGAGTCGATCATCTCCCACAAAAACATGCTCTTGGATGCCCTGCAGAGAGATGCCACCCTGGAGAAGCAGGTGTTACAAACTCTTGCCATGACGAAAATGAAGGCTCTGGAGGAGCGGGTGGAACTCCTCACCGCCGAGCTTACTCGAGAGGAGCAAAGCAAAGAAACGATGGCGGCTGCCCTCCTCCACGCAGAGGGTGAGTTAAATGCCGCTCTTTCTGCCAAGAGGGTCATGGAGCAAGATATGGAGTCGATCATCTCCCACAAAAACATGCTCTTGGATGCCCTGCAGAGAGATGCCACCCTGGAGAAGCAGGTGTTACAAACTCTTGCCATGACGAAAATGAAGGCTCTGGAGGAGCGGGTGGAACTCCTCACCGCCGAGCTTACTCGAGAGGAGCAAAGCAAAGAAACGATGGCGGCTGCCCTCCTCAACGCAGAGGGTGAGTTAAATGCCGCTCTTTCTGCCAAGAGGGTCATGGAGCAAGATATGGAGTCGATTATCTCCCACAAAAACATGTTCTTGGATGCCCTGCAGAGAGATGCCACCCTGGAGAAGCAGGTGTTACAAACTCTAGCCATGACGAAAATGAAGGCTCTGGAGGAGCGGGTGGAACTCCTCACCGTCGAGCTTTCCCGAGCGGAGCAAAGCAAAGAAACGATGGTGGCTGCCCTCCTCCAGGCAGAGGAGACGTTTAATGCCGCTCTTTCTGCCAAGGACGCAATGGAGCGAGAAAAGGAGTCACTCCTCCTGGACAAAGAATCACTCCTGCAGCAGGTGGAGGCCCTGCACAGAGACGCCGCCCTGAGGGAGCAGGAGGTACAAACTGCTGCCATGCCGAAATTTAAGGCACTGGAAGAGCAGTGGGCACTCCTCACCGCCGAGATTTCCCGCGGGCAGCAAAGCAAAGAAGGGATGGTGGCTGCCCTCCTCCAGGCAGAGCAGGAGTTAAATGCTGCTCTTTCTGCCAAGGAGGCCATGGAGCGAGAAAATGAGTCACTCCTCCTGGACAAAGAATCACTACTGCAGCAGGTGGAGGCCCTGCAGAGAGACGCCGCCCTGAGGGAGCAGGAGGTACAAACTGCTGCCATGCCGAAAATGAAGGCACTGGAGGAGCAGTGGGCACTCCTCACACCCGAGATTTCCCGCGGGCAGCAAAGCAAAAAAGGGATGGTGGCTGCCCTCCTCCAGGCAGAGCAGGAGTTAAATGCTGCTCTTTCTGCCAAGGAGGCCATGGAGCGAGAAAAGGAGTCACTCCTCCTGGACAAAAATGCACTCCTGCAGCAGGTGGAGGCCCTGCACAGAGACGCTGCCCTGAGGGAGCAGGAGGTACAAACTGCTGCCATGCCACAAATGAAGGCACTGGAGGAGCAGTGGGCACTCCTCACCGCCGAGATTTCCTGCGGGCAGCAAAGCAAAGAAAGGATGGCGGCTGCCCTCCTCCATGCAGAGCAGGAGTTAAATGCTGCTCTTTCTACCAAGGAGGCCATGGAGCGAGAAAAGCAGTCACTCCTCCTGGACAAAGAAGCACTCCTGCAGCAGGTGGAGGTCCTGCAGAGAGATGCTGCCCTGAGGGAGCAGGAGGTACAAACTGCTGCCATGGTGCAAATGAAGGCCCTGCAGGAGCAGTGGGCACTCCTCACTGCCGAGCTTTCCCGCGGGCAGCAAAGCAAAGAAAGGATGGCGGCTGCCCTCCTCCATGCAGAGCAGGAGTTAAATGCTGCTCTTTTTGCCAAGGAGGCCATGGAGCGAGAAAAGCAGTCACTCCTCCTGGACAAAGAAGCGCTCCTGCAGCAGGTGGAGGCCCTGCAGAGAGATGCCGCCCTCAAGGAGCAGGACGAAAAAGTCATCTTGGCCAAGAAAGAAAATGAGGACAGCTCCATGGATAGCACTGCAGGATACAGAGACAGGTATGATCACTGTGTTTCTAGTGGTAGGTGGAAGAAACAATGCACATAATAGACAAGTATACAACTTTCACATGTGTTTCCATGAAATGGGTCAAATAACTTTGCTGTAATGTCAGACAATCAGTGTGCAGCAGTAGCACGAATTGTATTGACAGTAGAATGACGAGAGTTTTGTATTTTACAGAGCTTCATCTAAAACCTCCTATCAGGGAAAGGACTCCTCCAAGCAGACAGAGGAGGAGGCCAAAGAAGACGCTACCCTGCAGAGAGACACGGACCTGAGGGAGAAAGAGTTAGTTCAAATTGCTTTCATGGAGCATGATGTTAGGTTGGAGAGGCTGCAACTCGTCACTGACAAGGTTTTCCAGACCAACAAAAAGATGGCGGCTGCCTTCCTCCAGGCAGAGCAGGAGTTAAATGCCGCTCGTTCCACCAAGAAGGCCATGGAGCAAGACATGGAGTCGATCATTGAGGACAAAGATATACTCCTGCAGCGGCTGAAGGACCTGCAGAGATACGCCACCCTGAAGAGGCACGAGCTACAAATTGCTGACATGGCCAAATTTACGGCTCTGGAGGAGCGGGTGGAACTCCTCACCACCGAGCTTTCTCGAGGGGAGCAAATCAAAGAAAAGATGGCGGCTGCCCTCCTCCAGGCAGAGCAGGAGTTAAATGCTGCTCTTTCTGCCAAGGAGGCCATGGAGCGAGAAAATGAGTCACTCCTCCTGGACAAAGAATCACTCCTGCAGCAGGTGGAGGCCCTGCACAGAGACGCTGCCCTGAGGGAGCAGGAGGTACAAACTGCTGCCATGCCACAAATGAAGGCACTGGAGGAGCAGTGGGCACTCCTCACCGCCGAGATTTCCTGCGGGCAGCAAAGCAAAGAAAGGATGGCGGCTGCCCTCCTCCATGCAGAGCAGGAGTTAAATGCTGCTCTTTCTACCAAGGAGGCCATGGAGCGAGAAAAGCAGTCACTCCTCCTGGACAAAGAAGCACTCCTGCAGCAGGTGGAGGTCCTGCAGAGAGATGCTGCCCTGAGGGAGCAGGAGGTACAAACTGCTGCCATGGTGCAAATGAAGGCCCTGCAGGAGCAGTGGGCACTCCTCACTGCCGAGCTTTCCCGCGGGCAGCAAAGCAAAGAAAGGATGGCGGCTGCCCTCCTCCATGCAGAGCAGGAGTTAAATGCTGCTCTTTTTGCCAAGGAGGCCATGGAGCGAGAAAAGCAGTCACTCCTCCTGGACAAAGAAGCGCTCCTGCAGCAGGTGGAGGCCCTGCAGAGAGATGCCGCCCTCAAGGAGCAGGACGAAAAAGTCATCTTGGCCAAGAAAGAAAATGAGGACAGCTCCATGGATAGCACTGCAGGATACAGAGACAGGTATGATCACTGTGTTTCTAGTGGTAGGTGGAAGAAACAATGCACATAATAGACAAGTATACAACTTTGACATGTGTTTCCATGAAATGGGTCAAATAACTTTGCTGTAATGTCAGACAATCAGTGTGCAGCAGTAGCACGAATTGTATTGACAGTAGAATGACGAGAGTTTTGTATTTTACAGAGCTTCATCTAAAACCTCCTATCAGGGAAAGGACTCCTCCAAGCAGACAGAGGAGGAGGCCAAAGAAGACGCTACCCTGCAGAGAGACACGGACCTGAGGGAGAAAGAGTTAGTTCAAATTGCTTTCATGGAGCATGATGTTAGGTTGGAGAGGCTGCAACTCGTCACTGACAAGGTTTTCCAGACCAACAAAAAGATGGCGGCTGCCTTCCTCCAGGCAGAGCAGGAGTTAAATGCCGCTCGTTCCACCAAGAAGGCCATGGAGCACGACATGGAGTCGATCATTGAGGACAAAGATATACTCCTGCAGCGGCTGAAGGACCTGCAGAGATACGCCACCCTGAAGAGGCACGAGCTACAAATTGCTGACATGGCCAAATTTACGGCTCTGGAGGAGCGGGTGGAACTCCTCACCACCGAGCTTTCTCGAGGGGAGCAAATCAAAGAAAAGATGGCGGCTGCCCTCCTCCAGGCAGAGCAGGAGTTAAATGCTGCTCTTTCTGCCAAGGAGGCCATGGAGCGAGAAAATGAGTCACTCCTCCTGGACAAAGAATCACTCCTGCAGCAGGTGGAGGCCCTGCACAGAGACACCACCCTGAGGGAGCAGGAGGTACAAACTGCTGCGATGGCGCAAATGAAGTCCCTGCAGGAGCAGTGGGCACTCCTCACCGCCGAGCTTTCCCGTGGGCAGCAAAGCAAAGAAAGGATGGCGGCTGCCCTCCTCCATGCAGAGCAGGAGTTAAATGCTGCTCTTTCTGCCAAGGAGGCCATGGAGCGAGAAAATGAGTCACTCCTCCTGGACAAAGAAGCGCTCCTGCAGCAGGTGGAGGCCCTGCAGAGAGATGCCGCCCTCAAGGAGCAGGACGAAAAAGTCATCTTGGCCAAGAAAGAAAATGAGGACAGCTCCATGGATAGCACTGCAGGATACAGAGACAGGTATGATCACTGTGTTTCTAGTGGTAGGTGGAAGAAACAATGCACATAATAGACAAGTATACAACTTTGACATGTGTTTCCATGAAATGGGTCAAATAACTTTGCTGTAATGTCAGACAATCAGTGTGCAGCAGTAGCACGAATTGTATTGACAGTAGAATGACGAGAGTTTTGTATTTTACAGAGCTTCATCTAAAACCTCCTATCAGGGAAAGGACTCCTCCAAGCAGACAGAGGAGGAGGCCAAAGAAGACGCTACCCTGCAGAGAGACACGGACCTGAGGGAGAAAGAGTTAGTTCAAATTGCTTTCATGGAGCATGATGTTAGGTTGGAGAGGCTGCAACTCGTCACTGACAAGGTTTTCCAGACCAACAAAAAGATGGCGGCTGCCTTCCTCCAGGCAGAGCAGGAGTTAAATGCCGCTCGTTCCACCAAGAAGGCCATGGAGCAAGACATGGAGTCGATCATTGAGGACAAAGATATACTCCTGCAGCGGCTGAAGGACCTGCAGAGATACGCCACCCTGAAGAGGCACGAGCTACAAATTGCTGACATGGCCAAATTTACGGCTCTGGAGGAGCGGGTGGAACTCCTCACCACCGAGCTTTCTCGAGGGGAGCAAATCAAAGAAAAGATGGCGGCTGCCCTCCTCCAGGCAGAGCAGGACTTAAATGCTGCTCTTTCTGCCAAGGAGGCCATGGAGCGAGAAAAGCAGTCACTCCTCCTGGACAAAGAAGCGCTCCTGCAGCAGGTGGAGGCCCTGCAGAGAGATGCCGCCCTCGAGGAGCAGGATGAAAAAGTCATCTTGGCCAAGAAAGAAAATGAGGACAGCTCCATGGATAGCACTGCAGGATACAGAGACAGGTATGATCACTGTGTTTCTAGTGGTAGGTGGAAGAAACAATGCACATAATAGACAAGTATACAACTTTGACATGTGTTTCCATGAAATGGGTCAAATAACTTTGCTGTAATGTCAGACAATCAGTGTGCAGCAGTAGCACGAATTGTATTGACAGTAGAATGACGAGAGTTTTGTATTTTACAGAGCTTCATCTAAAACCTCCTATCAGGGAAAGGACTCCTCCAAGCAGACAGAGGAGGAGGCCAAAGAAGAAACATCCTCCCCTGATCAGAATGCACAGGAGGCCGAGGCAGAAACACTCTCCCCTGATGAAGCTGGAGGCCTGGGCAGGAATACCCTCCCCCAATGAAGATGAAGAGGATGAGGGCGGAAGAGAGCAGAGCCGTCGCCAGTCCTTCTTTGAGAGGCTGAGGAGGATTGTTTGCGTGTGACGTTCCCCCATTGACAAAGCTCCGTCTTGAAAGAGACATTTCTACTTTCAACCCCGATCCCCAATTACCAGCAACTGCCTTAACTCCTGAGACCATGTGCTCTCATATGATGCCATGCTTACAAATAAAAGCATACTGTGGAAATTGCAGGAAAGTAGAGATGAACAATTTCTCTCTTTGACCACACGAACACATGTATCATTTATTCATCTGTACAAAATCACAATCATCAATAACAACATGGCGCTGCCCTAACCCCTACTCCTTGCTGCGCCCTCTCAACCCGGAACCCTTTTTTAAAGGGCCCGTGTCTACCAGTTATGGTGAATTGTGCCTATATGGTCCGCTACATACGTCCCCCCAGAATTCACTGCAATAATAAAAAAAAGTCAACGTGGAGGGGGGCGGATGGCCCGGTCGCAACAGCTTTGCCAAACGGGTGCAGAGGCCGGGGTGACTACAGGAGGGGTTTTAAGGATCATGCGGTGGCGTAGGAGTGCGGCGGGTGATGGAGGAACCTTAGGGGCCTTGTTGGGGGCCGGGTAGGAGGGCGCCCTCACTATGGGGGCTGGGCAAGTCTAACAGGTTGGTCCAAGAGGCCGCTGGGCAAACAGACTTTGGAGGCGGCGGGAGGGCTGCTGGGCAAATCAACTTTGGAGGTGGCGGGAGGGCCGCTGTGAGCAAACAGACTTCAGAGGACGCTGGGCAGCTGAGGCTCGGGGATGCTGGGCATCTGACGCTGAGACTCGGGGATGCTGGGCAGCTGGGGCTTGGGGCGCTGGACAGCCGAGACTCGGGGACGCTGGACAGCTAAGCCCATCAGGTCGGCTGAGGTGGCCGGCCGAACAGGAGCCTGTAGAAGGAGTCGGCCGGTGGCTGGGAGTCGGACAGGACATCAGACAGCTGCCGAGGGACATGGGACTGGCGGAGACTACGGGGACCTCCCCTGGCCAGGCGGATTCCTCAGAATGGGTACAGGGTTGGAGCTGGTTCACCGGCCGGTAGGCAGGCTGGCGGCTAATGGGTTCAGGGCCATTAGACTGGGAGATAGGCTGCTGGTTATCCAGCCGAACAACCCCCCGCCGGAGATCATTCACCCCAGATACCGGCCTCGGCCTACGTTGTCTCTGGCACGTCGAACCGTCTCCTGGGTCCACACTGGTCGATTCGTACTGTCACGGAAGAAGCCCGGAGAGGACCCAAGTGCAGTGTGCCAAACAAAAGCTCTGGTCCCAGGAGATTAAAATAAATAAATAAAATGACCTGTCTCTGTAATGTTTTTGGCAATTTTGTCGTTAATAAGCGAGTAATAGCACACTTGTGACCTTTTGCAACCCAAATGTTAGCATTAGCTAACATGTTAGCAGAGATGGTTGAACTATGACTTTCATTATGCAACCAACCACTGATATGGGCAATATTTTCAGAAAAGCATTATGTATCTTCCCACTGAAATACACACTATTCTCCGTAAATTACATCAGTTTGATGGTATTTAGTTTGATGTATACTAAGAATTCATGTGATGATGATTCACCCATCCATCCATCCATTATCCAAACTGCTTATCCTGTTCTCAGGGTCGCGGGATGCTAAAGCCTATCCCAGCAGTCATTGGGCGGCAGGGGAGCTACACCCTGGACAGGCAGCCAGGCCATCAAAATCATGATGCCATGATAAGGCCATGATGAGGCCATGATTCATGTTAGCCCAAAAAAAGGTGGGCAAACTGTGGTCTGCAAATAAAAAGGTGAATAAACTGCATTTAGTAAGTGCATTTACCCTTCACCATACCACTGCAGACATCTTAAGAATATAAATAACTGTTTTAGGGAGGCACACTGGCCCAGTGGTTAGCATTGTTGCCTCACAACAAAAAGGTCCTGGGTTCGAACCCCAGGCCGCACCAGGTCCTTTCTGTGTGGAGTTTGCATGTTCTCTCTATGTCTGTGTGGGTTTCCTCCGGGTGCTCCGGTTTCCTCCCACCATCAAAAAGACATGCATGTTAGGGTTCACACTCCTGCCTGTGCCCCTGAGCAAGGCAATGGAAAGAAGAACTGGAGTTGGCCCCCGGGCGCTACAGCTGCCCACTGCTCCTATACAATAGGATGCATGCAGAGAACTCATTCATTGTAACGGAAAAACTGTACAATAACAAAATAAAGTGGCTTTCTTCTTCACTTCTTCTTTCTGCTCTTATTGGTACGGCTTGAAATGTTGTATCTAGTGCGTGCCTTCTTTTTTATCTAAATTTAATTTCTCTTACCCATCCTTTGTCTAGACTAAAGGACTTGTCCTAAACTCAACCTTGAGGTTTGTAAATATCTTGTCTATTATTAATTAATTTAAAAAGTATGACATTTATATTTTTCAGACAGCTGTTAATGTTCAGTTTGTTGTAGTGTTATAAGTACCCTATTACTCTTTTATTAATCACTATGTACAGCTACTCATTATAAAGCACATCACGTTTTTTGTCCCCCCCCCCCCCCCAACCTTCGGTTTAAGTGTCAGTTTTAACTCTGGGCTGAAGTTGCAGGAAAATGTGGGTTTAAAGAGATGACGTGCCTCAGGGTAGAGTAGCGGTCTATTCTGTTGCCTACCAAAACAGGGATCGCTGGTTTGAATCCCCATGTTACCTATGGCTTGGTCGGGCGTCCCTACACACACAACTGGCCGTGTCTGTGGGTGGGAAGCCGGATGTGGGTATGTGTCCTGGTCCCTGCACTAGCGCCTCCTCTGGTCGGTCGGGATGTCTGTACGGGGGAGAAGGGGAACTGGGAACTGCCTGCCCTTCCAACTGTGCCCCAACACCACCCCACTATATGATATACATAAATTACCCCATTTGACGTCGCCTTGTTATATTTTAAATGTAGGCTATTTCAACAGTGCGCTGGCCCTTTAAATGCTTTTTCAAAACAAACTCCAACCCCTACCCCACTGGCTGTAATGTTCTCTATCCTCCCATTGGTTGCTGTGCAGCGTAACTAGGGGCGGGACGTGGGGCGACGTAGTATTTATTTACTCTGTGTTCTTCTTTGTTGATTCACATTGGCTACAAACTTCTTCCCCACTATTGGATAATGAACTATAGGTTATTTCATTCAATGTAGGTTGAGGTGCAGTCAGGCAGGGCAAGACAGGGATGTCATGCACTGATGAGCAAAGGAAGTGGAATTCTGGCGTGAGGAAGAATGTATGGCTGAGGAAGGTGAAACACATTAAATTTAAACACCACCAACCACACCACGCTTATCCTGGCCCATCAAGAAATTCAGTGGAAGATTCCTCAACCTCCCCCCCAACTTTTTAAGAACCATGCGGAGTTCATAAGCCACGGTAATTCCTCGGTAATGGCCCCACTGTTTCACCTCCAGACAAATGGTCTTGTTCAGCTAAGCTACAGAGCAGATATAGACAGCAGCGAGGCAGGCCCACGCCAACATGATTCAGCGCACACTCTGTCGTACTTAACACAACACAACACCAACCTACAGGAAGTGCAAAATGTTTTTTGAGGCCTACATCAAATTATCCCCTGAACAAGCGGCTACACTGATGGAAGAAACCATGATCCAAAGTGCTTCACCATTATGGCATGATGTTAGAAAGCTGCGTCTAACAGCCAGCACAGCAAAATGAGTCCTCAAACAAAACACCACAGATCCCAAAAAAAAAAATTCTGAGTGAGCATTTGTACCCAGCCTTCACTGGCAATACAGCAACACAGCATGGCAAAGAAAACGAGGCCGATGTCATCACAGTCATGGAGAGCAGAGGGGCATACTATGGAGAAGAGAGGAATGGTGGTGCACCCTGACCATCCTTGGTTGGGAGCCAGCTCTGATGGGATCCTTGATTCAACACAGCCTCTTGAGATCAAGTGCCCCTTCAAGAGTTCCATGTCTCTGGCCAAATTTCTGAGTCGGCCAAGTGGTTACATCAAATGCTTGGGTGACGGGCAGTACCCAGTACCAGTAAAGTTCGCTTAAAATTAGCTTGGCAATTAATGGAAACACAGCTATTGTTAAACTTTCTTAATAACATATCATCCTTTTTACCAGGTGGGTTAACATATATGATTTACACAAGTTTCTGACAGCAAACTACCCTGAAATTTACCTTATAGTCCACGCCAAGTAAAACCCCTTCCTCTCATGTGAATATTTGTCTGTCTGCCATTAAACCTGTAGTAGCACTCCTGTTGTCGCTGTCTGGTTTCATTGTTCTTGTTATCTCACCGACATTCTCCTCTGTTTTTTTTAGCCCTAATATATGTCATTAATTTGGATCTGAATACTGTGGAGTTAGAAAACAACGAGACAGGAGACTTGAGAGTAGACGTAGTCGAGGTAGTTTACTAGCTCCAACTTTGCATGTCATACGTTCGACGACACTGAACTGTGTACCGGAAGCGGAAGTGCATTATCTGACCCCTCGCCTCTTCCCTTAAAGGTACACTGTCCTCTTAGGTGAATGTCTCTAGTTATATAGATGTGGGTCACCACACAGGCCCCCCCAGAATTCACCTACACAAAACAATGCAAAACAGCAAAAGCGCAAGTCATGAACATAAAAATAGACTCTACAACAGAACAGTCAATGACATAGTGCAAAGTCACGGGGAAAACAAGTGACGAGTCGGGGGGCGGACCCTGCGGCCATAACGGCTGCGCTTCACAGGAGGGGAAACAGATGGGGCCGAAACCCGGGCCATAGGCGGGGCCGAAGCAGGAACAGAGGCAGGTGCCAGGGCCGACCTAGGAGGGCGTCCCCGCCGCGGGGGTGGGGCCAATTGCATTGGCTCCCCAATGTCCAAGTGAGCGGGCTTGAGACGGTCTATAGCGACCCGCTCCGGCCTGCCCCCCATGTCCACCACAAAGTTCTTATCCCCCGCCTCCAGGACGCGGAAGGGCCCGTCGTATGGGGGCTGCAGCGGGGACCGATGGCTGTCGTGCCTAATGAAGACGTACCTCGCCGATGGCAGATCCTTGGGGACGTAGGACCGGGGGAGGCAGCGTTGAGACATCGGAATAGTGTGATCCTCCCACGTGCTAAGCCCCCCTGGTGAAACACCTCACTGTCAGGTGAAAAGAAGCGGCTGGTGACTCCACATGTATCGGAGGAGGCACGTGCTCGTCTGCAGTTCTCCCCGGCTCGATGGAGGGGGTGGAGAATTGGCAAAACAACGAAAGTGTGCCCCCCATGTGGACTTCACAAAACACGTGATAAAAAGCCTCGTATTACTGCCAGCTATTTAAAACCTGCCTGCTCCACTTCGCCACCCCCGGTAACGTTAGCTGAGGACTCGCCGCCGGCGCCACCCGTAAAAAGCACTGTTCATTTTGGATACGCTTCCAGGGATTCTGTCTTTTCGGGTGTACGGCGTCTATTTTGAGCCCCACTTAATTTCGACGACCGTTTCCTTTTTTTGTGGTTTTGTTTTCTGTGTTTGCTAGCTTATGAACACACAGACACAGTATGCTAGCAGTAGCACACACAACCGTTTGAGATGGAGAGAGCGCAATGTCTTTTTTTTCCGAGCGGTGGCGCGGCGCCCTTTGGCGCCCCTAGTGGCTTTTCGCACTTGGCAATTGCCCATTTTGCCCAGCGCATGCGCCGACCCTGCGGAAGAGTGGAGTAATTGGCCAAGTATAATTAGGGGGGAAAGAGGGGGGGATGTCCCCCCCCCCCAAAAAAAGAGGGAACGCTTTGGACTGTGTTACACCCCCTGCAGCAAGATTCTTTTGGTCTTCTATCATGAGGGTTTCACGGTGGAAACAGGCTTGTTGTATTATAAATAATTATTGTATTAATAAAAAAGTGAAAGAGGTGCCCTTCAAGATCTTGGAGTTTACCCTGCTAAAGCAGCCCTGGAAAGATTTGAGCTAAATACTTGTGTTTTTGTAATTCCGACAGACAAACTATATTTCATTTGTTTTTGCTTTTTTCACTGTGGCCATGCAAAGCTGTGTTGGATTGATATGCAAAACGTTATGACTGGACAAATGGGTACTAATGTACAGATTAATGCGTTTGATGCGATGTTATATTTTTGTTTTATGGGACGGACAGCAATATTAACTATATAACTCAGCCTTATTCTTGGTAAATTCCACATCCATAAATCTAAATGGTCTGACTCCAAACCTGCTTTCATCGATTTGTTGTTGAACTCAAGCACTTATGGCACCTTAATTGAAAATGTGAGAAAGGAAGAAAAAAGCTATAAAGACTTTCGATAGCGTAAAGAAAGCACATTTTATTTGAACTCCGACAGGCCTTGAAACGAGTGGACTTTGAACTCCCCTGGTCTGTACAAACTTCTTTTTTCTTAAATCGCTGTATAACAATTGTACACCTCCTTGTTGTAAATAAAAGTTTTTTGGGGGGGGGGGCCTCACGGACACGTCTCTCTAGTAGAGACAACCTGTCTGTAACTGCGGAACAGTCCCCACACGCCATCGCTTTAACTAGGCTGCTTTGCTGCAAACGCAATAGCGCTAAGTGCTAAGCAAGGCTAATGCAATAGAGCTAACTGCTAAGCTAGGCTAATGCAATAGCGCTAACTGCTAAGCAAGGCTAATCCAATAGAGCTAACTGCTAAGCTAGGCTAAGCTCGAAGCTAGTAAACTGCGAACGAGAGGCTGCCTACTCAACACAAGAGTCGTTTGACAAAGAAAACTAGAGAATCTCGCAATAAGTAAACGTAGCACAGAAAATAGATCCCCCAGTAGAACAAATGAAGAGGTAGGGCAGAATATGGAGATAATAAAAAATAAAATAAAATAAACAGCAGACGTGGTGAAGGCGGAAGCCGGAAACAGCTGGCAGTGACGTCCACGGACTGACAAGCGTCAACTCAGCGAAGGAGGCTGACGCCGTAAACCATTTCCCATTTCCGTCTCCATCGGCCAGTGTTTTTCCACAACCGCAGCTGGCCTACAAGAAATGTAAAAAAAAAGAATCCTGTCTCTTTAAGATTAACGGTCTCTTGGAGATTCGAATTTGACGTCACTACCTAAGAAAGCTATAAAAGGCCGCGCAGCGGCGCCGACCGCTCAGTTGGGTGATTCGCGATGAACAGAAGAGAACAGATTCCGAGTGTGACGCAGAGAAGTGAGAACGCAAAGATGAAGCAGGCTGACGTTCCCCACCGGGGACGCGACAACACAAGGACTGCTTTGAACCAACAGTCCCGTCAGCAGGTAAAAACAGGCCGAGCTAGAAAGTTTTTTTTTTTTTTTTTTTTTAAAGACCACACAGGCGCGAAGTAGAACCGTTTGCAGCCTGCGGGAAGGCGGAGCTTCGAGCCCGCCCGGCCCCGCCCATATTCGTTGCGTCGCCGCGCTTCGTTCCCCATCCCAGATCGATCGCTCGCCGCGCGTTTTATTTGGCATTTTACCCCACAGGTGCAGGGCGTCCGGGTAGCGTAGCCGTCTATTCCGTTGCCTACCAACACGCGATCGTCGGATCGAATCCCCGCCGTGTTAACCTCCGGCTTGGCCGGGCGTCTCTACAGACACAGTTGGCCGTGTCTGCGGGTGGGAAGTCAAATGTGGGTATTTGTCCTGGTCGGGCGGGGCGCTCCACGGATCGGCAGAGAGGGGGTGGAGCAGCGGACGGGACGGGTCGGGGGTAATTGGCCAGATACAATTGGGGGAAAATTTTAAAAAAAAATAAAACATACTGTAACGTGCATGGATAAGAAGACACGCTGGCCGCTGGCTCGCGGGTCTGACCCTTTAGTCGAGCGGTTAGTGATGTCTCCTGCGGTGCGGCCGATACGGGTTCGCGTCCCGGCCGCGGCAGTTCCTGTGGTTGCGTTGTACCCCGAATTCGCTACAATACCTACAGGTCCAGCTCCGAAACCAGGAAACGTTTACTAATATATGACCAATTTGTGCACAGGAGCAGCAGCTATTGTGCATGCTGGCTCACTGGGAAGCCTGGTTTATACTCCGTCACACGACGGCGACGCCGCCTCTCGTTTAAAGCAACTTATCTAACGTTACATGCCAACAACGCGACGCAGTGTGTCTAACCAACGTCCTATTAAGGCAACAATTCACTGCAATAAAACACATTTGATTCCTAATAAGATTTTAACGAGCTTTTAGATTACTGTAGCAAGGCAGTTTAACACTCACCGACATAATGCGAGTTTCCTCTTCCACCCTCCCTTTTAACCCGGAACCGGAAAAGGAAAAAGGTCACGTCAATCCTAAATTATGGACTTGGATAAATTACAATAAATTCTGTAGCGAACAAAGGCTCATAATGTTAACACGTTTACTTCATCAAGATAATCCCCCCAAATCGACTCCCTGTTAACGATTTTTTATCCACACACAATTAATAGAAGTTTGAAGCATATATCTTCAAAATTAACAGTCGTGATATTAATGGCCATAATTTGTGCTGCAGAACAAAACGTGAAACTCCCTTAGGTTTATGTTAAACACAGTAAATATTTTCTGCATAAATCGCTGTCACTGTCAATCTACTGTGGGTGGGTGGGGGGGCTTTGGGCGGAGCTGAACGGCCAACTCCACCTTCCCGCAGGCTGCAACCATTATCTTCTCGACAGCTGAGGGACAAAAGGACACAGTTCTTGTAGTGATACTTACAGTCTTTGTGTTTGCCACTGATGTGTTGAGCAGATCTAAACACAGATATTCACTGATATTTTCCATCTGTTGTGTAGCAAACAACAAAACAAACAAACAACAACAAGAAGTCTGCTGCCATCCTCCAAGCAGCGGTGGAGTTAAATACCGCTCTTTCTGCCAAAAAGGCCATGGAGCAAGACATGGAGTTGCTCATCCTGTGCGAAGATGTGCTCCTGCAGAATGTGGAGCCCCTGCAGAGAGACGCCGCCCCGAGGGAGCAAGAGTTACAAACAGCTGCCATGGCGAAAATGAAGGCTCTGGAGGAGCGGGTGGAACTCCTCACCGCCGAGCTTACTCGAGAGGAGCAAAGCAAAGAAACGATGGCGGCTGCCCTCCTCCACGCAGAGGGTGAGTTAAATGCCGCTCTTTCTGCCAAGAGGGTCATGGAGCAAGATATGGAGTCGATCATCTCCCACAAAAACATGCTCTTGGATGCCCTGCAGAGAGATGCCACCCTGGAGAAGCAGGTGTTACAAACTCTTGCCATGACGAAAATGAAGGCTCTGGAGGAGCGGGTGGAACTCCTCACCGCCGAGCTTACTCGAGAGGAGCAAAGCAAAGAAACGATGGCGGCTGCCCTCCTCCACGCAGAGGGTGAGTTAAATGCCGCTCTTTCTGCCAAGAGGGTCATGGAGCAAGATATGGAGTCGATCATCTCCCACAAAAACATGCTCTTGGATGCCCTGCAGAGAGATGCCACCCTGGAGAAGCAGGTGTTACAAACTCTTGCCATGACGAAAATGAAGGCTCTGGAGGAGCGGGTGGAACTCCTCACCGCCGAGCTTACTCGAGAGGAGCAAAGCAAAGAAACGATGGCGGCTGCCCTCCTCAACGCAGAGGGTGAGTTAAATGCCGCTCTTTCTGCCAAGAGGGTCATGGAGCAAGATATGGAGTCGATTATCTCCCACAAAAACATGTTCTTGGATGCCCTGCAGAGAGATGCCACCCTGGAGAAGCAGGTGTTACAAACTCTTGCCATGACGAAAATGAAGGCTCTGGAGGAGCGGGTGGAACTCCTCACCGTCGAGCTTTCCCGAGCGGAGCAAAGCAAAGAAACGATGGTGGCTGCCCTCCTCCAGGCAGAGGAGACGTTAAATGCCGCTCTTTCTGCCAAGGACGCCATGGAGCGAGAAAGGGAGTCACTCCTCCTGGACAAAGACATGCTCCTGCAGCAGGTGGAGGCCATACAGAGAGACGCCGCCCTGCAGAGAGACACCGCCATGAAGGAGCAGGAGCTACAAACTGCTGCCATGGCTAAAATGAAGGCTCTGGTAGAGCGGTTGGAACTCCTCACCGCCGAGCTTTCCCGAGAGGAGCAAAACAAAAAAAAGATGGCGGCTGCCCTCCTCCAGGCAGAAGAGGACTTAAATGCTGCTCTTTCTGCCAAAGAAGCCATGGAGCAAGAAAAGGACTCGCTCCTCCTGGACAAAAACGTGCTCCTACAGCAGGTGGAGGCTATGCAGAGAGACGCTACCCTGCAGAGAGAAACGGACCTGAAGGAGAAAGAGTTACTTCAAATTGCTTTCATGGAGCATGGTGATAGGTTGGAGAGGCTGCAACTCCTCACTTACAAGGTTTTCCAGACCAACAAAAAGATGGCGGCTGCCCTCCTCCAGGCAGAGGACGAGTTAAATGCCGCTCGTTCCACCAAGAAGGCCATGGAGCAAGACATGGAGTCGATCATTGAGGACAAAGATATACTCCTGCAGCGGCTGAAGGACCTGCAGAGATACGCCACCCTGAAGAGGCACGAGCTACAAATTGCTGACATGGCCAAATTTACGGCTCTGGAGGAGCGGGTGGAACTCCTCACCACCGAGCTTTCTCGAGGGGAGCAAATCAAAGAAAAGATGGCGGCTGCCCTCCTCCAGGCAGAGCAGGAGTTAAATGCTGCTCTTTCTGCCAAGGAGGCCATGGAGCGAGAAAATGAGTCACTCCTCCTGGACAAAGAATCACTCCTGCAGCAGGTGGAGGCCCTGCACAGAGACGCCGCCCTGAGGGAGCAGGAGGTACAAACTGCTGCCATGCCGAAAATTAAGGCACTGGAGGAGCAGTGGGCACTCCTCACCGCCGAGATTTCCCGCGGGCAGCAAAGCAAAGAAGGGATGGTGGCTGCCCTCCTCCATGCAGAGCAGGAGTTAAATGCTGCTCTTTCTACCAAGGAGGCCATGGAGCGAGAAAAGCAGTCACTCCTCCTGGACAAAGAAGCACTCCTGCAGCAGGTGGAGGTCCTGCAGAGAGATGCTGCCCTGAGGGAGCAGGAGGTACAAACTGCTGCCATGGTGCAAATGAAGGCCCTGCAGGAGCAGTGGGCACTCCTCACTGCCGAGCTTTCCCGCGGGCAGCAAAGCAAAGAAAGGATGGCGGCTGCCCTCCTCCATGCAGAGCAGGAGTTAAATGCTGCTCTTTTTGCCAAGGAGGCCACGGAGCGAGAAAATGAGTCACTCCTCCTGGACAAAGAAGCGCTCCTGCAGCAGGTGGAGGCCCTGCAGAGAGATGCCGCCCTCAAGGAGCAGGACGAAAAAGTCATCTTGGCCAAGAAAGAAAATGAGGACAGCTCCATGGATAGCACTGCAGGATACAGAGACAGGTATGATCACTGTGTTTCTAGTGGTAGGTGGAAGAAACAATGCACATAATAGACAAGTATACAACTTTGACATGTGTTTCCATGAAATGGGTCAAATAACTTTGCTGTAATGTCAGACAATCAGTGTGCAGCAGTAGCACGAATTGTATTGACAGTAGAATGACGAGAGTTTTGTATTTTACAGAGCTTCATCTAAAACCTCCTATCAGGGAAAGGACTCCTCCAAGCAGACAGAGGAGGAGGCCAAAGAAGACGCTACCCTGCAGAGAGACACGGACCTGAGGGAGAAAGAGTTAGTTCAAATTGCTTTCATGGAGCATGATGTTAGGTTGGAGAGGCTGCAACTCGTCACTGACAAGGTTTTCCAGACCAACAAAAAGATGGCGGCTGCCTTCCTCCAGGCAGAGGACGAGTTAAATGCCGCTCGTTCCACCAAGAAGGCCATGGAGCAAGACATGGAGTCGATCATTGAGGACAAAGATATACTCCTGCAGCGGCTGAAGGACCTGCAGAGATACGCCACCCTGAAGAGGCACGAGCTACAAATTGCTGACATGGCCAAATTTACGGCTCTGGAGGAGCGGGTGGAACTCCTCACCACCGAGCTTTCTCGAGGGGAGCAAATCAAAGAAAAGATGGCGGCTGCCCTCCTCCAGGCAGAGCAGGAGTTAAATGCTGCTCTTTCTGCCAAGGAGGCCATGGAGCGAGAAAATGAGTCACTCCTCCTGGACAAAGAATCACTCCTGCAGCAGGTGGAGGCCCTGCACAGAGACACCACCCTGAGGGAGCAGGAGGTACAAACTGCTGCGATGGCGCAAATGAAGTCCCTGCAGGAGCAGTGGGCACTCCTCACCGCCGAGCTTTCCTGTGGGCAGCAAAGCAAAGAAAAGATGGCGGCTGCCCTCCTCCATGCAGAGCAGGAGTTAAATGCTGCTCTTTCTGCCAAGGAGGCCATGGAGCGAGAAAAGCAGTCACTCCTCCTGGACAAAGAAGCGCTCCTGCAGCAGGTGGAGGCCCTGCAGAGAGATGCCGCCCTCGAGGAGCAGGATGAAAAAGTCATCTTGGCCAAGAAAGAAAATGAGGACAGCTCCATGGATAGCACTGCAGGATACAGAGACAGGTATGATCACTGTGTTTCTAGTGGTAGGTGGAAGAAACAATGCACATAATAGACAAGTATACAACTTTGACATGTGTTTCCATGAAATGGGTCAAATAACTTTGCTGTAATGTCAGACAATCAGTGTGCAGCAGTAGCACGAATTGTATTGACAGTAGAATGACGAGAGTTTTGTATTTTACAGAGCTTCATCTAAAACCTCCTATCAGGGAAAGGACTCCTCCAAGCAGACCGAGGAGGAGGCCAAAGAAGACGCTACCCTGCAGAGAGACACGGACCTGAGGGAGAAAGAGTTAGTTCAAATTGCTTTCATGGAGCATGATGTTAGGTTGGAGAGGCTGCAACTCGTCACTGACAAGGTTTTCCAGACCAACAAAAAGATGGCGGCTGCCCTCCTCCAGGCAGAGGACGAGTTAAATGCCGCTCGTTCCACCAAGAAGGCCATGGAGCAAGACATGGAGTCGATCATTGAGGACAAAGATATACTCCTGCAGCGGCTGAAGGACCTGCAGAGATACGCCACCCTGAAGAGGCACGAGCTACAAATTGCTGACATGGCCAAATTTACGGCTCTGGAGGAGCGGGTGGAACTCCTCACCACCGAGCTTTCTCGAGGGGAGCAAATCAAAGAAAAGATGGCGGCTGCCCTCCTCCAGGCAGAGCAGGAGTTAAATGCTGCTCTTTCTGGCAAGGAGGCCATGGAGCGAGAAAAGCAGTCACTCCTCCTGGACAAAGAAGCGCTCCTGCAGCAGGTGGAGGCCCTGCAGAGAGATGCCGCCCTCGAGGAGCAGGATGAAAAAGTCATCTTGGCCAAGAAAGAAAATGAGGAGAGCTCCATGGATAGCACTGCAGGATACAGAGACAGGTATGATCACTGTGTTTCTAGTGGTAGGTGGAAGAAACAATGCACATAATAGACAAGTATACAACTTTGACATGTGTTTCCATGAAATGGGTCAAATAACTTTGCTGTAATGTCAGACAATCAGTGTGCAGCAGTAGCACGAATTGTATTGACAGTAGAATGACGAGAGTTTTGTATTTTACAGAGCTTCATCTAAAACCTCCTATCAGGGAAAGGACTCCTCCAAGCAGACCGAGGAGGAGGCCAAAGAAGACGCTACCCTGCAGAGAGACACGGACCTGAGGGAGAAAGAGTTAGTTCAAATTGCTTTCATGGAGCATGATGTTAGGTTGGAGAGGCTGCAACTCGTCACTGACAAGGTTTTCCAGACCAACAAAAAGATGGCGGCTGCCCTCCTCCAGGCAGAGGACGAGTTAAATGCTGCTCGTTCCACCAAGAAGGCCATGGAGCAAGACATGGAGTCGATCATTGAGGACAAAGATATACTCCTGCAGCGGCTGAAGGACCTGCAGAGATACGCCACCCTGAAGAGGCACGAGCTACAAATTGCTGACATGGCCAAATTTACGGCTCTGGAGGAGCGGGTGGAACTCCTCACCACCGAGCTTTCTCGAGGGGAGCAAATCAAAGAAAAGATGGCGGCTGCCCTCCTCCAGGCAGAGCAGGAGTTAAATGCTGCTCTTTCTGCCAAGGAGGCCATGGAGCGAGAAAAGCAGTCACTCCTCCTGGACAAAGAAGCGCTCCTGCAGCAGGTGGAGGCCCTGCAGAGGGATGCCGCCCTCGAGGAGCAGGATGAAAAAGTCATCTTGGCCAAGAAAGAAAATGAGGACAGCTCCATGGATAGCACTGCAGGATACAGAGACAGGTATGATCACTGTGTTTCTAGTGGTAGGTGGAAGAAACAATGCACATAATAGACAAGTATACAACTTTGACATGTGTTTCCATGAAATGGGTCAAATAACTTTGCTGTAATGTCAGACAATCAGTGTGCAGCAGTAGCACGAATTGTATTGACAGTAGAATGACGAGAGTTTTGTATTTTACAGAGCTTCATCTAAAACCTCCTATCAGGGAAAGGACTCCTCCAAGCAGACCGAGGAGGAGGCCAAAGAAGACGCTACCCTGCAGAGAGACACGGACCTGAGGGAGAAAGAGTTAGTTCAAATTGCTTTCATGGAGCATGATGTTAGGTTGGAGAGGCTGCAACTCGTCACTGACAAGGTTTTCCAGACCAACAAAAAGATGGCGGCTGCCCTCCTCCAGGCAGAGGACGAGTTAAATGCCGCTCGTTCCACCAAGAAGGCCATGGAGCAAGACATGGAGTCGATCATTGAGGACAAAGATATACTCCTGCAGCGGCTGAAGGACCTGCAGAGATACGCCACCCTGAAGAGGCACGAGCTACAAATTGCTGACATGGCCAAATTTACGGCTCTGGAGGAGCGGGTGGAACTCCTCACCACCGAGCTTTCTCGAGGGGAGCAAATCAAAGAAAAGATGGCGGCTGCCCTCCTCCAGGCAGAGCAGGAGTTAAATGCTGCTCTTTCTGCCAAGGAGGCCATGGAGCGAGAAAATGAGTCACTCCTCCTGGACAAAGAAGCGCTCCTGCAGCAGGTGGAGGCCCTGCAGAGAGATGCCGCCCTCGAGGAGCAGGATGAAAAAGTCATCTTGGCCAAGAAAGAAAATGAGGACAGCTCCATGGATAGCACTGCAGGATACAGAGACAGGTATGATCACTGTGTTTCTAGTGGTAGGTGGAAGAAACAATGCACATAATAGACAAGTATACAACTTTGACATGTGTTTCCATGAAATGGGTCAAATAACTTTGCTGTAATGTCAGACAATCAGTGTGCAGCAGTAGCACGAATTGTATTGACAGTAGAATGACGAGAGTTTTGTATTTTACAGAGCTTCATCTAAAACCTCCTATCAGGGAAAGGACTCCTCCAAGCAGACCGAGGAGGAGGCCAAAGAAGACGCTACCCTGCAGAGAGACACGGACCTGAGGGAGAAAGAGTTAGTTCAAATTGCTTTCATGGAGCATGATGTTAGGTTGGAGAGGCTGCAACTCGTCACTGACAAGGTTTTCCAGACCAACAAAAAGATGGCGGCTGCCCTCCTCCAGGCAGAGGACGAGTTAAATGCCGCTCGTTCCACCAAGAAGGCCATGGAGCAAGACATGGAGTCGATCATTGAGGACAAAGATATACTCCTGCAGCGGCTGAAGGACCTGCAGAGATACGCCACCCTGAAGAGGCACGAGCTACAAATTGCTGACATGGCCAAATTTACGGCTCTGGAGGAGCGGGTGGAACTCCTCACCACCGAGCTTTCTCGAGGGGAGCAAATCAAAGAAAAGATGGCGGCTGCCCTCCTCCAGGCAGAGCAGGAGTTAAATGCTGCTCTTTCTGCCAAGGAGGCCATGGAGCGAGAAAAGCAGTCACTCCTCCTGGACAAAGAAGCGCTCCTGCAGCAGGTGGAGGCCCTGCAGAGGGATGCCGCCCTCGAGGAGCAGGATGAAAAAGTCATCTTGGCCAAGAAAGAAAATGAGGACAGCTCCATGGATAGCACTGCAGGATACAGAGACAGGTATGATCACTGTGTTTCTAGTGGTAGGTGGAAGAAACAATGCACATAATAGACAAGTATACAACTTTGACATGTGTTTCCATGAAATGGGTCAAATAACTTTGCTGTAATGTCAGACAATCAGTGTGCAGCAGTAGCACGAATTGTATTGACAGTAGAATGACGAGAGTTTTGTATTTTACAGAGCTTCATCTAAAACCTCCTATCAGGGAAAGGACTCCTCCAAGCAGACCGAGGAGGAGGCCAAAGAAGACGCTACCCTGCAGAGAGACACGGACCTGAGGGAGAAAGAGTTAGTTCAAATTGCTTTCATGGAGCATGATGTTAGGTTGGAGAGGCTGCAACTCGTCACTGACAAGGTTTTCCAGACCAACAAAAAGATGGCGGCTGCCCTCCTCCAGGCAGAGGACGAGTTAAATGCCGCTCGTTCCACCAAGAAGGCCATGGAGCAAGACATGGAGTCGATCATTGAGGACAAAGATATACTCCTGCAGCGGCTGAAGGACCTGCAGAGATACGCCACCCTGAAGAGGCACGAGCTACAAATTGCTGACATGGCCAAATTTACGGCTCTGGAGGAGCGGGTGGAACTCCTCACCACCGAGCTTTCTCGAGGGGAGCAAATCAAAGAAAAGATGGCGGCTGCCCTCCTCCAGGCAGAGCAGGAGTTAAATGCTGCTCTTTCTGCCAAGGAGGCCATGGAGCGAGAAAAGCAGTCACTCCTCCTGGACAAAGAAGCGCTCCTGCAGCAGGTGGAGGCCCTGCAGAGAGATGCCGCCCTCGAGGAGCAGGATGAAAAAGTCATCTTGGCCAAGAAAGAAAATGAGGACAGCTCCATGGATAGCACTGCAGGATACAGAGACAGGTATGATCACTGTGTTTCTAGTGGTAGGTGGAAGAAACAATGCACATAATAGACAAGTATACAACTTTGACATGTGTTTCCATGAAATGGGTCAAATAACTTTGCTGTAATGTCAGACAATCAGTGTGCAGCAGTAGCACGAATTGTATTGACCGTAGAATGACGAGAGTTTTGTATTTTACAGAGCTTCATCTAAAACCTCCTATCAGGGAAAGGACTCCTCCAAGCAGACAGAGGAGGAGGCCAAAGAAGAAACATCCTCCCCTGATCAGAATGCACAGGAGGCCGAGGCAGAAACACTCTCCCCTGATGAAGCTGGAGGCCTGGGCAGGAATACCCTCCCCCAATGAAGATGAAGAGGATGAGGGCGGAAGAGAGCAGAGCCGTCGCCAGTCCTTCTTTGAGAGGCTGAGGAGGATTGTTTGCGTGTGACGTTCCCCCATTGACAAAGCTCCGTCTTGAAAGACACATTTCTACTTTCAACCCCGATCCCCAATTACCAGCAACTGCCTTAACTCCTGAGACCATGTGCTCTCATATGATGCCATGCTTACAAATAAAAGCATACTGTGGAAATTGCAGGAAAGTAGAGATGAACAATTTCTCTCTTTGACCACACGAACACATGTATCATTTATTCATCTGTACAAAATCACAATCATCAATAACAACATGGCGCTGCCCTAACCCCTACTCCTTGCTGCGCCCTCTCAACCCGGAACCCTTTTTTAAAGGGCCCGTGTCTACCAGTTATGGTGAATTGTGCCTATATGGTCCGCTACATACGTCCCCCCAGAATTCACTGCAATAATAAAAAAAAGTCAACGTGGAGGGGGGCGGATGGCCCGGTCGCAACAGCTTTGCCAAACGGGTGCAGAGGCCGGGGTGACTACAGGAGGGGTTTTAAGGATCATGCGGTGGCGTAGGAGTGCGGCGGGTGATGGAGGAACCTTAGGGGCCTTGTTGGGGGCCGGGTAGGAGGGCGCCCTCACTATGGGGGCTGGGCAAGTCTAACAGGTTGGTCCAAGAGGCCGCTGGGCAAACAGACTTTGGAGGCGGCGGGAGGGCTGCTGGGCAAATCAACTTTGGAGGTGGCGGGAGGGCCGCTGTGAGCAAACAGACTTCAGAGGACGCTGGGCAGCTGAGGCTCGGGGATGCTGGGCATCTGACGCTGAGACTCGGGGATGCTGGGCAGCTGGGGCTTGGGGCGCTGGACAGCCGAGACTCGGGGACGCTGGACAGCTAAGCCCATCAGGTCGGCTGAGGTGGCCGGCCGAACAGGAGCCTGTAGAAGGAGTCGGCCGGTGGCTGGGAGTCGGACAGGACATCAGACAGCTGCCGAGGGACATGGGACTGGCGGAGACTACGGGGACCTCCCCTGGCCAGGCGGATTCCTCAGAATGGGTACAGGGTTGGAGCTGGTTCACCGGCCGGTAGGCAGGCTGGCGGCTAATGGGTTCAGGGCCATTAGACTGGGAGATAGGCTGCTGGTTATCCAGCCGAACAACCCCCCGCCGGAGATCATTCACCCCAGATACCGGCCTCGGCCTACGTTGTCTCTGGCACGTCGAACCGTCTCCTGGGTCCACACTGGTCGATTCGTACTGTCACGGAAGAAGCCCGGAGAGGACCCAAGTGCAGTGTGCCAAACAAAAGCTCTGGTCCCAGGAGATTAAAATAAATAAATAAAATGACCTGTCTCTGTAATGTTTTTGGCAATTTTGTCGTTAATAAGCGAGTAATAGCACACTTGTGACCTTTTGCAACCCAAATGTTAGCATTAGCTAACATGTTAGCAGAGATGGTTGAACTATGACTTTCATTATGCAACCAACCACTGATATGGGCAATATTTTCAGAAAAGCATTATGTATCTTCCCACTGAAATACACACTATTCTCCGTAAATTACATCAGTTTGATGGTATTTAGTTTGATGTATACTAAGAATTCATGTGATGATGATTCACCCATCCATCCATCCATTATCCAAACTGCTTATCCTGTTCTCAGGGTCGCGGGATGCTAAAGCCTATCCCAGCAGTCATTGGGCGGCAGGGGAGCTACACCCTGGACAGGCAGCCAGGCCATCAAAATCATGATGCCATGATAAGGCCATGATGAGGCCATGATTCATGTTAGCCCAAAAAAAGGTGGGCAAACTGTGGTCTGCAAATAAAAAGGTGAATAAACTGCATTTAGTAAGTGCATTTACCCTTCACCATACCACTGCAGACATCTTAAGAATATAAATAACTGTTTTAGGGAGGCACACTGGCCCAGTGGTTAGCATTGTTGCCTCACAACAAAAAGGTCCTGGGTTCGAACCCCAGGCCGCACCAGGTCCTTTCTGTGTGGAGTTTGCATGTTCTCTCTATGTCTGTGTGGGTTTCCTCCGGGTGCTCCGGTTTCCTCCCACCATCAAAAAGACATGCATGTTAGGGTTCACACTCCTGCCTGTGCCCCTGAGCAAGGCAATGGAAAGAAGAACTGGAGTTGGCCCCCGGGCGCTACAGCTGCCCACTGCTCCTATACAATAGGATGCATGCAGAGAACTCATTCATTGTAACGGAAAAACTGTACAATAACAAAATAAAGTGGCTTTCTTCTTCACTTCTTCTTTCTGCTCTTATTGGTACGGCTTGAAATGTTGTATCTAGTGCGTGCCTTCTTTTTTATCTAAATTTAATTTCTCTTACCCATCCTTTGTCTAGACTAAAGGACTTGTCCTAAACTCAACCTTGAGGTTTGTAAATATCTTGTCTATTATTAATTAATTTAAAAAGTATGACATTTATATTTTTCAGACAGCTGTTAATGTTCAGTTTGTTGTAGTGTTATAAGTACCCTATTACTCTTTTATTAATCACTATGTACAGCTACTCATTATAAAGCACATCACGTTTTTTGTCCCCCCCCCCCCCAACCTTCGGTTTAAGTGTCAGTTTTAACTCTGGGCTGAAGTTGCAGGAAAATGTGGGTTTAAAGAGATGACGTGCCTCAGGGTAGAGTAGCGGTCTATTCTGTTGCCTACCAAAACAGGGATCGCTGGTTTGAATCCCCATGTTACCTATGGCTTGGTCGGGCGTCCCTACACACACAACTGGCCGTGTCTGTGGGTGGGAAGCCGGATGTGGGTATGTGTCCTGGTCCCTGCACTAGCGCCTCCTCTGGTCGGTCGGGATGTCTGTACGGGGGAGAAGGGGAACTGGGAACTGCCTGCCCTTCCAACTGTGCCCCAACACCACCCCACTATATGATATACATAAATTACCCCATTTGACGTCGCCTTGTTATATTTTAAATGTAGGCTATTTCAACAGTGCGCTGGCCCTTTAAATGCTTTTTCAAAACAAACTCCAACCCCTACCCCACTGGCTGTAATGTTCTCTATCCTCCCATTGGTTGCTGTGCAGCGTAACTAGGGGCGGGACGTGGGGCGACGTAGTATTTATTTACTCTGTGTTCTTCTTTGTTGATTCACATTGGCTACAAACTTCTTCCCCACTATTGGATAATGAACTATAGGTTATTTCATTCAATGTAGGTTGAGGTGCAGTCAGGCAGGGCAAGACAGGGATGTCATGCACTGATGAGCAAAGGAAGTGGAATTCTGGCGTGAGGAAGAATGTATGGCTGAGGAAGGTGAAACACATTAAATTTAAACACCACCAACCACACCACGCTTATCCTGGCCCATCAAGAAATTCAGTGGAAGATTCCTCAACCTCCCCCCAACTTTTTAAGAACCATGCGGAGTTCATAAGCCACGGTAATTCCTCGGTAATGGCCCCACTGTTTCACCTCCAGACAAATGGTCTTGTTCAGCTAAGCTACAGAGCAGATATAGACAGCAGCGAGGCAGGCCCACGCCAACATGATTCAGCGCACACTCTGTCGTACTTAACACAACACAACACCAACCTACAGGAAGTGCAAAATGTTTTTTGAGGCCTACATCAAATTATCCCCTGAACAAGCGGCTACACTGATGGAAGAAACCATGATCCAAAGTGCTTCACCATTATGGCATGATGTTAGAAAGCTGCGTCTAACAGTCAGCACAGCAAAATAAGTCCTCAAACAAAACACCACAGATCCCAAAAAAAAAAATTCTGAGTGAGCATTTGTACCCAGCCTTCACTGGCAATACAGCAACACAGCATGGCAAAGAAAACGAGGCCGATGTCATCACAGTCATGGAGAGCAGAGGGGCATACTATGGAGAAGAGAGGAATGGTGGTGCACCCTGACCATCCTTGGTTGGGAGCCAGCTCTGATGGGATCCTTGATTCAACACAGCCTCTTGAGATCAAGTGCCCCTTCAAGAGTTCCATGTCTCTGGCCAAATTTCTGAGTCGGCCAAGTGGTTACATCAAATGCTTGGGTGACGGGCAGTACCCAGTACCAGTAAAGTTCGCTTAAAATTAGCTTGGCAATTAATGGAAACACAGCTATTGTTAAACTTTCTTAATAACATATCATCCTTTTTACCAGGTGGGTTAACATATATGATTTACACAAGTTTCTGACAGCAAACTACCCTGAAATTTACCTTATAGTCCACGCCAAGTAAAACCCCTTCCTCTCATGTGAATATTTGTCTGTCTGCCATTAAACCTGTAGTAGCACTCCTGTTGTCGCTGTCTGGTTTCATTGTTCTTGTTATCTCACCGACATTCTCCTCTGTTTTTTTTAGCCCTAATATATGTCATTAATTTGGATCTGAATACTGTGGAGTTAGAAAACAACGAGACAGGAGACTTGAGAGTAGACGTAGTCGAGGTAGTTTACTAGCTCCAACTTTGCATGTCATACGTTCGACGACACTGAACTGTGTACCGGAAGCGGAAGTGCATTATCTGACCCCTCGCCTCTTCCCTTAAAGGTACACTGTCCTCTTAGGTGAATGTCTCTAGTTATATAGATGTGGGTCACCACACAGGCCCCCCCAGAATTCACCTACACAAAACAATGCAAAACAGCAAAAGCGCAAGTCATGAACATAAAAATAGACTCTACAACAGAACAGTCAATGACATAGTGCAAAGTCACGGGGAAAACAAGTGACGAGTCGGGGGGCGGACCCTGCGGCCATAACGGCTGCGCTTCACAGGAGGGGAAACAGATGGGGCCGAAACCCGGGCCATAGGCGGGGCCGAAGCAGGAACAGAGGCAGGTGCCAGGGCCGACCTAGGAGGGCGTCCCCGCCGCGGGGGTGGGGCCAATTGCATTGGCTCCCCAATGTCCAAGTGAGCGGGCTTGAGACGGTCTATAGCGACCCGCTCCGGCCTGCCCCCCATGTCCACCACAAAGTTCTTATCCCCCGCCTCCAGGACGCGGAAGGGCCCGTCGTATGGGGGCTGCAGCGGGGACCGATGGCTGTCGTGCCTAATGAAGACGTACCTCGCCGATGGCAGATCCTTGGGGACGTAGGACCGGGGGAGGCAGCGTTGAGACATCGGAATAGTGTGATCCTCCCACGTGCTAAGCCCCCCTGGTGAAACACCTCACTGTCAGGTGAAAAGAAGCGGCTGGTGACTCCACATGTATCGGAGGAGGCACGTGCTCGTCTGCAGTTCTCCCCGGCTCGATGGAGGGGGTGGAGAATTGGCAAAACAACGAAAGTGTGCCCCCCATGTGGACTTCACAAAACACGTGATAAAAAGCCTCGTATTACTGCCAGCTATTTAAAACCTGCCTGCTCCACTTCGCCACCCCCGGTAACGTTAGCTGAGGACTCGCCGCCGGCGCCACCCGTAAAAAGCACTGTTCATTTTGGATACGCTTCCAGGGATTCTGTCTTTTCGGGTGTACGGCGTCTATTTTGAGCCCCACTTAATTTCGACGACCGTTTCCTTTTTTTGTGGTTTTGTTTTCTGTGTTTGCTAGCTTATGAACACACAGACACAGTATGCTAGCAGTAGCACACACAACCGTTTGAGATGGAGAGAGCGCAATGTCTTTTTTTTCGAGCGGTGGCGCGGCGCCCTTTGGCGCCCCTAGTGGCTTTTCGCACTTGGCAATTGCCCATTTTGCCCAGCGCATGCGCCGACCCTGCGGAAGAGTGGAGTAATTGGCCAAGTATAATTAGGGGGGGAAAGAGTGGGGGGTGTCCCCCCCCCAAAAAAAAGAGGGAACGCTTTGGACTGTGTTACACCCCCTGCAGCAAGATTCTTTTGGTCTTCTATCATGAGGGTTTCACGGTGGAAACAGGCTTGTTGTATTATAAATAATTATTGTATTAATAAAAAAGTGAAAGAGGTGCCCTTCAAGATCTTGGAGTTTACCCTGCTAAAGCAGCCCTGGAAAGATTTGAGCTAAATACTTGTGTTTTTGTAATTCCGACAGAGAAACTATATTTCATTTGTTTTTGCTTTTTTCACTGTGCCCATGCAAAGCTGTGTTGGATTGATATGCAAGACTTTATGACTGGACAAATGGGTACTAATGTACAGATTAATGCGTTTGATGCGATGTTATATTTTTGTTTTATGGGACGGACAGCAATATTAACTATATAACTCAGCCTTATTCTTGGTAAATTCCACATCCATAAATCTAAATGGTCTGACTCCAAACCTGCTTTCATCGATTTGTTGTTGAACTCAAGCACTTATGGCACCTTAATTGAAAATGTGAGAAAGGAAGAAAAAAGCTATAAAGACTTTCGATAGCGTAAAGAAAGCACATTTTATTTGAACTCCGACAGGCCTTGAAACGAGTGGACTTTGAACTCCCCTGGTCTGTACAAACTTCTTTTTTCTTAAATCGCTGTATAACAATTGTACACCTCCTTGTTGTAAATAAAAGTTTTTTGGGGGGGGGGGCCTCACGGACACGTCTCTCTAGTAGAGACAACCTGTCTGTAACTGCGGAACAGTCCCCACACGCCATCGCTTTAACTAGGCTGCTTTGCTGCAAACGCAATAGCGCTAAGTGCTAAGCAAGGCTAATGCAATAGAGCTAACTGCTAAGCTAGGCTAATGCAATAGCGCTAACTGCTAAGCAAGGCTAATGCAATAGCGCTAACTGCTAAGCAAGGCTAATGTAATAGAGCGAACTGCTAAGCTAGGCTAATGCAATAGCGCTAACTGCTAAGCAAGGCTAATCCAATAGAGCTAACTGCTAAGCTAGGCTAAGCTCGAAGCTAGTAAACTGCGAACGAGAGGCTGCCTACTCAACACAAGAGTCGTTTGACAAAGAAAACTAGAGAATCTCGCAATAAGTAAACGTAGCACAGAAAATAGATCCCCCAGTAGAACAAATGAAGAGGTAGGGCAGAATATGGAGATAATAAAAAAATAAATAAATAAACAGCAGACGTCGTGAAGGCGGAAGCCGGAAACAGCTGGCAGTGACGTCCACGGACTGACAAGCGTCAACTCAGCGAAGGAGGCTGACGCCGTAAACCATTTCCCATTTCCGTCTCCATCGGCCAGTGTTTTTCCACAACCGCAGCTGGCCTACAAGAAATGTAAAAAAAAAGAATCCTGTCTCTTTAAGATTAACGGTCTCTTGGAGATTCGAATTTGACGTCACTACCTAAGAAAGCTATAAAAGGCCGCGCAGCGGCGCCGAACGCTCAGTTGGGTGATTCGCGATGAACAGAAGAGAACAGATTCCGAGTGTGACGCAGAGAAGTGAGAACGCAAAGATGAAGCAGGCTGACGTTCCCCACCGGGGACGCGACAACACAAGGACTGCTTTGAACCAACAGTCCCGTCAGCAGGTAAAAACAGGCCGAGCTAGAAAGTTTTTTTTTTTTTTTTTTTTTAAAGACCACACAGGCGCGAAGTAGAACCGTTTGCAGCCTGCGGGAAGGCGGAGCTTCGAGCCCGCCCGGCCCCGCCCATATTCGTTGCGTCGCCGCGCTTCGTTCCCCATCCCAGATCGATCGCTCGCCGCGCGTTTTATTTGGCATTTTACCCCACAGGTGCAGGGCGTCCGGGTAGCGTAGCCGTCTATTCCGTTGCCTACCAACACGCGATCGTCGGATCGAATCCCCGCCGTGTTAACCTCCGGCTTGGCCGGGCGTCTCTACAGACACAGTTGGCCGTGTCTGCGGGTGGGAAGTCAAATGTGGGTATTTGTCCTGGTCGGGCGGGGCGCTCCACGGATCGGCAGAGGGGGGGTGGAGCAGCGGACGGGACGGGTCGGGGGTAATTGGCCAGATACAATTGGGGGAAAATTTAAAAAAAAAATAAAACATACTGTAACGTGCATGGATAAGAAGACACGCTGGCCGCTGGCTCGCGGGTCTGACCCTTTAGTCGAGCGGTTAGCGATGTCTCCTGCGGTGCGGCCGATACGGGTTCGCGTCCCGGCCGCGGCAGTTCCTGTGGTTGCGTTGTACCCCGAATTCGCTACAATACCTACAGGTCCAGCTCCGAAACCAGGAAACGTTTACTAATATATGACCAATTTGTGCACAGGAGCAGCAGCTATTGTGCATGCTGGCTCACTGGGAAGCCTGGTTTATACTCCGTCACACGACGGCGACGCCGCCTCTCGTTTAAAGCAACTTATCTAACGTTACATGCCAACAACGCGACGCAGTGTGTCTAACCAACGTCCTATTAAGGCAACAATTCACTGCAATAAAACACATTTGATTCCTAATAAGATTTTAACGAGCTTTTAGATTACTGTAGCAAGGCAGTTTAACACTCACCGACATAATGCGAGTTTCCTCTTCCACCCTCCCTTTTAACCCGGAACCGGAAAAGGAAAAAGGTCACGTCAATCCTAAATTATGGACTTGGATAAATTACAATAAATTCTGTAGCGAACAAAGGCTCATAATGTTAACACGTTTACTTCATCAAGATAATCCCCCCAAATCGACTCCCTGTTAACGATTTTTTATCCACACACAATTAATAGAAGTTTGAAGCATATATCTTCAAAATTAACAGTCGTGATATTAATGGCCATAATTTGTGCTGCAGAACAAAACGTGAAACTCCCTTAGGTTTATGTTAAACACAGTAAATATTTTCTGCATAAATCGCTGTCACTGTCAATCTACTGTGGGTGGGTGGGGGGGCTTTGGGCGGAGCTGAACGGCCAACTCCACCTTCCCGCAGGCTGCAACCATTATCTTCTCGACAGCTGAGGGACAAAAGGACACAGTTCTTGTAGTGATACTTACAGTCTTTGTGTTTGCCACTGATGTGTTGAGCAGATCTAAACACAGATATTCACTGATATTTTCCATCTGTTGTGTAGCAAACAACAAAACAAACAAACAACAACAAGAAGTCTGCTGCCATCCTCCAAGCAGCGGTGGAGTTAAATACCGCTCTTTCTGCCAAAAAGGCCATGGAGCAAGACATGGAGTTGCTCATCCTGTGCGAAGATGTGCTCCTGCAGAATGTGGAGCCCCTGCAGAGAGACGCCGCCCCGAGGGAGCAAGAGTTACAAACAGCTGCCATGGCGAAAATGAAGGCTCTGGAGGAGCGGGTGGAACTCCTCACCGCCGAGCTTACTCGAGAGGAGCAAAGCAAAGAAACGATGGCGGCTGCCCTCCTCCACGCAGAGGGTGAGTTAAATGCCGCTCTCTCTGCCAAGAGGGTCATGGAGCAAGATATGGAGTCGATCATCTCCCACAAAAACATGCTCTTGGATGCCCTGCAGAGAGATGCCACCCTGGAGAAGCAGGTGTTGCAAACTCTTGCCATGACGAAAATGAAGGCTCTGGAGGAGCGGGTGGAACTCCTCACCGCCGAGCTTACTCGAGAGGAGCAAAGCAAAGAAACGATGGCGGCTGCCCTCCTCCACGCAGAGGGTGAGTTAAATGCCGCTCTTTCTGCCAAGAGGGTCATGGAGCAAGATATGGAGTCGATCATCTCCCACAAAAACATGCTCTTGGATGCCCTGCAGAGAGATGCCACCCTGGAGAAGCAGGTGTTACAAACTCTTGCCATGACGAAAATGAAGGCTCTGGAGGAGCGGGTGGAACTCCTCACCGCCGAGCTTACTCGAGAGGAGCAAAGCAAAGAAACGATGGCGGCTGCCCTCCTCAACGCAGAGGGTGAGTTAAATGCCGCTCTTTCTGCCAAGAGGGTCATGGAGCAAGATATGGAGTCGATTATCTCCCACAAAAACATGTTCTTGGATGCCCTGCAGAGAGATGCCACCCTGGAGAAGCAGGTGTTACAAACTCTAGCCATGACGAAAATGAAGGCTCTGGAGGAGCGGGTGGAACTCCTCACCGTCGAGCTTTCCCGAGCGGAGCAAAGCAAAGAAACGATGGTGGCTGCCCTCCTCCAGGCAGAGGAGACGTTAAATGCCGCTCTTTCTGCCAAGGACGCCATGGAGCGAGAAAAGGAGTCACTCCTCCTGGACAAAGACATGCTCCTGCAGCAGGTGGAGGCCATACAGAGAGACGCCGCCCTGCAGAGAGACACCGCCATGAAGGAGCAGGAGCTACAAACTGCTGCCATGGCTAAAATGAAGGCTCTGGTAGAGCGGTTGGAACTCCTCACCGCCGAGCTTTCCCGAGAGGAGCAAAACAAAAAAAAGATGGCGGCTGCCCTCCTCCAGGCAGAAGAGGACTTAAATGCTGCTCTTTCTGCCAAAGAAGCCATGGAGCAAGAAAAGGACTCGCTCCTCCTGGACAAAAACGTGCTCCTACAGCAGGTGGAGGCTATGCAGAGAGACGCTACCCTGCAGAGAGAAACGGACCTGAAGGAGAAAGAGTTACTTCAAATTGCTTTCATGGAGCATGGTGATAGGTTGGAGAGGCTGCAACTCCTCACTTACAAGGTTTTCCAGACCAACAAAAAGATGGCGGCTGCCCTCCTCCAGGCAGAGGACGAGTTAAATGCCGCTCGTTCCACCAAGAAGGCCATGGAGCAAGACATGGAGTCGATCATTGAGGACAAAGATATACTCCTGCAGCGGCTGAAGGACCTGCAGAGATACGCCACCCTGAAGAGGCACGAGCTACAAATTGCTGACATGGCCAAATTTACGGCTCTGGAGGAGCGGGTGGAACTCCTCACCACCGAGCTTTCTCGAGGGGAGCAAATCAAAGAAAAGATGGCGGCTGCCCTCCTCCAGGCAGAGCAGGAGTTAAATGCTGCTCTTTCTGCCAAGGAGGCCATGGAGCGAGAAAATGAGTCACTCCTCCTGGACAAAGAATCACTCCTGCAGCAGGTGGAGGCCCTGCACAGAGACGCCGCCCTGAGGGAGCAGGAGGTACAAACTGCTGCCATGCCGAAAATTAAGGCACTGGAGGAGCAGTGGGCACTCCTCACCGCCGAGATTTCCCGCGGGCAGCAAAGCAAAGAAGGGATGGTGGCTGCCCTCCTCCATGCAGAGCAGGAGTTAAATGCTGCTCTTTCTACCAAGGAGGCCATGGAGCGAGAAAAGCAGTCACTCCTCCTGGACAAAGAAGCACTCCTGCAGCAGGTGGAGGTCCTGCAGAGAGATGCTGCCCTGAGGGAGCAGGAGGTACAAACTGCTGCCATGGTGCAAATGAAGGCCCTTCAGGAGCAGTGGGCACTCCTCACTGCCGAGCTTTCCCGCGGGCAGCAAAGCAAAGAAAGGATGGCGGCTGCCCTCCTCCATGCAGAGCAGGAGTTAAATGCTGCTCTTTTTGCCAAGGAGGCCACGGAGCGAGAAAAGCAGTCACTCCTCCTGGACAAAGAAGCGCTCCTGCAGCAGGTGGAGGCCCTGCAGAGAGATGCCGCCCTCAAGGAGCAGGACGAAAAAGTCATCTTGGCCAAGAAAGAAAATGAGGACCGCTCCATGGATAGCACTGCAGGATACAGAGACAGGTATGATCACTGTGTTTCTAGTGGTAGGTGGAAGAAACAATGCACATAATAGACAAGTATACAACTTTGACATGTGTTTCCATGAAATGGGTCAAATAACTTTGCTGTAATGTCAGACAATCAGTGTGCAGCAGTAGCACGAATTGTATTGACAGTAGAATGACGAGAGTTTTGTATTTTACAGAGCTTCATCTAAAACCTCCTATCAGGGAAAGGACTCCTCCAAGCAGACAGAGGAGAAGGCCAAAGAAGACGCTACCCTGCAGAGAGACACGGACCTGAGGGAGAAAGAGTTAGTTCAAATTGCTTTCATGGAGCATGATGTTAGGTTGGAGAGGCTGCAACTCGTCACTGACAAGGTTTTCCAGACCAACAAAAAGATGGCGGCTGCCTTCCTCCAGGCAGAGGACGAGTTAAATGCCGCTCGTTCCACCAAGAAGGCCATGGAGCAAGACATGGAGTCAATCATTGAGGACAAAGATATACTCCTGCAGCGGCTGAAGGACCTGCAGAGATACGCCACCCTGAAGAGGCACGAGCTACAAATTGCTGACATGGCCAAATTTACGGCTCTGGAGGAGCGGGTGGAACTCCTCACCACCGAGCTTTCTCGAGGGGAGCAAATCAAAGAAAAGATGGCGGCTGCCCTCCTCCAGGCAGAGCAGGAGTTAAATGCTGCTCTTTCTGCCAAGGAGGCCATGGAGCGAGAAAATGAGTCACTCCTCCTGGACAAAGAATCACTCCTGCAGCAGGTGGAGGCCCTGCACAGAGACACCACCCTGAGGGAGCAGGAGGTACAAACTGCTGCGATGGCGCAAATGAAGTCCCTGCAGGAGCAGTGGGCACTCCTCACCGCCGAGCTTTCCTGTGGGCAGCAAAGCAAAGAAAGGATGGCGGCTGCCCTCCTCCATGCAGAGCAGGAGTTAAATGCTGCTCTTTCTGCCAAGGAGGCCATGGAGCGAGAAAAGCAGTCACTCCTCCTGGACAAAGAAGCGCTCCTGCAGCAGGTGGAGGCCCTGCAGAGAGATGCCGCCCTCGAGGAGCAGGATGAAAAAGTCATCTTGGCCAAGAAAGAAAATGAGGACAGCTCCATGGATAGCACTGCAGGATACAGAGACAGGTATGATCACTGTGTTTCTAGTGGTAGGTGGAAGAAACAATGCACATAATAGACAAGTATACAACTTTGACATGTGTTTCCATGAAATGGGTCAAATAACTTTGCTGTAATGTCAGACAATCAGTGTGCAGCAGTAGCACGAATTGTATTGACGGTAGAATGACGAGAGTTTTGTATTTTACAGAGCTTCATCTAAAACCTCCTATCAGGGAAAGGACTCCTCCAAGCAGACCGAGGAGGAGGCCAAAGAAGACGCTACCCTGCAGAGAGACACGGACCTGAGGGAGAAAGAGTTAGTTCAAATTGCTTTCATGGAGCATGATGTTAGGTTGGAGAGGCTGCAACTCGTCACTGACAAGGTTTTCCAGACCAACAAAAAGATGGCGGCTGCCCTCCTCCAGGCAGAGGACGAGTTAAATGCCGCTCGTTCCACCAAGAAGGCCATGGAGCAAGACATGGAGTCGATCATTGAGGACAAAGATATACTCCTGCAGCGGCTGAAGGACCTGCAGAGATACGCCACCCTGAAGAGGCACGAGCTACAAATTGCTGACATGGCCAAATTTACGGCTCTGGAGGAGCGGGTGGAACTCCTCACCACCGAGCTTTCTCGAGGGGAGCAAATCAAAGAAAAGATGGCGGCTGCCCTCCTCCAGGCAGAGCAGGAGTTAAATGCTGCTCTTTCTGCCAAGGAGGCCATGGAGCGAGAAAAGCAGTCACTCCTCCTGGACAAAGAAGAGCTCCTGCAGCAGGTGGAGGCCCTGCAGAGAGATGCCGCCCTCGAGGAGCAGGATGAAAAAGTCATCTTGGCCAAGAAAGAAAATGAGGACAGCTCCATGGATAGCACTGCAGGATACAGAGACAGGTATGATCACTGTGTTTCTAGTGGTAGGTGGAAGAAACAATGCACATAATAGACAAGTATACAACTTTGACATGTGTTTCCATGAAATGGGTCAAATAACTTTGCTGTAATGTCAGACAATCAGTGTGCAGCAGTAGCACGAATTGTATTGACAGTAGAATGACGAGAGTTTTGTATTTTACAGAGCTTCATCTAAAACCTCCTATCAGGGAAAGGACTCCTCCAAGCAGACAGAGGAGGAGGCCAAAGAAGAAACATCCTCCCCTGATCAGAATGCACAGGAGGCCGAGGCAGAAACACTCTCCCCTGATGAAGCTGGAGGCCTGGGCAGGAATACCCTCCCCCAATGAAGATGAAGAGGATGAGGGCGGAAGAGAGCAGAGCCGTCGCCAGTCCTTCTTTGAGAGGCTGAGGAGGATTGTTTGCGTGTGACGTTCCCCCATTGACAAAGCTCCGTCTTGAAAGAGACATTTCTACTTTCAACCCCGATCCCCAATTACCAGCAACTGCCTTAACTCCTGAGACCATGTGCTCTCATATAATGCCATGCTTACAAAAAAAAGCATACTGTGGAAATTGCAGGAAAGTAGAGATGAACAATTTCTCTCTTTGACCACACGAACACATGTATCATTTATTCATCTGTACAAAATCACAATCATCAATAACAACATGGCGCTGCCCTAACCCCTACTCCTTGCTGCGCCCTCTCAACCCGGAACCCTTTTTTAAAGGGCCCGTGTCTACCAGTTATGGTGAATTGTGCCTATATGGTCCGCTACATACGTCCCCCCAGAATTCACTGCAATAATAAAAAAAAGTCAACGTGGAGGGGGGCGGATGGCCCGGTCGCAACAGCTTTGCCAAACGGGTGCAGAGGCCGGGGTGACTACAGGAGGGGTTTTAAGGATCATGCGGTGGCGTAGGAGTGCGGCGGGTGATGGAGGAACCTTAGGGGCCTTGTTGGGGGCCGGGTAGGAGGGCGCCCTCACTATGGGGGCTGGGCAAGTCTAACAGGTTGGTCCAAGAGGCCGCTGGGCAAACAGACTTTGGAGGCGGCGGGAGGGCTGCTGGGCAAATCAACTTTGGAGGTGGCGGGAGGGCCGCTGTGAGCAAACAGACTTCAGAGGACGCTGGGCAGCTGAGGCTCGGGGATGCTGGGCATCTGACGCTGAGACTCGGGGATGCTGGGCAGCTGGGGCTTGGGGGCGCTGGACAGCCGAGACTCGGGGACGCTGGACAGCTAAGCCCATCAGGTCGGCTGAGGTGGCCGGCCGAACAGGAGCCTGTAGAAGGAGTCGGCCGGTGGCTGGGAGTCGGACAGGACATCAGACAGCTGCCGAGGGACATGGGACTGGCGGAGACTACGGGGACCTCCCCTGGCCAGGCGGATTCCTCAGAATGGGTACAGGGTTGGAGTTGGTTCACCGGCCGGTAGGCAGGCTGGCGGCTAATGGGTTCAGGGCCATTAGAATGGGAGATAGGCTGCTGGTTATCCAGCCGAACAACCCCCCGCCGGAGATCATTCACCCCAGATACCGGCTTCGGCCTACGTTGTCTCTGGCACGTCGAACCGTCTCCTGGGTCCACACTGGTCGATTCGTACTGTCACGGAAGAAGGCCGGAGAGGACCCAAGTGCAGTGTGCCAAACAAAAGCTCTGGTCCCAGGAGATTAAAATAAATAAATAAAATGACCTCTCTCTGTAATGTTTTTGGCAATTTTGTCGTTAATAAGCGAGTAATAGCACACTTGTGACCTTTTGCAACCCAAATGTTAGCATTAGCTAACATGTTAGCAGAGATGGTTGACCTATGACTTTCATTATGCAACCAACCACTGATATGGGCAATATTTTCAGAAAAGCATTATGTATCTTCCCACTGAAATACACACTATTCTCCGTAAATTACATCAGTTTGATGGTATTTAGTTTGATGTATACTAAGAATTCATGTGATGATGATTCACCCATCCATCCATCCATTATCCAAACTGCTTATCCTGTTCTCAGGGTCGCGGGATGCTAAAGCCTATCCCAGCAGTCATTGGGCGGCAGGGGAGCTACACCCTGGACAGGCAGCCAGGCCATCAAAATCATGATGCCATGATAAGGCCATGATGAGGCCATGATTCATGTTAGCCCAAAAAAAGGTGGGCAAACTGTGGTCTGCAAATAAAAAGGTGAATAAACTGCATTTAGTAAGTGCATTTACCCTTCACCATACCACTGCAGACATTTTAAGAATATAAATAACTGTTTTAGGGAGGCACACTGGCCCAGTGGTTAGCATTGTTGCCTCACAACAAAAAGGTCCTGGGTTCGAACCCCAGGCCGCACCAGGTCCTTTCTGTGTGGAGTTTGCATGTTCTCTCTATGTCTGTGTGGGTTTCCTCCGGGTGCTCCGGTTTCCTCCCACCATCAAAAAGACATGCATGTTAGGGTTCACACTCCTGCCTGTGCCCCTGAGCAAGGCAATGGAAAGAAGAACTGGAGTTGGCCCCCGGGCGCTACAGCTGCCCACTGCTCCTATACAATAGGATGCATGCAGAGAACTCATTCATTGTAACGGAAAAACTGTACAGTATCAAAATAAAGTGGCTTTCTTCTTCACTTCTTCTTTCTGCTCTTATTGGTACGGCTTGAAATGTTGTATCTAGTGCGTGCCTTCTTTTTTATCTAAATTTAATTTCTCTTACCCATCCTTTGTCTAGACTAAAGGACTTGTCCTAAACTCAACCTTGAGGTTTGTAAATATCTTGTCTATTATTAATTAATTTAAAAAGTATGACATTTATATTTTTCAGACAGCTGTTAATGTTCAGTTTGTTGTAGTGTTATAAGTACCCTATTACTCTTTTATTAATCACTATGTACAGCTACTCATTATAAAGCACATCACGTTTTTTGTCCCCCCCCCCCCCCAACCTTCGGTTTAAGTGTCAGTTTTAACTCTGGGCTGAAGTTGCAGGAAAATGTGGGTTTAAAGAGATGACGTGCCTCAGGGTAGAGTAGCGGTCTATTCTGTTGCCTACCAAAACAGGGATCGCTGGTTTGAATCCCCATGTTACCTATGGCTTGGTCGGGCGTCCCTACACACACAACTGGCCGTGTCTGTGGGTGGGAAGCCGGATGTGGGTATGTGTCCTGGTCCCTGCACTAGCGCCTCCTCTGGTCGGTCGGGATGTCTGTACGGGGGAGAAGGGGAACTGGGAACTGCCTGCCCTTCCAACTGTGCCCCAACACCACCCCACTATATGATATACATAAATTACCCCATTTGACGTCGCCTTGTTATATTTTAAATGTAGGCTATTTCAACAGTGCGCTGGCCCTTTAAATGCTTTTTCAAAACAAACTCCAACCCCTACCCCACTGGCTGTAATGTTCTCTATCCTCCCATTGGTTGCTGTGCAGCGTAACTAGGGGCGGGACGTGGGGCGACGTAGTATTTATTTACTCTGTGTTCTTCTTTGTTGATTCACATTGGCTACAAACTTCTTCCCCACTATTGGATAATGAACTATAGGTTATTTCATTCAATGTAGGTTGAGGTGCAGTCAGGCAGGGCAAGACAGGGATGTCATGCACTGATGAGCAAAGGAAGTGGAATTCTGGCGTGAGGAAGAATGTATGGCTGAGGAAGGTGAAACACATTAAATTTAAACACCACCAACCACACCACGCTTATCCTGGCCCATCAAGAAATTCAGTGGAAGATTCCTCAACCTCCCCCCAACTTTTTAAGAACCATGCGGAGTTCATAAGCCACGGTAATTCCTCGGTAATGGCCCCACTGTTTCACCTCCAGACAAATGGTCTTGTTCAGCTAAGCTACAGAGCAGATATAGACAGCAGCGAGGCAGGCCCACGCCAACATGATTCAGCGCACACTCTGTCGTACTTAACACAACACAACACCAACCTACAGGAAGTGCAAAATGTTTTTTGAGGCCTACATCAAATTATCCCCTGAACAAGCGGCTACACTGATGGAAGAAACCATGATCCAAAGTGCTTCACCATTATGGCATGATGTTAGAAAGCTGCGTCTAACAGCCAGCACAGCAAAATGAGTCCTCAAACAAAACACCACAGATCCCAAAAAAAAAAATTCTGAGTGAGCATTTGTACCCAGCCTTCACTGGCAATACAGCAACACAGCATGGCAAAGAAAACGAGGCCGATGTCATCACAGTCATGGAGAGCAGAGGGGCATACTATGGAGAAGAGAGGAATGGTGGTGCACCCTGACCATCCTTGGTTGGGAGCCAGCTCTGATGGGATCCTTGATTCAACACAGCCTCTTGAGATCAAGTGCCCCTTCAAGAGTTCCATGTCTCTGGCCAAATTTCTGAGTCGGCCAAGTGGTTACATCAAATGCTTGGGTGACGGGCAGTACCCAGTACCAGTAAAGTTCGCTTAAAATTAGCTTGGCAATTAATGGAAACACAGCTATTGTTAAACTTTCTTAATAACATATCATCCTTTTTACCAGGTGGGTTAACATATATGATTTACACAAGTTTCTGACAGCAAACTACCCTGAAATTTACCTTATAGTCCACGCCAAGTAAAACCCCTTCCTCTCATGTGAATATTTGTCTGTCTGCCATTAAACCTGTAGTAGCACTCCTGTTGTCGCTGTCTGGTTTCATTGTTCTTGTTATCTCACCGACATTCTCCTCTGTTTTTTTTAGCCCTAATATATGTCATTAATTTGGATCTGAATACTGTGGAGTTAGAAAACAACGAGACAGGAGACTTGAGAGTAGACGTAGTCGAGGTAGTTTACTAGCTCCAACTTTGCATGTCATACGTTCGACGACACTGAACTGTGTACCGGAAGCGGAAGTGCATTATCTGACCCCTCGCCTCTTCCCTTAAAGGTACACTGTCCTCTTAGGTGAATGTCTCTAGTTATATAGATGTGGGTCACCACACAGGCCCCCCCAGAATTCACCTACACAAAACAATGCAAAACAGCAAAAGCGCAAGTCATGAACATAAAAATAGACTCTACAACAGAACAGTCAATGACATAGTGCAAAGTCACGGGGAAAACAAGTGACGAGTCGGGGGGCGGACCCTGCGGCCCTAACGGCTGCGCTTCACAGGAGGGGAAACAGATGGGGCCGAAACCCGGGCCATAGGCGGGGCCGAAGCAGGAACAGAGGCAGGTGCCAGGGCCGACCTAGGAGGGCGTCCCCGCCGCGGGGGTGGGGCCAATTGCATTGGCTCCCCAATGTCCAAGTGAGCGGGCTTGAGACGGTCTATAGCGACCCGCTCCGGCCTGCCCCCCATGTCCACCACAAAGTTCTTATCCCCCGCCTCCAGGACGCGGAAGGGCCCGTCGTATGGGGGCTGCAGCGGGGACCGATGGCTGTCGTGCCTAATGAAGACGTACCTCGCCGATGGCAGATCCTTGGGGACGTAGGACCGGGGGAGGCAGCGTTGAGACATCGGAATAGTGTGATCCTCCCACGTGCTAAGCCCCCCTGGTGAAACACCTCACTGTCAGGTGAAAAGAAGCGGCTGGTGACTCCACATGTATCGGAGGAGGCACGTGCTCGTCTGCAGTTCTCCCCGGCTCGATGGAGGGGGTGGAGAATTGGCAAAACAACGAAAGTGTGCCCCCCATGTGGACTTCACAAAACACGTGATAAAAAGCCTCGTATTACTGCCAGCTATTTAAAACCTGCCTGCTCCACTTCGCCACCCCCGGTAACGTTAGCTGAGGACTCGCCGCCGGCGCCACCCGTAAAAAGCACTGTTCATTTTGGATACGCTTCCAGGGATTCTGTCTTTTCGGGTGTACGGCGTCTATTTTGAGCCCCACTTAATTTCGACGACCGTTTCCTTTTTTTGTGGTTTTGTTTTCTGTGTTTGCTAGCTTATGAACACACAGACACAGTATGCTAGCAGTAGCACACACAACCGTTTGAGATGGAGAGAGCGCAATGTCTTTTTTTTCGAGCGGTGGCGCGGCGCCCTTTGGCGCCCCTAGTGGCTTTTCGCACTTGGCAATTGCCCATTTTGCCCAGCGCATGCGCCGACCCTGCGGAAGAGTGGAGTAATTGGCCAAGTATAATTAGGGGGGGAAAGAGTGGGGGGTGTCCCCCCCCCCAAAAAAAGAGGGAACGCTTTGGACTGTGTTACACCCCCTGCAGCAAGATTCTTTTGGTCTTCTATCATGAGGGTTTCACGGTGGAAACAGGCTTGTTGTATTATAAATAATTATTGTATTAATAAAAAAGTGAAAGAGGTGCCCTTCAAGATCTTGGAGTTTACCCTGCTAAAGCAGCCCTGGAAAGATTTGAGCTAAATACTTGTGTTTTTGTAATTCCGACAGAGAAACTATATTTCATTTGTTTTTGCTTTTTTCACTGTGCCCATGCAAAGCTGTGTTGGATTGATATGCAAGACGTTATGACTGGACAAATGGGTACTAATGTACAGATTAATGCGTTTGATGCGATGTTATATTTTTGTTTTATGGGACGGACAGCAATATTAACTATATAACTCAGCCTTATTCTTGGTAAATTCCACATCCATAAATCTAAATGGTCTGACTCCAAACCTGCTTTCATCGATTTGTTGTTGAACTCAAGCACTTATGGCACCTTAATTGAAAATGTGAGAAAGGAAGAAAAAAGCTATAAAGACTTTCGATAGCGTAAAGAAAGCACATTTTATTTGAACTCCGACAGGCCTTGAAACGAGTGGACTTTGAACTCCCCTGGTCTGTACAAACTTCTTTTTTCTTAAATCGCTGTATAACAATTGTACACCTCCTTGTTGTAAATAAAAGTTTTTTTGGGGGGGGGGCCTCACGGACACGTCTCTCTAGTAGAGACAACCTGTCTGTAACTGCGGAACAGTCCCCACACGCCATCGCTTTAACTAGGCTGCTTTGCTGCAAACGCAATAGCGCTAAGTGCTAAGCAAGGCTAATGCAATAGAGCTAACTGCTAAGCTAGGCTAATGCAATAGCGCGAACTGCTAAGCAAGGCTAATGCAATAGCGCTAACTGCTAAGCAAGGCTAATGCAATAGCGCTAACTGCTAAGCAAGGCTAATGTAATAGAGCGAACTGCTAAGCTAGGCTAATGCAATAGCGCTAACTGCTAAGCTAGGCTAAGCTCGAAGCTAGTAAACTGCGAACGAGAGGCTGCCTACTCAACACAAGAGTCGTTTGACAAAGAAAACTAGAGAATCTCGCAATAAGTAAACGTAGCACAGAAAATAGATCCCCCAGTAGAACAAATGAAGAGGTAGGGCAGAATATGGAGAAAATAAAAAAATAAATAAATAAACAGCAGACGTCGTGAAGGCGGAAGCCGGAAACAGCTGGCAGTGACGTCCACGGACTGACAAGCGTCAACTCAGCGAAGGAGGCTGACGCCGTAAACCATTTCCCATTTCCGTCTCCATCGGCCAGTGTTTTTCCACAACCGCAGCTGGCCTACAAGAAATGTAAAAAAAAAGAATCCTGTCTCTTTAAGATTAACGGTCTCTTGGAGATTCGAATTTGACGTCACTACCTAAGAAAGCTATAAAAGGCCGCGCAGCGGCGCCGAACGCTCAGTTGGGTGATTCGCGATGAACAGAAGAGAACAGATTCCGAGTGTGACGCAGAGAAGTGAGAACGCAAAGATGAAGCAGGCTGACGTTCCCCACCGGGGACGCGACAACACAAGGACTGCTTTGAACCAACAGTCCCGTCAGCAGGTAAAAACAGGCCGAGCTAGAAAGTTTTTTTTTTTTTTTTTTTTTAAAGACCACACAGGCGCGAAGTAGAACCGTTTGCAGCCTGCGGGAAGGCGGAGCTTCGAGCCCGCCCGGCCCCGCCCATATTCGTTGCGTCGCCGCGCTTCGTTCCCCATCCCAGATCGATCGCTCGCCGCGCGTTTTATTTGGCATTTTACCCCACAGGTGCAGGGCGTCCGGGTAGCGTAGCCGTCTATTCCGTTGCCTACCAACACGCGATCGTCGGATCGAATCCCCGCCGTGTTAACCTCCGGCTTGGCCGGGCGTCTCTACAGACACAGTTGGCCGTGTCTGCGGGTGGGAAGTCAAATGTGGGTATTTGTCCTGGTCGGGCGGGGCGCTCCACGGATCGGCAGAGAGGGGGTGGAGCAGCGGACGGGACGGGACGGGTCGGGGGTAATTGGCCAGATACAATTGGGGGAAAATTTAAAAAAAAAATAAAACATACTGTAACGTGCATGGATAAGAAGACACGCTGGCCGCTGGCTCGCGGGTCTGACCCTTTAGTCGAGCGGTTAGCGATGTCTCCTGCGGTGCGGCCGATACGGGTTCGCGTCCCGGCCGCGGCAGTTCCTGTGGTTGCGTTGTACCCCGAATTCGCTACAATACCTACAGGTCCAGCTCCGAAACCAGGAAACGTTTACTAATATATGACCAATTTGTGCACAGGAGCAGCAGCTATTGTGCATGCTGGCTCACTGGGAAGCCTGGTTTATACTCCGTCACACGACGGCGACGCCGCCTCTCGTTTAAAGCAACTTATCTAACGTTACATGCCAACAACGCGACGCAGTGTGTCTAACCAACGTCCTATTAAGGCAACAATTCACTGCAATAAAACACATTTGATTCCTAATAAGATTTTAACGAGCTTTTAGATTACTGTAGCAAGGCAGTTTAACACTCACCGACATAATGCGAGTTTCCTCTTCCACCCTCCCTTTTAACCCGGAACCGGAAAAGGAAAAAGGTCACGTCAATCCTAAATTATGGACTTGGATAAATTACAATAAATTCTGTAGCGAACAAAGGCTCATAATGTTAACACGTTTTCTTCATCAAGATAATCCCCCCAAATCGACCCCCTGTTAACGATTTTTTATCCACACACAATTAATAGAAGTTTGAAGCATATATCTTCAAAATTAACAGTCGTGATATTAATGGCCATAATTTGTGCTGCAGACCAAAACGTGAAACTCCCTTAGGTTTATGTTAAACACAGTAAATATTTTCTGCATAAATCGCTGTCACTGTCAATCTACTGTGGGTGGGGGGGGGGCTTTGGGCGGAGCTGAACGGCCAACTCCACCTTCCCGCAGGCTGCAACCATTATCTTCTCGACAGCTGAGGGACAAAAGGACATAGTTCTTGTAGTGATACTTACAGTCTTTGTGTTTGCCACTGATGTGTTGAGCAGATCTAAACACAGATATTCACTGATATTTTCCATCTGTTGTGTAGCAAACAACAAAACAAACAAACAACAACAAGAAGTCTGCTGCCATCCTCCAAGCAGCGGTGGAGTTAAATACCGCTCTTTCTGCCAAAAAGGCCATGGAGCAAGACATGGAGTTGCTCATCCTGTGCGAAGATGTGCTCCTGCAGAATGTGGAGCCCCTGCAGAGAGACGCCGCCCCGAGGGAGCAAGAGTTACAAACAGCTGCCATGGCGAAAATGAAGGCTCTGGAGGAGCGGGTGGAACTCCTCACCGCCGAGCTTACTCGAGAGGAGCAAAGCAAAGAAACGATGGCGGCTGCCCTCCTCCACGCAGAGGGTGAGTTAAATGCCGCTCTTTCTGCCAAGAGGGTCATGGAGCAAGATATGGAGTCGATCATCTCCCACAAAAACATGCTCTTGGATGCCCTGCAGAGAGATGCCACCCTGGAGAAGCAGGTGTTACAAACTCTTGCCATGACGAAAATGAAGGCTCTGGAGGAGCGGGTGGAACTCCTCACAGCCGAGCTTACTCGAGAGGAGCAAAGCAAAGAAACGATGGCGGCTGCCCTCCTCCACGCAGAGGGTGAGTTAAATGCCGCTCTTTCTGCCAAGAGGGTCATGGAGCAAGATATGGAGTCGATCATCTCCCACAAAAACATGCTCTTGGATGCCCTGCAGAGAGATGCCACCCTGGAGAAGCAGGTGTTACAAACTCTTGCCATGACGAAAATGAAGGCTCTGGAGGAGCGGGTGGAACTCCTCACCGCCGAGCTTACTCGAGAGGAGAAAAGCAAAGAAACGATGGCGGCTGCCCTCCTCAACGCAGAGGGTGAGTTAAATGCCGCTCTTTCTGCCAAGAGGGTCATGGAGCAAGATATGGAGTCGATTATCTCCCACAAAAACATGTTCTTGGATGCCCTGCAGAGAGATGCCATCCTGGAGAAGCAGGTGTTACAAACTCTAGCCATGACGAAAATGAAGGCTCTGGAGGAGCGGGTGGAACTCCTCACCGCCGAGCTTACTCGAGAGGAGCAAAGCAAAGAAACGATGGCGGCTGCCCTCCTCCAGGCAGAGGACGAGTTAAATGCCGCTCGTTCCACCAAGAAGGCCATGGAGCAAGACATGGAGTCGATCATTGAGGACAAAGATATACTCCTGCAGCGGCTGAAGGACCTGCAGAGATACGCCACCCTGAAGAGGCACGAGCTACAAATTGCTGACATGGCCAAATTTACGGCTCTGGAGGAGCGGGTGGAACTCCTCACCACCGAGCTTTCTCGAGGGGAGCAAATCAAAGAAAAGATGGCGGCTGCCCTCCTCCAGGCAGAGCAGGAGTTAAATACTGCTCTTTCTGCCAAGGAGGCCATGGAGCGAGAAAAGGAGTCACTCCTCCTGGACAAAGAATCACTCCTGCAGCAGGTGGATGCCCTGCACAGAGACGCCACCCTGAGGGAGCAGGAGGTACAAACTGCTGCGATGGCGCAAATGAAGTCCCTGCAGGAGCAGTGGGCACTCCTCACCGCCGAGCTTTCCCGTGGGCAGCAAAGCAAAGAAAGGATGGCGGCTGCCCTCCTCCAGGCAGAGCAGGAGTTAAATGCTGCTCTTTCTGCCAAAGAGGCCATGGAGCGAGAAAATGAGTCACTCCTCCTGGACAAAGAATCACTCCTGCAGCAGGTGGAGGCCCTGCACAGAGACGCCGCCCTGAGGGAGCAGGAGGTACAAACTGCTGCCATGCCGAAAATTAAGGCACTGGAGGAGCAGTGGGCACTCCTCACCGCCGAGATTTCCCGCGGGCAGCAAAGCAAAGAAGGGATGGTGGCTGCCCTCCTCCAGGCAGAGCAGGAGTTAAATGCTGCTCTTTCTGCCAAGGAGGCCATGGAGCGAGAAAATGAGTCACTCCTCCTGGACAAAGAATCACTACTGCAGCAGGTGGAGGCCCTGCACAGAGACGCCGCCCTGAGGGAGCAGGAGGTACAAACTGCTGCCATGCCGAAAATGAAGGCACTGGAGGAGCAGTGGGCACTCCTCACACCCGAGATTTCCCGCGGGCAGCAAAGCAAAAAAGGGATGGTGGCTGCCCTCCTCCAGGCAGAGCAGGAGTTAAATGCTGCTCTTTCTGCCAAGGAGGCCATGGAGCGAGAAAAGGAGTCACTCCTCCTGGACAAAAATGCACTCCTGCAGCAGGTGGAGGCCCTGCACAGAGACGCTGCCCTGAGGGAGCAGGAGGTACAAACTGCTGCCATGCCACAAATGAAGGCACTGGAGGAGCAGTGGGCACTCCTCACCGCCGAGATTTCCTGCGGGCAGCAAAGCAAAGAAAGGATGGCGGCTGCCCTCCTCCATGCAGAGCAGGAGTTAAATGCTGCTCTTTCTACCAAGGAGGCCATGGAGCGAGAAAAGCAGTCACTCCTCCTGGACAAAGAAGCACTCCTGCAGCAGGTGGAGGTCCTGCAGAGAGATGCTGCCCTGAGGGAGCAGGAGGTACAAACTGCTGCCATGGTGCAAATGAAGGCCCTGCAGGAGCAGTGGGCACTCCTCACTGCCGAGCTTTCCCGCGGGCAGCAAAGCAAAGAAAGGATGGCGGCTGCCCTCCTCCATGCAGAGCAGGAGTTAAATGCTGCTCTTTCTGCCAAGGAGGCCATGGAGCGAGAAAAGCAGTCACTCCTCCTGGACAAAGAAGTGCTCCTGCAGCAGGTGGAGGCCCTGCAGAGAGATGCCGCCCTCGAGGAGCAGGACGAAAAAGTCATCTTGGCCAAGAAAGAAAATGAGGACAGCTCCATGGATAGCACTGCAGGATACAGAGACAGGTATGATCACTGTGTTTCTAGTGGTAGGTGGAAGAAACAATGCACATAATAGACAAGTATACAACTTTGACATGTGTTTCCATGAAATGGGTCAAATAACTTTGCTGTAATGTCAGACAATCAGTGTGCAGCAGTAGCACGAATTGTATTGACAGTAGAATGACGAGAGTTTTGTATTTTACAGAGCTTCATCTAAAACCTCCTATCAGGGAAAGGACTCCTCCAAGCAGACAGAGGAGGAGGCCAAAGAAGACGCTACCCTGCAGAGAGACACGGACCTGAGGGAGAAAGAGTTAGTTCAAATTGCTTTCATGGAGCATGATGTTAGGTTGGAGAGGCTGCAACTCGTCACTGACAAGGTTTTCCAGACCAACAAAAAGATGGCGGCTGCCTTCCTCCAGGCAGAGGACGAGTTAAATGCCGCTCGTTCCACCAAGAAGGCCATGGAGCAAGACATGGAGTCGATCATTGAGGACAAAGATATACTCCTGCAGCGGCTGAAGGACCTGCAGAGATACGCCACCCTGAAGAGGCACGAGCTACAAATTGCTGACATGGCCAAATTTACGGCTCTGGAGGAGCGGGTGGAACTCCTCACCACCGAGCTTTCTCGAGGGGAGCAAATCAAAGAAAAGATGGCGGCTGCCCTCCTCCAGGCAGAGCAGGAGTTAAATGCTGCTCTTTCTGCCAAGGAGGCCATGGAGCGAGAAAATGAGTCACTCCTCCTGGACAAAGAATCACTCCTGCAGCAGGTGGAGGCCCTGCACAGAGACACCACCCTGAGGGAGCAGGAGGTACAAACTGCTGCGATGGCGCAAATGAAGTCCCTGCAGGAGCAGTGGGCACTCCTCACCGCCGAGCTTTCCCGTGGGCAGCAAAGCAAAGAAAGGATGGCGGCTGCCCTCCTCCATGCAGAGCAGGAGTTAAATGCTGCTCTTTCTGCCAAGGAGGCCATGGAGCGAGAAAAGCAGTCACTCCTCCTGGACAAAGAAGCGCTCCTGCAGCAGGTGGAGGCCCTGCAGAGAGATGCCGCCCTCGAGGAGCAGGATGAAAAAGTCATCTTGGCCAAGAAAGAAAATGAGGACAGCTCCATGGATAGCACTGCAGGATACAGAGACAGGTATGATCACTGTGTTTCTAGTGGTAGGTGGAAGAAACAATGCACATAATAGACAAGTATACAACTTTGACATGTGTTTCCATGAAATGGGTCAAATAACTTTGCTGTAATGTCAGACAATCAGTGTGCAGCAGTAGCACGAATTGTATTGACAGTAGAATGACGAGAGTTTTGTATTTTACAGAGCTTCATCTAAAACCTCCTATCAGGGAAAGGACTCCTCCAAGCAGACAGAGGAGGAGGCCAAAGAAGTCGCTACCCTGCAGAGAGACACGGACCTGAGGGAGAAAGAGTTAGTTCAAATTGCTTTCATGGAGCATGATGTTAGGTTGGAGAGGCTGCAACTCGTCACTGACAAGGTTTTCCAGACCAACAAAAAGATGGCGGCTGCCTTCCTCCAGGCAGAGGACGAGTTAAATGCCGCTCGTTCCACCAAGAAGGCCATGGAGCAAGACATGGAGTCGATCATTGAGGACAAAGATATACTCCTGCAGCGGCTGAAGGACCTGCAGAGATACGCCACCCTGAAGAGGCACGAGCTACAAATTGCTGACATGGCCAAATTTACGGCTCTGGAGGAGCGGGTGGAACTCCTCACCACCGAGCTTTCTCGAGGGGAGCAAATCAAAGAAAAGATGGCGGCTGCCCTCCTCCAGGCAGAGCAGGAGTTAAATGCTGCTCTTTCTGCCAAGGAGGCCATGGAGCGAGAAAAGCAGTCACTCCTCCTGGACAAAGAAGCGCTCCTGCAGCAGGTGGAGGCCCTGCAGAGAGATGCTGCCCTCGAGGAGCAGGATGAAAAAGTCATCTTGGCCAAGAAAGAAAATGAGGACAGCTCCATGGATAGCACTGCAGGATACAGAGACAGGTATGATCACTGTGTTTCTAGTGGTAGGTGGAAGAAACAATGCACATACTAGACAAGTATACAACTTTGACATGTGTTTCCATGAAATGGGTCAAATAACTTTGCTGTAATGTCAGACAATCAGTGTGCAGCAGTAGCACGAATTGTATTGACCGTAGAATGACGAGAGTTTTGTATTTTACAGAGCTTCATCTAAAACCTCCTATCAGGGAAAGGACTCCTCCAAGCAGACAGAGGAGGAGGCCAAAGAAGAAACATCCTCCCCTGATCAGAATGCACAGGAGGCCGAGGCAGAAACACTCTCCCCTGATGAAGCTGGAGGCCTGGGCAGGAATACCCTCCCCCAATGAAGATGAAGAGGATGAGGGCGGAAGAGAGCAGAGCCGTCGCCAGTCCTTCTTTGAGAGGCTGAGGAGGATTGTTTGCGTGTGACGTTCCCCCATTGACAAAGCTCCGTCTTGAAAGAGACATTTCTACTTTCAACCCCGATCCCCAATTACCAGCAACTGCCTTAACTCCTGAGACCATGTGCTCTCATATGATGCCATGCTTACAAATAAAAGCATACTGTGGAAATTGCAGGAAAGTAGAGATGAACAATTTCTCTCTTTGACCACACGAACACATGTATCGTTTATTCATCTGTACAAAATCACAATCATCAATAACAACATGGCGCTGCCCTAACCCCTACTCCTTGCTGCGCCCTCTCAACCCGGAACCCTTTTTTAAAGGGCCCGTGTCTACCGGTTATGGTGAATTGTGCCTATATGGTCCGCTACATACGTCCCCCCAGAATTCACTGCAATAATAAAAAAAAGTCAACGTGGAGGGGGGCGGATGGCCCGGTCGCAACAGCTTTGCCAAACAGGTGCAGAGGCCGGGGTGACTACAGGAGGGGTTTTAAGGATCATGCGGTGGCGTAGGAGTGCGGCGGGTGATGGAGGAACCTTAGGGGCCTTGTTGGGGGCCGGGTAGGAGGGCGCCCTCACTATGGGGGCTGGGCAAGTCTAACAGGTTGGTCCAAGAGGCCGCTGGGCAAACAGACTTTGGAGGCGGCGGGAGGGCTGCTGGGCAAATCAACTTTGGAGGTGGCGGGAGGGCCGCTGTGAGCAAACAGACTTCAGAGGACGCTGGGCAGCTGAGGCTCGGGGATGCTGGGCATCTGACGCTGAGACTCGGGGATGCTGGGCAGCTGGGGCTTGGGGGCGCTGGACAGCCGAGACTCGGGGACGCTGGACAGCTAAGCCCATCAGGTCGGCTGAGGTGGCCGGCCGAACAGGAGCCTGTAGAAGGAGTCGGCCGGTGGCTGGGAGTCGGACAGGACATCAGACAGCTGCCGAGGGACATGGGACTGGCGGAGACTACGGGGACCTCCCCTGGCCAGGCGGATTCCTCAGAATGGGTACAGGGTTGGAGTTGGTTCACCGGCCGGTAGGCAGGCTGGCGGCTAATGGGTTCAGGGCCATTAGACTGGGAGATAGGCTGCTGGTTATCCAGCCGAACAACCCCCCGCCGGAGATCATTCACCCCAGATACCGGCCTCGGCCTACGTTGTCTCTGGCCCGTCGAACCGTCTCCTGGGTCCACACTGGTCGATTCGTACTGTCACGGAAGAAGCCCGGAGAGGACCCAAGTGCAGTGTGCCAAACAAAAGCTCTGGTCCCAGGAGATTAAAATAAATAAATAAAATGACCTCTCTCTGTAATGTTTTTGGCAATTTTGTCGTTAATAAGCGAGTAATAGCACACTTGTGACCTTTTGCAACCCAAATGTTAGCATTAGCTTACATGTTAGCAGAGATGGTTGAACTATGACTTTCATTATGCAACCAACCACTGATATGGGCAATATTTTCAGAAAAGCATTATGTATCTTCCCACTGAAATACACACTATTCTCCGTAAATTACATCAGTTTGATGGTATTTAGTTTGATGTATACTAAGAATTCATGTGATGATGATTCACCCATCCATCCATCCATTATCCAAACTGCTTATCCTGTTCTCAGGGTCGCGGGATGCTAAAGCCTATCCCAGCAGTCATTGGGCGGCAGGGGAGCTACACCCTGGACAGGCAGCCAGGCCATCAAAATCATGATGCCATGATAAGGCCATGATGAGGCCATGATTCATGTTAGCCCAAAAAAAGGTGGGCAAACTGTGGTCTGCAAATAAAAAGGTGAATAAACTGCATTTAGTAAGTGCATTTACCCTTCACCATACCACTGCAGACATCTTAAGAATATAAATAACTGTTTTAGGGAGGCACACTGGCCCAGTGGTTAGCATTGTTGCCTCACAACAAAAAGGTCCTGGGTTCGAACCCCAGGCCGCACCAGGTCCTTTCTGTGTGGAGTTTGCATGTTCTCTCTATGTCTGTGTGGGTTTCCTCCGGGTGCTCCGGTTTCCTCCCACCATCAAAAAGACATGCATGTTAGGGTTCACACTCCTGCCTGTGCCCCTGAGCAAGGCAATGGAAAGAAGAACTGGAGTTGGCCCCCGGGCGCTACAGCTGCCCACTGCTCCTATACAATAGGATGCATGCAGAGAACTCATTCATTGTAACGGAAAAACTGTACAGTATCAAAATAAAGTGGCTTTCTTCTTCACTTCTTCTTTCTGCTCTTATTGGTACGGCTTGAAATGTTGTATCTAGTGCGTGCCTTCTTTTTTATCTAAATTTAATTTCTCTTACCCATCCTTTGTCTAGACTAAAGGACTTGTCCTAAACTCAACCTTGAGGTTTGTAAATATCTTGTCTATTATTAATTAATTTAAAAAGTATGACATTTATATTTTTCAGACAGCTGTTAATGTTCAGTTTGTTGTAGTGTTATAAGTACCCTATTACTCTTTTATTAATCACTATGTACAGCTAGTCATTATAAAGCACATCACGTTTTTTGTCCCCCCCCCCCCCCCCAACCTTCGGTTTAAGTGTCAGTTTTAACTCTGGGCTGAAGTTGCAGGAAAATGTGGGTTTAAAGAGATGACGTGCCTCAGGGTAGAGTAGCGGTCTATTCTGTTGCCTACCAAAACAGGGATCGCTGGTTTGAATCCCCATGTTACCTATGGCTTGGTCGGGCGTCCCTACACACACAACTGGCCGTGTCTGTGGGTGGGAAGCCGGATGTGGGTATGTGTCCTGGTCCCTGCACTAGCGCCTCCTCTGGTCGGTCGGGATGTCTGTACGGGGGAGAAGGGGAACTGGGAACTGCCTGCCCTTCCAACTGTGCCCCAACACCACCCCACTATATGATATACATAAATTACCCCATTTGACGTCGCCTTGTTATATTTTAAATGTAGGCTATTTCAACAGTGCGCTGGCCCTTTAAATGCTTTTTCAAAACAAACTCCAACCCCTACCCCACTGGCTGTAATGTTCTCTATCCTCCCATTGGTTGCTGTGCAGCGTAACTAGGGGCGGGACGTGGGGCGACGTAGTATTTATTTACTCTGTGTTCTTCTTTGTTGATTCACATTGGCTACAAACTTCTTCCCCACTATTGGATAATGAACTATAGGTTATTTCATTCAATGTAGGTTGAGGTGCAGTCAGGCAGGGCAAGACAGGGATGTCATGCACTGATGAGCAAAGGAAGTGGAATTCTGGCGTGAGGAAGAATGTATGGCTGAGGAAGGTGAAACACATTAAATTTAAACACCACCAACCACACCACGCTTATCCTGGCCCATCAAGAAATTCAGTGGAAGATTCCTCAACCTCCCCCCAACTTTTTAAGAACCATGCGGAGTTCATAAGCCACGGTAATTCCTCGGTAATGGCCCCACTGTTTCACCTCCAGACAAATGGTCTTGGTCAGCTAAGCTACAGAGCAGATATAGACAGCAGCGAGGCAGGCCCACGCCAACATGATTCAGCGCACACTCTGTCGTACTTAACACAACACAACACCAACCGACAGGAAGTGCAAAATGTTTTTTGAGGCCTACATCAAATTATCCCCTGAACAAGCGGCTACACTGATGGAAGAAACCATGATCCAAAGTGCTTCACCATTATGGCATGATGTTAGAAAGCTGCGTCTAACAGCCAGCACAGCAAAATGAGTCCTCAAACAAAACACCACAGATCCCAAAAAAAAAAAAAATTCTGAATGAGCATTTGTACCCAGCCTTCACTGGCAATATAGCAACACAGCATGGCAAAGAAAACGAGGCCGATGTCATCACAGTCATGGAGAGCAGAGGGGCATACTATGGAGAAGAGAGGAATGGTGGTGCACCCTGACCATCCTTGGTTGGGAGCCAGCTCTGATGGGATCCTTGATTCAACACAGCCTCTTGAGATCAAGTGCCCCTTCAAGAGTTCCATGTCTCTGGCCAAATTTCTGAGTCGGCCAAGTGGTTACATCAAATGCTTGGGTGACGGGCAGTACCCAGTACCAGTAAAGTTCGCTTAAAATTAGCTTGGCAATTAATGGAAACACAGCTATTGTTAAACTTTCTTAATAACATATCATCCTTTTTACCAGGTGGGTTAACATATATGATTTACACAAGTTTCTGACAGCAAACTACCCTGAAATTTACCTTATAGTCCACGCCAAGTAAAACCCCTTCCTCTCATGTGAATATTTGTCTGTCTGCCATTAAACCTGTAGTAGCACTCCTGTTGTCGCTGTCTGGTTTCATTGTTCTTGTTATCTCACCGACATTCTCCTCTGTTTTTTTTAGCCCTAATATATGTCATTAATTTGGATCTGAATACTGTGGAGTTAGAAAACAACGAGACAGGAGACTTGAGAGTAGACGTAGTCGAGGTAGTTTACTAGCTCCAACTTTGCATGTCATACGTTCGACGACACTGAACTGTGTACCGGAAGCGGAAGTGCATTATCTGACCCCTCGCCTCTTCCCTTAAAGGTACACTGTCCTCTTAGGTGAATGTCTCTAGTTATATAGATGTGGGTCACCACACAGGCCCCCCCAGAATTCACCTACACAAAACAATGCAAAACAGCAAAAGCGCAAGTCATGAACATAAAAATAGACTCTACAACAGAACAGTCAATGACATAGTGCAAAGTCACGGGGAAAACAAGTGACGAGTCGGGGGGCGGACCCTGCGGCCATAACGGCTGCGCTTCACAGGAGGGGAAACAGATGGGGCCGAAACCCGGGCCATAGGCGGGGCCGAAGCAGGAACAGAGGCAGGTGCCAGGGCCGACCTAGGAGGGCGTCCCCGCCGCGGGGGTGGGGCCAATTGCATTGGCTCCCCAATGTCCAAGTGAGCGGGCTTGAGACGGTCTATAGCGACCCGCTCCAGCCTGCCCCCCATGTCCACCACAAAGTTCTTATCCCCCGCCTCCAGGACGCGGAAGGGCCCGTCGTATGGGGGCTGCAGCGGGGACCGATGGCTGTCGTGCCTAATGAAGATGTACCTCGCCGATGGCAGATCCTTGGGGACGTAGGACCGGGGGAGGCAGTGTTGAGACATCGGAATAGTGTGATCCTCCCACGTGCTAAGCCCCCCTGGTGAAACACCTCACTGTCAGGTGAAAAGAAGCGGCTGGTGACTCCACATGTATCGGAGGAGGCACGTGCTCGTCTGCAGTTCTCCCCGGCTCGATGGAGGGGGTGGAGAATTGGCAAAACAACGAAAGTGTGCCCCCCATGTGGACTTCACAAAACACGTGATAAAAAGCCTCGTATTACTGCCAGCTATTTAAAACCTGCCTGCTCCACTTCGCCACCCCCGGTAACGTTAGCTGAGGACTCGCCGCCGGCGCCACCCGTAAAAAGCACTGTTCATTTTGGATACGCTTCCAGGGATTCTGTCTTTTCGGGTGTACGGCGTCTATTTTGAGCCCCACTTAATTTCGACGACCGTTTCCTTTTTTTGTGGTTTTGTTTTCTGTGTTTGCTAGCTTATGAACACACAGACACAGTATGCTAGCAGTAGCACACACAACCGTTTGAGATGGAGAGAGCGCAATGTCTTATTTTTCGAGCGGTGGCGCGGCGCCCTTTGGCGCCCCTAGTGGCTTTTCGCACTTGGCAATTGCCCATTTTGCCCAGCGCATGCGCCGACCCTGCGGAAGAGTGGAGTAATTGGCCAAGTATAATTAGGGGGGAAAGAGGGGGGGATGTCCCCCCCCCAAAAAAAAGAGGGAACGCTTTGGACTGTGTTACACCCCCTGCAGCAAGATTCTTTTGGTCTTCTATCATGAGGGTTTCACGGTGGAAACAGGCTTGTTGTATTATAAATAATTATTGTATTAATAAAAAAGTGAAAGAGGTGCCCTTCAAGATCTTGGAGTTTACCCTGCTAAAGCAGCCCTGGAAAGATTTGAGCTAAATACTTGTGTTTTTGTAATTCCGACAGACAAACTATATTTCATTTGTTTTTGCTTTTTTCACTGTGGCCATGCAAAGCTGTGTTGGATTGATATGCAAAACGTTATGACTGGACAAATGGGTACTAATGTACAGATTAATGCGTTTGATGCGATGTTATATTTTTGTTTTATGGGACGGACAGCAATATTAACTATATAACTCAGCCTTATTCTTGGTAAATTCCACATCCATAAATCTAAATGGTCTGACTCCAAACCTGCTTTCATCGATTTGTTGTTGAACTCAAGCACTTATGGCACCTTAATTGAAAATGTGAGAAAGGAAGAAAAAAGCTATAAAGACTTTCGATAGCGTAAAGAAAGCACATTTTATTTGAACTCCGACAGGCCTTGAAACGAGTGGACTTTGAACTCCCCTGGTCTGTACAAACTTCTTTTTTCTTAAATCGCTGTATAACAATTGTACACCTCCTTGTTGTAAATAAAAGTTTTTTGGGGGGGGGGGCCTCACGGACACGTCTCTCTAGTAGAGACAACCTGTCTGTAACTGCGGAACAGTCCCCACACGCCATCGCTTTAACTAGGCTGCTTTGCTGCAAACGCAATAGCGCTAACTGCTAAGCAAGGCTAATGCAATAGCGCTAAGTGCTAAGCAAGGCTAATGCAATAGAGCTAACTGCTAAGCTAGGCTAATGCAATAGCGCTAACTGCTAAGCAAGGCTAATCCAATAGAGCTAACTGCTAAGCTAGGCTAAGCTCGAAGCTAGTAAACTGCGAACGAGAGGCTGCCTACTCAACACAAGAGTCGTTTGACAAAGAAAACTAGAGAATCTCGCAATAAGTAAACGTAGCACAGAAAATAGATCCCCCAGTAGAACAAATGAAGAGGTAGGGCAGAATATGGAGATAATAAAAAATAAAATAAAATAAACAGCAGACGTGGTGAAGGCGGAAGCCGGAAACAGCTGGCAGTGACGTCCACGGACTGACAAGCGTCAACTCAGCGAAGGAGGCTGACGCCGTAAACCATTTCCCATTTCCGTCTCCATCGGCCAGTGTTTTTCCACAACCGCAGCTGGCCTACAAGAAATGTAAAAAAAAAGAATCCTGTCTCTTTAAGATTAACGGTCTCTTGGAGATTCGAATTTGACGTCACTACCTAAGAAAGCTATAAAAGGCCGCGCAGCGGCGCCGACCGCTCAGTTGGGTGATTCGCGATGAACAGAAGAGAACAGATTCCGAGTGTGACGCAGAGAAGTGAGAACGCAAAGATGAAGCAGGCTGACGTTCCCCACCGGGGACGCGACAACACAAGGACTGCTTTGAACCAACAGTCCCGTCAGCAGGTAAAAACAGGCCGAGCTAGAAAGTTTTTTTTTTTTTTTTTTTTTTAAAGACCACACAGGCGCGAAGTAGAACCGTTTGCAGCCTGCGGGAAGGCGGAGCTTCGAGCCCGCCCGGCCCCGCCCATATTCGTTGCGTCGCCGCGCTTCGTTCCCCATCCCAGATCGATCGCTCGCCGCGCGTTTTATTTGGCATTTTACCCCACAGGTGCAGGGCGTCCGGGTAGCGTAGCCGTCTATTCCGTTGTCTACCAACACGCGATCGTCGGATCGAATCCCCGCCGTGTTAACCTCCGGCTTGGCCGGGCGTCTCTACAGACACAGTTGGCCGTGTCTGCGGGTGGGAAGTCAAATGTGGGTATTTGTCCTGGTCGGGCGGGGCGCTCCACGGATCGGCAGAGAGGGGGTGGAGCAGCGGACGGGACGGGTCGGGGGTAATTGGCCAGATACAATTGGGGGAAAATTTAAAAAAAAAATAAAACATACTGTAACGTGCATGGATAAGAAGACACGCTGGCCGCTGGCTCGCGGGTCTGACCCTTTAGTCGGGCGGTTAGCGATGTCTCCTGCGGTGCGGCCGATACGGGTTCGCGTCCCGGCCGCGGCAGTTCCTGTGGTTGCGTTGTACCCCGAATTCGCTACAATACCTACAGGTCCAGCTCCGAAACCAAGAAACGTTTACTAATATATGACCAATTTGTGCACAGGAGCAGCAGCTATTGTGCATGCTGGCTCACTGGGAAGCCTGGTTTATACTCCGTCACACGACGGCGACGCCGCCTCTCGTTTAAAGCAACTTATCTAACGTTACATGCCAACAACGCGACGCAGTGTGTCTAACCAACGTCCTATTAAGGCAACAATTCACTGCAATAAAACACATTTGATTCCTAATAAGATTTTAACGAGCTTTTAGATTACTGTAGCAAGGCAGTTTAACACTCACCGACATAATGCGAGTTTCCTCTTCCACCCTCCCTTTTAACCCGGAACCGGAAAAGGAAAAAGGTCACGTCAATCCTAAATTATGGACTTGGATAAATTACAATAAATTCTGTAGCGAACAAAGGCTCATAATGTTAACACGTTTTCTTCATCAAGATAATCCCCCCAAATCGACCCCCTGTTAACGATTTTTTATCCACACACAATTAATAGAAGTTTGAAGCATATATCTTCAAAATTAACAGTCGTGATATTAATGGCCATAATTTGTGCTGCAGACCAAAACGTGAAACTCCCTTAGGTTTATGTTAAACACAGTAAATATTTTCTGCATAAATCGCTGTCACTGTCAATCTACTGTGGGTGGGGGGGGGGGCTTTGGGCGGAGCTGAACGGCCAACTCCACCTTCCCGCAGGCTGCAACCATTATCTTCTCGACAGCTGAGGGACAAAAGGACACAGTTCTTGTAGTGATACTTACAGTCTTTGTGTTTGCCACTGATGTGTTGAGCAGATCTAAACACAGATATTCACTGATATTTTCCATCTGTTGTGTAGCAAACAACAAAACAAACAAACAACAACAAGAAGTCTGCTGCCATCCTCCAAGCAGCGGTGGAGTTAAATACCGCTCTTTCTGCCAAAAAGGCCATGGAGCAAGACATGGAGTTGCTCATCCTGTGCGAAGATGTGCTCCTGCAGAATGTGGAGCCCCTGCAGAGAGACGCCGCCCCGAGGGAGCAAGAGTTACAAACAGCTGCCATGGCGAAAATGAAGGCTCTGGAGGAGCGGGTGGAACTCCTCACCGCCGAGCTTACTCGAGAGGAGCAAAGCAAAGAAACGATGGCGGCTGCCCTCCTCCACGCAGAGGGTGAGTTAAATGCCGCTCTTTCTGCCAAGAGGGTCATGGAGCAAGATATGGAGTCGATCATCTCCCACAAAAACATGCTCTTGGATGCCCTGCAGAGAGATGCCACCCTGGAGAAGCAGGTGTTACAAACTCTTGCCATGACGAAAATGAAGGCTCTGGAGGAGCGGGTGGAACTCCTCACCGCCGAGCTTACTCGAGAGGAGCAAAGCAAAGAAACGATGGCGGCTGCCCTCCTCCACGCAGAGGGTGAGTTAAATGCCGCTCTTTCTGCCAAGAGGGTCATGGAGCAAGATATGGAGTCGATCATCTCCCACAAAAACATGCTCTTGGATGCCCTGCAGAGAGATGCCACCCTGGAGAAGCAGGTGTTACAAACTCTTGCCATGACGAAAATGAAGGCTCTGGAGGAGCGGGTGGAACTCCTCACCGCCGAGCTTACTCGAGAGGAGCAAAGCAAAGAAACGATGGCGGCTGCCCTCCTCAACGCAGAGGGTGAGTTAAATGCCGCTCTTTCTGCCAAGAGGGTCATGGAGCAAGATATGGAGTCGATTATCTCCCACAAAAACATGTTCTTGGATGCCCTGCAGAGAGATGCCACCCTGGAGAAGCAGGTGTTACAAACTCTTGCCATGACGAAAATGAAGGCTCTGGAGGAGCGGGTGGAACTCCTCACCGTCGAGCTTTCCCGAGCGGAGCAAAGCAAAGAAACGATGGTGGCTGCCCTCCTCCAGGCAGAGGAGACGTTAAATGCCGCTCTTTCTGCCAAGGACGCCATGGAGCGAGAAAGGGAGTCACTCCTCCTGGACAAAGACATGCTCCTGCAGCAGGTGGAGGCCATACAGAGAGACGCCGCCCTGCAGAGAGACACCGCCATGAAGGAGCAGGAGCTACAAACTGCTGCCATGGCTAAAATGAAGGCTCTGGTAGAGCGGTTGGAACTCCTCACCGCCGAGCTTTCCCGAGAGGAGCAAAACAAAAAAAAGATGGCGGCTGCCCTCCTCCAGGCAGAAGAGGACTTAAATGCTGCTCTTTCTGCCAAAGAAGCCATGGAGCAAGAAAAGGACTCGCTCCTCCTGGACAAAAACGTGCTCCTACAGCAGGTGGAGGCTATGCAGAGAGACGCTACCCTGCAGAGAGAAACGGACCTGAAGGAGAAAGAGTTACTTCAAATTGCTTTCATGGAGCATGGTGATAGGTTGGAGAGGCTGCAACTCCTCACTTACAAGGTTTTCCAGACCAACAAAAAGATGGCGGCTGCCCTCCTCCAGGCAGAGGACGAGTTAAATGCCGCTCGTTCCACCAAGAAGGCCATGGAGCAAGACATGGAGTCGATCATTGAGGACAAAGATATACTCCTGCAGCGGCTGAAGGACCTGCAGAGATACGCCACCCTGAAGAGGCACGAGCTACAAATTGCTGACATGGCCAAATTTACGGCTCTGGAGGAGCGGGTGGAACTCCTCACCACCGAGCTTTCTCGAGGGGAGCAAATCAAAGAAAAGATGGCGGCTGCCCTCCTCCAGGCAGAGCAGGAGTTAAATGCTGCTCTTTCTGCCAAGGAGGCCATGGAGCGAGAAAATGAGTCACTCCTCCTGGACAAAGAATCACTCCTGCAGCAGGTGGAGGCCCTGCACAGAGACGCCGCCCTGAGGGAGCAGGAGGTACAAACTGCTGCCATGCCGAAAATTAAGGCACTGGAGGAGCAGTGGGCACTCCTCACCGCCGAGATTTCCCGCGGGCAGCAAAGCAAAGAAGGGATGGTGGCTGCCCTCCTCCATGCAGAGCAGGAGTTAAATGCTGCTCTTTCTACCAAGGAGGCCATGGAGCGAGAAAAGCAGTCACTCCTCCTGGACAAAGAAGCACTCCTGCAGCAGGTGGAGGTCCTGCAGAGAGATGCTGCCCTGAGGGAGCAGGAGGTACAAACTGCTGCCATGGTGCAAATGAAGGCCCTGCAGGAGCAGTGGGCACTCCTCACTGCCGAGCTTTCCCGCGGGCAGCAAAGCAAAGAAAGGATGGCGGCTGCCCTCCTCCATGCAGAGCAGGAGTTAAATGCTGCTCTTTTTGCCAAGGAGGCCACGGAGCGAGAAAATGAGTCACTCCTCCTGGACAAAGAAGCGCTCCTGCAGCAGGTGGAGGCCCTGCAGAGAGATGCCGCCCTCAAGGAGCAGGACGAAAAAGTCATCTTGGCCAAGAAAGAAAATGAGGACAGCTCCATGGATAGCACTGCAGGATACAGAGACAGGTATGATCACTGTGTTTCTAGTGGTAGGTGGAAGAAACAATGCACATAATAGACAAGTATACAACTTTGACATGTGTTTCCATGAAATGGGTCAAATAACTTTGCTGTAATGTCAGACAATCAGTGTGCAGCAGTAGCACGAATTGTATTGACAGTAGAATGACGAGAGTTTTGTATTTTACAGAGCTTCATCTAAAACCTCCTATCAGGGAAAGGACTCCTCCAAGCAGACAGAGGAGGAGGCCAAAGAAGACGCTACCCTGCAGAGAGACACGGACCTGAGGGAGAAAGAGTTAGTTCAAATTGCTTTCATGGAGCATGATGTTAGGTTGGAGAGGCTGCAACTCGTCACTGACAAGGTTTTCCAGACCAACAAAAAGATGGCGGCTGCCTTCCTCCAGGCAGAGGACGAGTTAAATGCCGCTCGTTCCACCAAGAAGGCCATGGAGCAAGACATGGAGTCGATCATTGAGGACAAAGATATACTCCTGCAGCGGCTGAAGGACCTGCAGAGATACGCCACCCTGAAGAGGCACGAGCTACAAATTGCTGACATGGCCAAATTTACGGCTCTGGAGGAGCGGGTGGAACTCCTCACCACCGAGCTTTCTCGAGGGGAGCAAATCAAAGAAAAGATGGCGGCTGCCCTCCTCCAGGCAGAGCAGGAGTTAAATGCTGCTCTTTCTGCCAAGGAGGCCATGGAGCGAGAAAATGAGTCACTCCTCCTGGACAAAGAATCACTCCTGCAGCAGGTGGAGGCCCTGCACAGAGACACCACCCTGAGGGAGCAGGAGGTACAAACTGCTGCGATGGCGCAAATGAAGTCCCTGCAGGAGCAGTGGGCACTCCTCACCGCCGAGCTTTCCTGTGGGCAGCAAAGCAAAGAAAGGATGGCGGCTGCCCTCCTCCATGCAGAGCAGGAGTTAAATGCTGCTCTTTCTGCCAAGGAGGCCATGGAGCGAGAAAAGCAGTCACTCCTCCTGGACAAAGAAGCGCTCCTGCAGCAGGTGGAGGCCCTGCAGAGAGATGCCGCCCTCGAGGAGCAGGATGAAAAAGTCATCTTGGCCAAGAAAGAAAATGAGGACAGCTCCATGGATAGCACTGCAGGATACAGAGACAGGTATGATCACTGTGTTTCTAGTGGTAGGTGGAAGAAACAATGCACATAATAGACAAGTATACAACTTTGACATGTGTTTCCATGAAATGGGTCAAATAACTTTGCTGTAATGTCAGACAATCAGTGTGCAGCAGTAGCACGAATTGTATTGACAGTAGAATGACGAGAGTTTTGTATTTTACAGAGCTTCATCTAAAACCTCCTATCAGGGAAAGGACTCCTCCAAGCAGACCGAGGAGGAGGCCAAAGAAGACGCTACCCTGCAGAGAGACACGGACCTGAGGGAGAAAGAGTTAGTTCAAATTGCTTTCATGGAGCATGATGTTAGGTTGGAGAGGCTGCAACTCGTCACTGACAAGGTTTTCCAGACCAACAAAAAGATGGCGGCTGCCCTCCTCCAGGCAGAGGACGAGTTAAATGCCGCTCGTTCCACCAAGAAGGCCATGGAGCAAGACATGGAGTCGATCATTGAGGACAAAGATATACTCCTGCAGCGGCTGAAGGACCTGCAGAGATACGCCACCCTGAAGAGGCACGAGCTACAAATTGCTGACATGGCCAAATTTACGGCTCTGGAGGAGCGGGTGGAACTCCTCACCACCGAGCTTTCTCGAGGGGAGCAAATCAAAGAAAAGATGGCGGCTGCCCTCCTCCAGGCAGAGCAGGAGTTAAATGCTGCTCTTTCTGCCAAGGAGGCCATGGAGCGAGAAAAGCAGTCACTCCTCCTGGACAAAGAAGCGCTCCTGCAGCAGGTGGAGGCCCTGCAGAGAGATGCCGCCCTCGAGGAGCAGGATGAAAAAGTCATCTTGGCCAAGAAAGAAAATGAGGACAGCTCCATGGATAGCACTGCAGGATACAGAGACAGGTATGATCACTGTGTTTCTAGTGGTAGGTGGAAGAAACAATGCACATAATAGACAAGTATACAACTTTGACATGTGTTTCCATGAAATGGGTCAAATAACTTTGCTGTAATGTCAGACAATCAGTGTGCAGCAGTAGCACGAATTGTATTGACAGTAGAATGACGAGAGTTTTGTATTTTACAGAGCTTCATCTAAAACCTCCTATCAGGGAAAGGACTCCTCCAAGCAGACCGAGGAGGAGGCCAAAGAAGACGCTACCCTGCAGAGAGACACGGACCTGAGGGAGAAAGAGTTAGTTCAAATTGCTTTCATGGAGCATGATGTTAGGTTGGAGAGGCTGCAACTCGTCACTGACAAGGTTTTCCAGACCAACAAAAAGATGGCGGCTGCCCTCCTCCAGGCAGAGGACGAGTTAAATGCCGCTCGTTCCACCAAGAAGGCCATGGAGCAAGACATGGAGTCGATCATTGAGGACAAAGATATACTCCTGCAGCGGCTGAAGGACCTGCAGAGATACGCCACCCTGAAGAGGCACGAGCTACAAATTGCTGACATGGCCAAATTTACGGCTCTGGAGGAGCGGGTGGAACTCCTCACCACCGAGCTTTCTCGAGGGGAGCAAATCAAAGAAAAGATGGCGGCTGCCCTCCTCCAGGCAGAGCAGGAGTTAAATGCTGCTCTTTCTGCCAAGGAGGCCATGGAGCGAGAAAAGCAGTCACTCCTCCTGGACAAAGAAGCGCTCCTGCAGCAGGTGGAGGCCCTGCAGAGGGATGCCGCCCTCGAGGAGCAGGATGAAAAAGTCATCTTGGCCAAGAAAGAAAATGAGGACAGCTCCATGGATAGAACTGCAGGATACAGAGACAGGTATGATCACTGTGTTTCTAGTGGTAGGTGGAAGAAACAATGCACATAATAGACAAGTATACAACTTTGACATGTGTTTCCATGAAATGGGTCAAATAACTTTGCTGTAATGTCAGACAATCAGTGTGCAGCAGTAGCACGAATTGTATTGACAGTAGAATGACGAGAGTTTTGTATTTTACAGAGCTTCATCTAAAACCTCCTATCAGGGAAAGGACTCCTCCAAGCAGACCGAGGAGGAGGCCAAAGAAGACGCTACCCTGCAGAGAGACACGGACCTGAGGGAGAAAGAGTTAGTTCAAATTGCTTTCATGGAGCATGATGTTAGGTTGGAGAGGCTGCAACTCGTCACTGACAAGGTTTTCCAGACCAACAAAAAGATGGCGGCTGCCCTCCTCCAGGCAGAGGACGAGTTAAATGCCGCTCGTTCCACCAAGAAGGCCATGGAGCAAGACATGGAGTCGATCATTGAGGACAAAGATATACTCCTGCAGCGGCTGAAGGACCTGCAGAGATACGCCACCCTGAAGAGGCACGAGCTACAAATTGCTGACATGGCCAAATTTACGGCTCTGGAGGAGCGGGTGGAACTCCTCACCACCGAGCTTTCTCGAGGGGAGCAAATCAAAGAAAAGATGGCGGCTGCCCTCCTCCAGGCAGAGCAGGAGTTAAATGCTGCTCTTTCTGCCAAGGAGGCCATGGAGCGAGAAAAGCAGTCACTCCTCCTGGACAAAGAAGCGCTCCTGCAGCAGGTGGAGGCCCTGCAGAGAGATGCCGCCCTCGAGGAGCAGGATGAAAAAGTCATCTTGGCCAAGAAAGAAAATGAGGACAGCTCCATGGATAGCACTGCAGGATACAGAGACAGGTATGATCACTGTGTTTCTAGTGGTAGGTGGAAGAAACAATGCACATAATAGACAAGTATACAACTTTGACATGTGTTTCCATGAAATGGGTCAAATAACTTTGCTGTAATGTCAGACAATCAGTGTGCAGCAGTAGCACGAATTGTATTGACCGTAGAATGACGAGAGTTTTGTATTTTACAGAGCTTCATCTAAAACCTCCTATCAGGGAAAGGACTCCTCCAAGCAGACAGAGGAGGAGGCCAAAGAAGAAACATCCTCCCCTGATCAGAATGCACAGGAGGCCGAGGCAGAAACACTCTCCCCTGATGAAGCTGGAGGCCTGGGCAGGAATACCCTCCCCCAATGAAGATGAAGAGGATGAGGGCGGAAGAGAGCAGAGCCGTCGCCAGTCCTTCTTTGAGAGGCTGAGGAGGATTGTTTGCGCGTGACGTTCCCCCATTGACAAAGCTCCGTCTTGAAAGAGACATTTCTACTTTCAACCCCGATCCCCAATTACCAGCAACTGCCTTAACTCCTGAGACCATGTGCTCTCATATGATGCCATGCTTACAAAAAAAAGCATACTGTGGAAATTGCAGGAAAGTAGAGATGAACAATTTCTCTCTTTGACCACACGAACACATGTATCATTTATTCATCTGTACAAAATCACAATCATCAATAACAACATGGCGCTGCCCTAACCCCTACTCCTTGCTGCGCCCTCTCAACCCGGAACCCTTTTTTAAAGGGCCCGTGTCTACCAGTTATGGTGAATTGTGCCTATATGGTCCGCTACATACGTCCCCCCAGAATTCACTGCAATAATAAAAAAAAGTCAACGTGGAGGGGGGCGGATGGCCCGGTCGCAACAGCTTTGCCAAACGGGTGCAGAGGCCGGGGTGACTACAGGAGGGGTTTTAAGGATCATGCGGTGGCGTAGGAGTGCGGCGGGTGATGGAGGAACCTTAGGGGCCTTGTTGGGGGCCGGGTAGGAGGGCGCCCTCACTATGGGGGCTGGGCAAGTCTAACAGGTTGGTCCAAGAGGCCGCTGGGCAAACAGACTTTGGAGGCGGCGGGAGGGCTGCTGGGCAAATCAACTTTGGAGGTGGCGGGAGGGCCGCTGTGAGCAAACAGACTTCAGAGGACGCTGGGCAGCTGAGGCTCGGGGATGCTGGGCATCTGACGCTGAGACTCGGGGATGCTGGGCAGCTGGGGCTTGGGGCGCTGGACAGCCGAGACTCGGGGACGCTGGACAGCTAAGCCCATCAGGTCGGCTGAGGTGGCCGGCCGAACAGGAGCCTGTAGAAGGAGTCGTCCGGTGGCTGGGAGTCGGACAGGACATCAGACAGCTGCCGAGGGACATGGGACTGGCGGAGACTACGGGTCCTCCCCTGGCCAGGCGGATTCCTCAGAATGGGTACAGGGTTGGAGTCGGTTCACCGGCCGGTAGACAGGCTGGCGGCTAATGGGTTCAGGGCCATTAGACTGGGAGATAGGCTGCTGGTTATCCAGCCGAACAACCCCCCGCCGGAGATCATTCACCCCAGGTACCGGCCTCGGCCTACGTTGTCTCTGGCACGTCGAACCGTCTCCTGGGTCCACACTGGTCGATTCGTACTGTCACGGAAGAAGCCCGGAGAGGACCCAAGTGCAGTGTGCCAAACAAAAGCTCTGGTACCAGGAGATTAAAATAAATAAATAAAATGACCTGTCTCTGTAATGTTTTTGGCAATTTTGTCGTTAATAAGCGAGTAATAGCACACTTGTGACCTTTTGCAACCCAAATGTTAGCATTAGCTAACATGTTAGCAGAGATGGTTGAACTATGACTTTCATTATGCAACCAACCACTGATATGGGCAATATTTTCAGAAAAGCATTATGTATCTTCCCACTGAAATACACACTATTCTCCGTAAATTACATCAGTTTGATGGTATTTAGTTTGATGTATACTAAGAATTCATGTGATGATGATTCACCCATCCATCCATCCATTATCCAAACTGCTTATCCTGTTCTCAGGGTCGCGGGATGCTAAAGCCTATCCCAGCAGTCATTGGGCGGCAGGGGAGCTACACCCTGGACAGGCAGCCAGGCCATCAAAATCATGATGCCATGATAAGGCCATGATGAGGCCATGATTCATGTTAGCCCAAAAAAAGGTGGGCAAACTGTGGTCTGCAAATAAAAAGGTGAATAAACTGCATTTAGTAAGTGCATTTACCCTTCACCATACCACTGCAGACATCTTAAGAATATAAATAACTGTTTTAGGGAGGCACACTGGCCCAGTGGTTAGCATTGTTGCCTCACAACAAAAAGGTCCTGGGTTCGAACCCCAGGCCGCACCAGGTCCTTTCTGTGTGGAGTTTGCATGTTCTCTCTATGTCTGTGTGAGTTTCCTCCGGGTGCTCCGGTTTCCTCCCACCATCAAAAAGACATGCATGTTAGGGTTCACACTCCTGCCTGTGCCCCTGAGCAAGGCAATGGAAAGAAGAACTGGAGTTGGCCCCCGGGCGCTACAGCTGCCCACTGCTCCTATACAATAGGATGCATGCAGAGAACTCATTCATTGTAACGGAAAAACTGTACAGTAACAAAATAAAGTGGCTTTCTTCTTCACTTCTTCTTTCTGCTCTTATTGGTACGGCTTGAAATGTTGTATCTAGTGCGTGCCTTCTTTTTTATCTAAATTTAATTTCTCTTACCCATCCTTTGTCTAGACTAAAGGACTTGTCCTAAACTCAACCTTGAGGTTTGTAAATATCTTGTCTATTATTAATTAATTTAAAAAGTATGACATTTATATTTTTCAGACAGCTGTTAATGTTCAGTTTGTTGTAGTGTTATAAGTACCCTATTACTCTTTTATTAATCACTATGTACAGCTAGTCATTATAAAGCACATCACGTTTTTTGTCCCCCCCCCCCCCAACCTTCGGTTTAAGTGTCAGTTTTAACTCTGGGCTGAAGTTGCAGGAAAATGTGGGTTTAAAGAGATGACGTGCCTCAGGGTAGAGTAGCGGTCTATTCTGTTGCCTACCAAAACAGGGATCGCTGGTTTGAATCCCCATGTTACCTATGGCTTGGTCGGGCGTCCCTACACACACAACTGGCCGTGTCTGTGGGTGGGAAGCCGGATGTGGGTATGTGTCCTGGTCCCTGCACTAGCGCCTCCTCTGGTCGGTCGGGATGTCTGTACGGGGGAGAAGGGGAACTGGGAACTGCCTGCCCTTCCAACTGTGCCCCAACACCACCCCACTATATGATATACATAAATTACCCCATTTGACGTCGCCTTGTTATATTTTAAATGTAGGCTATTTCAACAGTGCGCTGGCCCTTTAAATGCTTTTTCAAAACAAACTCCAACCCCTACCCCACTGGCTGTAATGTTCTCTATCCTCCCATTGGTTGCTGTGCAGCGTAACTAGGGGCGGGACGTGGGGCGACGTAGTATTTATTTACTCTGTGTTCTTCTTTGTTGATTCACATTGGCTACAAACTTCTTCCCCACTATTGGATAATGAACTATAGGTTATTTCATTCAATGTAGGTTGAGGTGCAGTCAGGCAGGGCAAGACAGGGATGTCATGCACTGATGAGCAAAGGAAGTGGAATTCTGGCGTGAGGAAGAATGTATGGCTGAGGAAGGTGAAACACATTACATTTAAACACCACCAACCACACCACGCTTATCCTGGCCCATCAAGAAATTCAGTGGAAGATTCCTCAACCTCCCCCCAACTTTTTAAGAACCATGCGGAGTAATTCCTCGGTAATGGCCCCACTGTTTCACCTCCAGACAAATGGTCTTGTTCAGCTAAGCTACAGAGCAGATATAGACAGCAGCGAGGCAGGCCCACGCCAACATGATTCAGCGCACACTCTGTCGTACTTAACACAACACAACACCAACCTACAGGAAGTGCAAAATGTTTTTTGAGGCCTACATCAAATTATCCCCTGAACAAGCGGCTACACTGATGGAAGAAACCATGATCCAAAGTGCTTCACCATTATGGCATGATGTTAGAAAGCTGCGTCTAACAGCCAGCACAGCAAAATGAGTCCTCAAAAAAAACACCACAGATCCCAAAAAAAAAATTCTGAGTGAGCATTTGTACCCAGCCTTCACTGGCAATACAGCAACACAGCATGGCAAAGAAAACGAGGCCGATGTCATCACAGTCATGGAGAGCAGAGGGGCATACTATGGAGAAGAGAGGAATGGTGGTGCACCCTGACCATCCTTGGTTGGGAGCCAGCTCTGATGGGATCCTTGATTCAACACAGCCTCTTGAGATCAAGTGCCCCTTCAAGAGTTCCATGTCTCTGGCCAAATTTCTGAGTCGGCCAAGTGGTTACATCAAATGCTTGGGTGACGGGCAGTACCCAGTACCAGTAAAGTTCGCTTAAAATTAGCTTGGCAATTAATGGAAACACAGCTATTGTTAAACTTTCTTAATAACATATCATCCTTTTTACCAGGTGGGTTAACATATATGATTTACACAAGTTTCTGACAGCAAACTACCCTGAAATTTACCTTATAGTCCACGCCAAGTAAAACCCCTTCCTCTCATGTGAATATTTGTCTGTCTGCCATTAAACCTGTAGTAGCACTCCTGTTGTCGCTGTCTGGTTTCATTGTTCTTGTTATCTCACCGACATTCTCCTCTGTTTTTTTTAGCCCTAATATATGTCATTAATTTGGATCTGAATACTGTGGAGTTAGAAAACAACGAGACAGGAGACTTGAGAGTAGACGTAGTCGAGGTAGTTTACTAGCTCCAACTTTGCATGTCATACGTTCGACGACACTGAACTGTGTACCGGAAGCGGAAGTGCATTATCTGACCCCTCGCCTCTTCCCTTAAAGGTACACTGTCCTCTTAGGTGAATGTCTCTAGTTATATAGATGTGGGTCACCACACAGGCCCCCCCAGAATTCACCTACACAAAACAATGCAAAACAGCAAAAGCGCAAGTCATGAACATAAAAATAGACTCTACAACAGAACAGTCAATGACATAGTGCAAAGTCACGGGGAAAACAAGTGACGAGTCGGGGGGCGGACCCTGCGGCCATAACGGCTGCGCTTCACAGGAGGGGAAACAGATGGGGCCGAAACCCGGGCCATAGGCGGGGCCGAAGCAGGAACAGAGGCAGGTGCCAGGGCCGACCTAGGAGGGCGTCCCCGCCGCGGGGGTGGGGCCAATTGCATTGGCTCCCCAATGTCCAAGTGAGCGGGCTTGAGACGGTCTATAGCGACCCGCTCCGGCCTGCCCCCCATGTCCACCACAAAGTTCTTATCCCCCGCCTCCAGGACGCGGAAGGGCCCGTCGTATGGGGGCTGCAGCGGGGACCGATGGCTGTCGTGCCTAATGAAGACGTACCTCGCCGATGGCAGATCCTTGGGGACGTAGGACCGGGGGAGGCAGTGTTGAGACATCGGAATAGTGTGATCCTCCCACGTGCTAAGCCCCCCTAGTGAAACACCTCACTGTCAGGTGAAAAGAAGCGGCTGGTGACTTCACATATATCGGAGGAGGCACGTGCTCGTCTGCAGTTCTCCCCGGCTCGATGGAGGGGGTGGAGAATTGGCAAAACAACGAAAGTGTGCCCCCCATGTGGACTTCACAAAACACGTGATAAAAAGCCTCGTATTACTGCCAGCTATTTAAAACCTGCCTGCTCCACTTCGCCACCCCCGGTAACGTTAGCTGAGGACTCGCCGCCGGCGCCACCCGTAAAAAGCACTGTTCATTTTGGATACGCTTCCAGGGATTCTGTCTTTTCGGGTGTACGGCGTCTATTTTGAGCCCCACTTAATTTCGACGACCGTTTCCTTTTTTTGTGGTTTTGTTTTCTGTGTTTGCTAGCTTATGAACACACAGACACAGTATGCTAGCAGTAGCACACACAACCGTTTGAGATGGAGAGAGCGCAATGTCTTTTTTTTCGAGCGGTGGCGCGGCGCCCTTTGGCGCCCCTAGTGGCTTTTCGCACTTGGCAATTGCCCATTTTGCCCAGCGCATGCGCCGACCCTGCGGAAGAGTGGAGTAATTGGCCAAGTATAATTAGGGGGGGAAAGAGTGGGGGGTGTCCCCCCCCCCAAAAAAAGAGGGAACGCTTTGGACTGTGTTACACCCCCTGCAGCAAGATTCTTTTGGTCTTCTATCATGAGGGTTTCACGGTGGAAACAGGCTTGTTGTATTATAAATAATTATTGTATTAATAAAAAAGTGAAAGAGGTGCCCTTCAAGATCTTGGAGTTTACCCTGCTAAAGCAGCCCTGGAAAGATTTGAGCTAAATACTTGTGTTTTTGTAATTCCGACAGAGAAACTATATTTCATTTGTTTTTGCTTTTTTCACTGTGCCCATGCAAAGCTGTGTTGGATTGATATGCAAGACTTTATGACTGGACAAATGGGTACTAATGTACAGATTAATGCGTTTGATGCGATGTTATATTTTTGTTTTATGGGACGGACAGCAATATTAACTATATAACTCAGCCTTATTCTTGGTAAATTCCACATCCATAAATCTAAATGGTCTGACTCCAAACCTGCTTTCATCGATTTGTTGTTGAACTCAAGCACTTATGGCACCTTAATTGAAAATGTGAGAAAGGAAGAAAAAAGCTATAAAGACTTTCGATAGCGTAAAGAAAGCACATTTTATTTGAACTCCGACAGGCCTTGAAACGAGTGGACTTTGAACTCCCCTAGTCTGTACAAACTTCTTTTTTCTTAAATCGCTGTATAACAATTGTACACCTCCTTGTTGTAAATAAAAGTTTTTTTTGGGGGGGGGGGCTCACGGACACGTCTCTCTAGTAGAGACAACCTGTCTGTAACTGCGGAACAGTCCCCACACGCCATCGCTTTAACTAGGCTGCTTTGCTGCAAACGCAATAGCGCTAAGTGCTAAGCAAGGCTAATGCAATAGAGCTAACTGCTAAGCAAGGCTAATGCAATAGCGCTAACTGCTAAGCAAGGCTAATGTAATAGAGCGAACTGCTAAGCTAGGCTAATGCAATAGCGCTAACTGCTAAGCTAGGCTAAGCTCGAAGCTAGTAAACTGCGAACGAGAGGCTGCCTACTCAACACAAGAGTCGTTTGACAAAGAAAACTAGAGAATCTCGCAATAAGTAAACGTAGCACAGAAAATAGATCCCCCAGTAGAACAAATGAAGAGGTAGGGCAGAATATGGAGATAATAAAAAAAATAAAAAAATAAACAGCAGACGTCGTGAAGGCGGAAGCCGGAAACAGCTGGCAGTGACGTCCACGGACTGACAAGCGTCAACTCAGCGAAGGAGGCTGACGCCGTAAACCATTTCCCATTTCCGTCTCCATCGGCCAGTGTTTTTCCACAACCGCAGCTGGCCTACAAGAAATGTAAAAAAAAAGAATCCTGTCTCTTTAAGATTAACGGTCTCTTGGAGATTCGAATTTGACGTCACTACCTAAGAAAGCTATAAAAGGCCGCGCAGCGGCGCCGAACGCTCAGTTGGGTGATTCGCGATGAACAGAAGAGAACAGATTCCGAGTGTGACGCAGAGAAGTGAGAACGCAAAGATGAAGCAGGCTGACGTTCCCCACCGGGGACGCGACAACACAAGGACTGCTTTGAACCAACAGTCCCGTCAGCAGGTAAAAACAGGCCGAGCTAGAAAGTTTTTTTTTTTTTTTTTTTAAAGACCACACAGGCGCGAAGTAGAACCGTTTGCAGCCTGCGGGAAGGCGGAGCTTCGAGCCCGCCCGGCCCCGCCCATATTCGTTGCGTCGCCGCGCTTCGTTCCCCATCCCAGATCGATCGCTCAGCGCGCGTTTTATTTGGCATTTTACCCCACAGGTGCAGGGCGTCCGGGTAGCGTAGCCGTCTATTCCGTTGCCTACCAACACGCGATCGTCGGATCGAATCCCCGCCGTGTTAACCTCCGGCTTGGCCGGGCGTCTCTACAGACACAGTTGGCCGTGTCTGCGGGTGGGAAGTCAAATGTGGGTATTTGTCCTGGTCGCTGCATTAGGCGCCTCCTCTGGTCGGGCGGGGCGCTCCACGGATCGGCAGAGAGGGGGTGGAGCAGCGGACGGGACGGGTCGGGGGTAATTGGCCAGATACAATTGGGGGAAAATTAAAAAAAATAAAACATACTGTAACGTGCATGGGTAAGAAGACACGCTGGCCGCTGGCTCGCGGGTCTGACCCTTTAGTCGAGCGGTTAGCGATGCCTCCTGCGGTGCGGCCGATACGGGTTCGCGTCCCGGCCGCGGCAGTTCCTGTGGTTGCGTTGTCCCCCCGAATTCTCTACATTGGTGTCAGAAGTGGGATAGAGCGACCGTAAGGCCGTCGGAAGCGCATGCGCCCTGAGGCGTGAAGGAGCTGATATGCTTAACCGCGGGGACGCGCTTCCCGAAGGAGGGGGGTAGTGTAACGTGCATGGATAAGAAGACACGCTGGCCGCTGGCTTGCGAGTCTGACCCTTTAGTCGAGCGGTTAGCGATGTCTCCTGCGGTGCGGCCGATACGGGTTCGCTTCCCGGCCGCGGCAGTTCCTGTGGTTGCGTTGTACCCCGAATTCGCTACAATACCTACAGGTCCAGCTCCGAAACCAAGAAACGTTTACTAATATATGACCAATTTGTGCACAGGAGCAGCAGCTATTGTGCATGCTGGCTCACTGGGAAGCCTGGTTTATACTCCGTCACACGACGGCGACGCCGCCTCTCGTTTAAAGCAACTTATCTAACGTTACATGCCAACAACGCGACGCAGTGTGTCTAACCAACGTCCTATTAAGGCAACAATTCACTGCAATAAAACACATTTGATTCCTAATAAGATTTTAACGAGCTTTTAGATTACTGTAGCAAGGCAGTTTAACACTCACCGACATAATGCGAGTTTCCTCTTCCACCCTCCCTTTTAACCCGGAACCGGAAAAGGAAAAAGGTCACGTCAATCCTAAATTATGGACTTGGATAAATTACAATAAATTCTGTAGCGAACAAAGGCTCATAATGTTAACACGTTTTCTTCATCAAGATAATCCCCCCAAATCGACCCCCTGTTAACGATTTTTTATCCACACACAATTAATAGAAGTTTGAAGCATATATCTTCAAAATTAACAGTCGTGATATTAATGGCCATAATTTGTGCTGCAGACCAAAACGTGAAACTCCCTTAGGTTTATGTTAAACACAGTAAATATTTTCTGCATAAATCGCTGTCACTGTCAATCTACTGTGGGTGGGGGGGGGGCTTTGGGCGGAGCTGAACGGCCAACTCCACCTTCCCGAGGGCTGCAACCATTATCTTCTCGACAGCTGAGGGACAAAAGGACACAGTTCTTGTAGTGATACTTACAGTCTTTGTGTTTGCCACTGATGTGTTGAGCAGATCTAAACACAGATATTCACTGATATTTTCCATCTGTTGTGTAGCAAACAACAAAACAAACAAACAACAACAAGAAGTCTGCTGCCATCCTCCAAGCAGCGGTGGAGTTAAATACCGCTCTTTCTGCCAAAAAGGCCATGGAGCAAGACATGGAGTTGCTCATCCTGTGCGAAGATGTGCTCCTGCAGAATGTGGAGCCCCTGCAGAGAGACGCCGCCCCGAGGGAGCAAGAGTTACAAACAGCTGCCATGGCGAAAATGAAGGCTCTGGAGGAGCGGGTGGAACTCCTCACCGCCGAGCTTACTCGAGAGGAGCAAAGCAAAGAAACGATGGCGGCTGCCCTCCTCCACGCAGAGGGTGAGTTAAATGCCGCTCTTTCTGCCAAGAGGGTCATGGAGCAAGATATGGAGTCGATCATCTCCCACAAAAACATGCTCTTGGATGCCCTGCAGAGAGATGCCACCCTGGAGAAGCAGGTGTTACAAACTCTTGCCATGACGAAAATGAAGGCTCTGGAGGAGCGGGTGGAACTCCTCACCGCCGAGCTTACTCGAGAGGAGCAAAGCAAAGAAACGATGGCGGCTGCCCTCCTCCACGCAGAGGGTGAGTTAAATGCCGCTCTTTCTGCCAAGAGGGTCATGGAGCAAGATATGGAGTCGATCATCTCCCACAAAAACATGCTCTTGGATGCCCTGCAGAGAGATGCCACCCTGGAGAAGCAGGTGTTACAAACTCTTGCCATGACGAAAATGAAGGCTCTGGAGGAGCGGGTGGAACTCCTCACCGCCGAGCTTACTCGAGAGGAGCAAAGCAAAGAAACGATGGCGGCTGCCCTCCTCAACGCAGAGGGTGAGTTAAATGCCGCTCTTTCTGCCAAGAGGGTCATGGAGCAAGATATGGAGTCGATTATCTCCCACAAAAACATGTTCTTGGATGCCCTGCAGAGAGATGCCACCCTGGAGAAGCAGGTGTTACAAACTCTAGCCATGACGAAAATGAAGGCTCTGGAGGAGCGGGTGGAACTCCTCACCGTCGAGCTTTCCCGAGCGGAGCAAAGCAAAGAAACGATGGTGGCTGCCCTCCTCCAGGCAGAGGAGACGTTTAATGCCGCTCTTTCTGCCAAGGGCGCCATGGAGCGAGAAAAGGAGTCACTCCTCCTGGACAAAGAATCACTCCTGCAGCAGGTGGATGCCCTGCACAGAGACGCCGCCCTGAGGGAGCAGGAGGTACAAACTGCTGCCATGCCGAAAATGAAGGCACTGGAGGAGCAGTGGGCACTCCTCACACCCGAGATTTCCCGCGGGCAGCAAAGCAAAAAAGGGATGGTGGCTGCCCTCCTCCAGGCAGAGCAGGAGTTAAATGCTGCTCTTTCTGCCAAGGAGGCCATGGAGCGAGAAAAGGAGTCACTCCTCCTGGACAAAAATGCACTCCTGCAGCAGGTGGAGGCCCTGCACAGAGACGCTGCCCTGAGGGAGCAGGAGGTACAAACTGCTGCCATGCCACAAATGAAGGCACTGGAGGAGCAGTGGGCACTCCTCACCGCCGAGATTTCCTGCGGGCAGCAAAGCAAAGAAAGGATGGCGGCTGCCCTCCTCCATGCAGAGCAGGAGTTAAATGCTGCTCTTTCTACCAAGGAGGCCATGGAGCGAGAAAAGCAGTCACTCCTCCTGGACAAAGAAGCACTCCTGCAGCAGGTGGAGGTCCTGCAGAGAGATGCTGCCCTGAGGGAGCAGGAGGTACAAACTGCTGCCATGGTGCAAATGAAGGCTCTGCAGGAGCAGTGGGCACTCCTCACTGCCGAGCTTTCCCGCGGGCAGCAAAGCAAAGAAAGGATGGCGGCTGCCCTCCTCCATGCAGAGCAGGAGTTAAATGCTGCTCTTTTTGCCAAGGAGGCCATGGAGCGAGAAAAGCAGTCACTCCTCCTGGACAAAGAAGCGCTCCTGCAGCAGGTGGAGGCCCTGCAGAGAGATGCCGCCCTCAAGGAGCAGGACGAAAAAGTCATCTTGGCCAAGAAAGAAAATGAGGACAGCTCCATGGATAGCACTGCAGGATACAGAGACAGGTATGATCACTGTGTTTCTAGTGGTAGGTGGAAGAAACAATGCACATAATAGACAAGTATACAACTTTGACATGTGTTTCCATGAAATGGGTCAAATAACTTTGCTGTAATGTCAGACAATCAGTGTGCAGCAGTAGCACGAATTGTATTGACAGTAGAATGACGAGAGTTTTGTATTTTACAGAGCTTCATCTAAAACCTCCTATCAGGGAAAGGACTCCTCCAAGCAGACAGAGGAGGAGGCCAAAGAAGACACTACCCTGCAGAGAGACACGGACCTGAGGGAGAAAGAGTTAGTTCAAATTGCTTTCATGGAGCATGATGTTAGGTTGGAGAGGCTGCAACTCGTCACTGACAAGGTTTTCCAGACCAACAAAAAGATGGCGGCTGCCTTCCTCCAGGCAGAGCAGGAGTTAAATGCCGCTCGTTCCACCAAGAAGGCCATGGAGCAAGACATGGAGTCGATCATTGAGGACAAAGATATACTCCTGCAGCGGCTGAAGGACCTGCAGAGATACGCCACCCTGAAGAGGCACGAGCTACAAATTGCTGACATGGCCAAATTTACGGCTCTGGAGGAGCGGGTGGAACTCCTCACCACCGAGCTTTCTCGAGGGGAGCAAATCAAAGAAAAGATGGCGGCTGCCCTCCTCCAGGCAGAGCAGGAGTTAAATGCTGCTCTTTCTGCCAAGGAGGCCATGGAGCGAGAAAATGAGTCACTCCTCCTGGACAAAGAATCACTCCTGCAGCAGGTGGAGGCCCTGCACAGAGACACCACCCTGAGGGAGCAGGAGGTACAAACTGCTGCGATGGCGCAAATGAAGTCCCTGCAGGAGCAGTGGGCACTCCTCACCGCCGAGCTTTCCCGTGGGCAGCAAAGCAAAGAAAGGATGGCGGCTGCCCTCCTCCATGCAGAGCAGGAGTTAAATGCTGCTCTTTCTGCCAAGGAGGCCATGGAGCGAGAAAATGAGTCACTCCTCCTGGACAAAGAAGCGCTCCTGCAGCAGGTGGAGGCCCTGCAGAGAGATGCCGCCCTCGAGGAGCAGGACGAAAAAGTCATCTTGGCCAAGAAAGAAAATGAGGACAGCTCCATGGATAGCACTGCAGGATACAGAGACAGGTATGATCACTGTGTTTCTAGTGGTAGGTGGAAGAAACAATGCACATAATAGACAAGTATACAACTTTGACATGTGTTTCCATGAAATGGGTCAAATAACTTTGCTGTAATGTCAGACAATCAGTGTGCAGCAGTAGCACGAATTGTATTGACAGTAGAATGACGAGAGTTTTGTATTTTACAGAGCTTCATCTAAAACCTCCTATCAGGGAAAGGACTCCTCCAAGCAGACAGAGGAGGAGGCCAAAGAAGACGCTACCCTGCAGAGAGACACGGACCTGAGGGAGAAAGAGTTAGTTCAAATTGCTTTCATGGAGCATGATGTTAGGTTGGAGAGGCTGCAACTCGTCACTGACAAGGTTTTCCAGACCAACAAAAAGATGGCGGCTGCCTTCCTCCAGGCAGAGCAGGAGTTAAATGCCGCTCGTTCCACCAAGAAGGCCATGGAGCAAGACATGGAGTCGATCATTGAGGACAAAGATATACTCCTGCAGCGGCTGAAGGACCTGCAGAGATACGCCACCCTGAAGAGGCACGAGCTACAAATTGCTGACATGGCCAAATTTACGGCTCTGGAGGAGCGGGTGGAACTCCTCACCACCGAGCTTTCTCGAGGGGAGCAAATCAAAGAAAAGATGGCGGCTGCCCTCCTCCAGGCAGAGCAGGAGTTAAATGCTGCTCTTTCTGCCAAGGAGGCCATGGAGCGAGAAAATGAGTCACTCCTCCTGGACAAAGAATCACTCCTGCAGCAGGTGGAGGCCCTGCACAGAGACACCACCCTGAGGGAGCAGGAGGTACAAACTGCTGCGATGGCGCAAATGAAGTCCCTGCAGGAGCAGTGGGCACTCCTCACCGCCGAGCTTTCCCGTGGGCAGCAAAGCAAAGAAAGGATGGCGGCTGCCCTCCTCCATGCAGAGCAGGAGTTAAATGCTGCTCTTTCTGCCAAGGAGGCCATGGAGCGAGAAAATGAGTCACTCCTCCTGGACAAAGAAGCGCTCCTGCAGCAGGTGGAGGCCCTGCAGAGAGATGCCGCCCTCGAGGAGCAGGACGAAAAAGTCATCTTGGCCAAGAAAGAAAATGAGGACAGCTCCATGGATAGCACTGCAGGATACAGAGACAGGTATGATCACTGTGTTTCTAGTGGTAGGTGGAAGAAACAATGCACATAATAGACAAGTATACAACTTTGACATGTGTTTCCATGAAATGGGTCAAATAACTTTGCTGTAATGTCAGACAATCAGTGTGCAGCAGTAGCACGAATTGTATTGACAGTAGAATGACGAGAGTTTTGTATTTTACAGAGCTTCATCTAAAACCTCCTATCAGGGAAAGGACTCCTCCAAGCAGACAGAGGAGGAGGCCAAAGAAGACGCTACCCTGCAGAGAGACACGGACCTGAGGGAGAAAGAGTTAGTTCAAATTGCTTTCATGGAGCATGATGTTAGGTTGGAGAGGCTGCAACTCGTCACTGACAAGGTTTTCCAGACCAACAAAAAGATGGCGGCTGCCCTCCTCCAGGCAGAGGACGAGTTAAATGCCGCTCGTTCCACCAAGAAGGCCATGGAGCAAGACATGGAGTCGATCATTGAGGACAAAGATATACTCCTGCAGCGGCTGAAGGACCTGCAGAGATACGCCACCCTGAAGAGGCACGAGCTACAAATTGCTGACATGGCCAAATTTACGGCTCCGGAGGAGCGGGTGGAACTCCTCACCACCGAGCTTTCTCGAGGGGAGCAAATCAAAGAAAAGATGGCGGCTGCCCTCCTCCAGGCAGAGCAGGAGTTAAATGCTGCTCTTTCTGCCAAGGAGGCCATGGAGCGAGAAAAGCAGTCACTCCTCCTGGACAAAGAAGCGCTCCTGCAGCAGGTGGAGGCCCTGCAGAGAGATGCCGCCCTCGAGGAGCAGGATGAAAAAGTCATCTTGGCCAAGAAAGAAAATGAGGACAGCTCCATGGATAGCACTGCAGGATACAGAGACAGGTATGATCACTGTGTTTCTAGTGGTAGGTGGAAGAAACAATGCACATAATAGACAAGTATACAACTTTGACATGTGTTTCCATGAAATGGGTCAAATAACTTTGCTGTAATGTCAGACAATCAGTGTGCAGCAGTAGCACGAATTGTATTGACCGTAGAATGACGAGAGTTTTGTATTTTACAGAGCTTCATCTAAAACCTCCTATCAGGGAAAGGACTCCTCCAAGCAGACAGAGGAGGAGGCCAAAGAAGAAACATCCTCCCCTGATCAGAATGCACAGGAGGCCGAGGCAGAAACACTCTCCCCTGATGAAGCTGGAGGCCTGGGCAGGAATACCCTCCCCCAATGAAGATGAAGAGGATGAGGGCGGAAGAGAGCAGAGCCGTCGCCAGTCCTTCTTTGAGAGGCTGAGGAGGATTGTTTGCGCGTGACGTTCCCCCATTGACAAAGCTCCGTCTTGAAAGAGACATTTCTACTTTCAACCCCGATCCCCAATTACCAGCAACTGCCTTAACTCCTGAGACCATGTGCTCTCATATGATGCCATGCTTACAAAAAAAAGCATACTGTGGAAATTGCAGGAAAGTAGAGATGAACAATTTCTCTCTTTGACCACACGAACACATGTATCATTTATTCATCTGTACAAAATCACAATCATCAATAACAACATGGCGCTGCCCTAACCCCTACTCCTTGCTGCGCCCTCTCAACCCGGAACCCTTTTTTAAAGGGCCCGTGTCTACCAGTTATGGTGAATTGTGCCTATATGGTCCGCTACATACGTCCCCCCAGAATTCACTGCAATAATAAAAAAAAGTCAACGTGGAGGGGGGCGGATGGCCCGGTCGCAACAGCTTTGCCAAACGGGTGCAGAGGCCGGGGTGACTACAGGAGGGGTTTTAAGGATCATGCGGTGGCGTAGGAGTGCGGCGGGTGATGGAGGAACCTTAGGGGCCTTGTTGGGGGCCGGGTAGGAGGGCGCCCTCACTATGGGGGCTGGGCAAGTCTAACAGGTTGGTCCAAGAGGCCGCTGGGCAAACAGACTTTGGAGGCGGCGGGAGGGCTGCTGGGCAAATCAACTTTGGAGGTGGCGGGAGGGCCGCTGTGAGCAAACAGACTTCAGAGGACGCTGGGCAGCTGAGGCTCGGGGATGCTGGGCATCTGACGCTGAGACTCGGGGATGCTGGGCAGCTGGGGCTTGGGGCGCTGGACAGCCGAGACTCGGGGACGCTGGACAGCTAAGCCCATCAGGTCGGCTGAGGTGGCCGGCCGAACAGGAGCCTGTAGAAGGAGTCGGCCGGTGGCTGGGAGTCGGACAGGACATCAGACAGCTGCCGAGGGACATGGGACTGGCGGAGACTACGGGGACCTCCCCTGGCCAGGCGGATTCCTCAGAATGGGTACAGGGTTGGAGTTGGTTCACCGGCCGGTAGGCAGGCTGGCGGCTAATGGGTTCAGGGCCATTAGACTGGGAGATAGGCTGCTGGTTATCCAGCCGAACAACCCCCCGCCGGAGATCATTCACCCCAGATACCGGCCTCGGCCTACGTTGTCTCTGGCACGTCGAACCGTCTCCTGGGTCCACACTGGTCGATTCGTACTGTCACGGAAGAAGCCCGGAGAGGACCCAAGTGCAGTGTGCCAAACAAAAGCTCTGGTCCCAGGAGATTAAAATAAATAAATAAAATGACCTGTCTCTGTAATGTTTTTGGCAATTTTGTCGTTAATAAGCGAGTAATAGCACACTTGTGACCTTTTGCAACCCAAATGTTAGCATTAGCTAACATGTTAGCAGAGATGGTTGAACTATGACTTTCATTATGCAACCAACCACTGATATGGGCAATATTTTCAGAAAAGCATTATGTATCTTCCCACTGAAATACACACTATTCTCCGTAAATTACATCAGTTTGATGGTATTTAGTTTGATGTATACTAAGAATTCATGTGATGATGATTCACCCATCCATCCATCCATTATCCAAACTGCTTATCCTGTTCTCAGGGTCGCGGGATGCTAAAGCCTATCCCAGCAGTCATTGGGCGGCAGGGGAGCTACACCCTGGACAGGCAGCCAGGCCATCAAAATCATGATGCCATGATAAGGCCATGATGAGGCCATGATTCATGTTAGCCCAAAAAAAGGTGGGCAAACTGTGGTCTGCAAATAAAAAGGTGAATAAACTGCATTTAGTAAGTGCATTTACCCTTCACCATACCACTGCAGACATCTTAAGAATATAAATAACTGTTTTAGGGAGGCACACTGGCCCAGTGGTTAGCATTGTTGCCTCACAACAAAAAGGTCCTGGGTTCGAACCCCAGGCCGCACCAGGTCCTTTCTGTGTGGAGTTTGCATGTTCTCTCTATGTCTGTGTGGGTTTCCTCCGGGTGCTCCGGTTTCCTCCCACCATCAAAAAGACATGCATGTTAGGGTTCACACTCCTGCCTGTGCCCCTGAGCAAGGCAATGGAAAGAAGAACTGGAGTTGGCCCCCGGGCGCTACAGCTGCCCACTGCTCCTATACAATAGGATGCATGCAGAGAACTCATTCATTGTAACGGAAAAACTGTACAATAACAAAATAAAGTGGCTTTCTTCTTCACTTCTTCTTTCTGCTCTTATTGGTACGGCTTGAAATGTTGTATCTAGTGCGTGCCTTCTTTTTTATCTAAATTTAATTTCTCTTACCCATCCTTTGTCTAGACTAAAGGACTTGTCCTAAACTCAACCTTGAGGTTTGTAAATATCTTGTCTATTATTAATTAATTTAAAAAGTATGACATTTATATTTTTCAGACAGCTGTTAATGTTCAGTTTGTTGTAGTGTTATAAGTACCCTATTACTCTTTTATTAATCACTATGTACAGCTACTCATTATAAAGCACATCACGTTTTTTGTCCCCCCCCCCCCAACCTTCGGTTTAAGTGTCAGTTTTAACTCTGGGCTGAAGTTGCAGGAAAATGTGGGTTTAAAGAGATGACATGCCTCAGGGTAGAGTAGCGGTCTATTCTGTTGCCTACCAAAACAGGGATCGCTGGTTTGAATCCCCATGTTACCTATGGCTTGGTCGGGCGTCCCTACACACACAACTGGCCGTGTCTGTGGGTGGGAAGCCGGATGTGGGTATGTGTCCTGGTCCCTGCACTAGCGCCTCCTCTGGTCGGTCGGGATGTCTGTACGGGGGAGAAGGGGAACTGGGAACTGCCTGCCCTTCCAACTGTGCCCCAACACCACCCCACTATATGATATACATAAATTACCCCATTTGACGTCGCCTTGTTATATTTTAAATGTAGGCTATTTCAACAGTGCGCTGGCCCTTTAAATGCTTTTTCAAAACAAACTCCAACCCCTACCCCACTGGCTGTAATGTTCTCTATCCTCCCATTGGTTGCTGTGCAGCGTAACTAGGGGCGGGACGTGGGGCGACGTAGTATTTATTTACTCTGTGTTCTTCTTTGTTGATTCACATTGGCTACAAACTTCTTCCCCACTATTGGATAATGAACTATAGGTTATTTCATTCAATGTAGGTTGAGGTGCAGTCAGGCAGGGCAAGACAGGGATGTCATGCACTGATGAGCAAAGGAAGTGGAATTCTGGCGTGAGGAAGAATGTATGGCTGAGGAAGGTGAAACACATTAAATTTAAACACCACCAACCACACCACGCTTATCCTGGCCCATCAAGAAATTCAGTGGAAGATTCCTCAACCTCCCCCCAACTTTTTAAGAACCATGCGGAGTTCATAAGCCACGGTAATTCCTCGGTAATGGCCCCACTGTTTCACCTCCAGACAAATGGTCTTGTTCAGCTAAGCTACAGAGCAGATATAGACAGCAGCGAGGCAGGCCCACGCCAACATGATTCAGCGCACACTCTGTCGTACTTAACACAACACAACACCAACCTACAGGAAGTGCAAAATGTTTTTTGAGGCCTACATCAAATTATCCCCTGAACAAGCGGCTACACTGATGGAAGAAACCATGATCCAAAGTGCTTCACCATTATGGCATGATGTTAGAAAGCTGCGTCTAACAGCCAGCACAGCAAAATGAGTCCTCAAACAAAACACCACAGATCCCAAAAAAAAAAATTCTGAGTGAGCATTTGTACCCAGCCTTCACTGGCAATACAGCAACACAGCATGGCAAAGAAAACGAGGCCGATGTCATCACAGTCATGGAGAGCAGAGGGGCATACTATGGAGAAGAGAGGAATGGTGGTGCACCCTGACCATCCTTGGTTGGGAGCCAGCTCTGATGGGATCCTTGATTCAACACAGCCTCTTGAGATCAAGTGCCCCTTCAAGAGTTCCATGTCTCTGGCCAAATTTCTGAGTCGGCCAAGTGGTTACATCAAATGCTTGGGTGACGGGCAGTACCCAGTACCAGTAAAGTTCGCTCAAAATTAGCTTGGCAATTAATGGAAACACAGCTATTGTTAAACTTTCTTAATAACATATCATCCTTTTTACCAGGTGGGTTAACATATATGATTTACACAAGTTTCTGACAGCAAACTACCCTGAAATTTACCTTATAGTCCACGCCAAGTAAAACCCCTTCCTCTCATGTGAATATTTGTCTGTCTGCCATTAAACCTGTAGTAGCACTCCTGTTGTCGCTGTCTGGTTTCATTGTTCTTGTTATCTCACCGACATTCTCCTCTGTTTTTTTTAGCCCTAATATATGTCATTAATTTGGATCTGAATACTGTGGAGTTAGAAAACAACGAGACAGGAGACTTGAGAGTAGACGTAGTCGAGGTAGTTTACTAGCTCCAACTTTGCATGTCATACGTTCGACGACACTGAACTGTGTACCGGAAGCGGAAGTGCATTATCTGACCCCTCGCCTCTTCCCTTAAAGGTACACTGTCCTCTTAGGTGAATGTCTCTAGTTATATAGATGTGGGTCACCACACAGGCCCCCCCAGAATTCACCTACACAAAACAATGCAAAACAGCAAAAGCGCAAGTCATGAACATAAAAATAGACTCTACAACAGAACAGTCAATGACATAGTGCAAAGTCACGGGGAAAACAAGTGACGAGTCGGGGGGCGGACCCTGCGGCCCTAACGGCTGCGCTTCACAGGAGGGGAAACAGATGGGGCCGAAACCCGGGCCATAGGCGGGGCCGAAGCAGGAACAGAGGCAGGTGCCAGGGCCGACCTAGGAGGGCGTCCCCGCCGCGGGGGTGGGGCCAATTGCATTGGCTCCCCAATGTCCAAGTGAGCGGGCTTGAGACGGTCTATAGCGACCCGCTCCGGCCTGCCCCCCATGTCCACCACAAAGTTCTTATCCCCCGCCTCCAGGACGCGGAAGGGCCCGTCGTATGGGGGCTGCAGCGGGGACCGATGGCTGTCGTGCCTAATGAAGACGTACCTCGCCGATGGCAGATCCTTGGGGACGTAGGACCGGGGGAGGCAGCGTTGAGACATCGGAATAGTGTGATCCTCCCACGTGCTAAGCCCCCCTGGTGAAACACCTCACTGTCAGGTGAAAAGAAGCGGCTGGTGACTCCACATATATCGGAGGAGGCACGTGCTCGTCTGCAGTTCTCCCCGGCTCGATGGAGGGGGTGGAGAATTGGCAAAACAACGAAAGTGTGCCCCCCATGTGGACTTCACAAAACACGTGATAAAAAGCCTCGTATTACTGCCAGCTATTTAAAACCTGCCTGCTCCACTTCGCCACCCCCGGTAACGTTAGCTGAGGACTCGCCGCCGGCGCCACCCGTAAAAAGCACTGTTCATTTTGGATACGCTTCCAGGGATTCTGTCTTTTCGGGTGTACGGCGTCTATTTTGAGCCCCACTTAATTTCGACGACCGTTTCCTTTTTTTGTGGTTTTGTTTTCTGTGTTTGCTAGCTTATGAACACACAGACACAGTATGCTAGCAGTAGCACACACAACCGTTTGAGATGGAGAGAGCGCAATGTCTTTTTTTTCGAGCGGTGGCGCGGCGCCCTTTGGCGCCCCTAGTGGCTTTTCGCACTTGGCAATTGCCCATTTTGCCCAGCGCATGCGCCGACCCTGCGGAAGAGTGGAGTAATTGGCCAAGTATAATTAGGGGGGGAAAGAGTGGGGGGTGTCCCCCCCCCCCAAAAAAAGAGGGAACGCTTTGGACTGTGTTACACCCCCTGCAGCAAGATTCTTTTGGTCTTCTATCATGAGGGTTTCACGGTGGAAACAGGCTTGTTGTATTATAAATAATTATTGTATTAATAAAAAAGTGAAAGAGGTGCCCTTCAAGATCTTGGAGTTTACCCTGCTAAAGCAGCCCTGGAAAGATTTGAGCTAAATACTTGTGTTTTTGTAATTCCGACAGAGAAACTATATTTCATTTGTTTTTGCTTTTTTCACTGTGCCCATGCAAAGCTGTGTTGGATTGATATGCAAGACGTTATGACTGGACAAATGGGTACTAATGTACAGATTAATGCGTTTGATGCAATGTTATATTTTTGTTTTATGGGACGGACAGCAATATTAACTATATAACTCAGCCTTATTCTTGGTAAATTCCACATCCATAAATCTAAATGGTCTGACTCCAAACCTGCTTTCATCGATTTGTTGTTGAACTCAAGCACTTATGGCACCTTAATTGAAAATGTGAGAAAGGAAGAAAAAAGCTATAAAGACTTTCGATAGCGTAAAGAAAGCACATTTTATTTGAACTCCGACAGGCCTTGAAACGAGTGGACTTTGAACTCCCCTGGTCTGTACAAACTTCTTTTTTCTTAAATCGCTGTATAACAATTGTACACCTCCTTGTTGTAAATAAAAGTTTTTTTGGGGGGGGGGCCTCACGGACACGTCTCTCTAGTAGAGACAACCTGTCTGTAACTGCGGAACAGTCCCCACACGCCATCGCTTTAACTAGGCTGCTTTGCTGCAAACGCAATAGCGCTAAGTGCTAAGCAAGGCTAATGCAATAGAGCTAACTGCTAAGCTAGGCTAATGCAATAGCGCGAACTGCTAAGCAAGGCTAATGCAATAGCGCTAACTGCTAAGCAAGGCTAATGCAATAGCGCTAACTGCTAAGCAAGGCTAATGTAATAGAGCGAACTGCTAAGCTAGGCTAATGCAATAGCGCTAACTGCTAAGCTAGGCTAAGCTCGAAGCTAGTAAACTGCGAACGAGAGGCTGCCTACTCAACACAAGAGTCGTTTGACAAAGAAAACTAGAGAATCTCGCAATAAGTAAACGTAGCACAGAAAATAGATCCCCCAGTAGAACAAATGAAGAGGTAGGGCAGAATATGGAGAAAATAAAAAAATAAATAAATAAACAGCAGACGTCGTGAAGGCGGAAGCCGGAAACAGCTGGCAGTGACGTCCACGGACTGACAAGCGTCAACTCAGCGAAGGAGGCTGACGCCGTAAACCATTTCCCATTTCCGTCTCCATCGGCCAGTGTTTTTCCACAACCGCAGCTGGCCTACACGAAATGTAAAAAAAAAGAATCCTGTCTCTTTAAGATTAACGGTCTCTTGGAGATTCGAATTTGACGTCACTACCTAAGAAAGCTATAAAAGGCCGCGCAGCGGCGCCGAACGCTCAGTTGGGTGATTCGCGATGAACAGAAGAGAACAGATTCCGAGTGTGACGCAGAGAAGTGAGAACGCAAAGATGAAGCAGGCTGACGTTCCCCACCGGGGACGCGACAACACAAGGACTGCTTTGAACCAACAGTCCCGTCAGCAGGTAAAAACAGGCCGAGCTAGAAAGTTTTTTTTTTTTTTTTAAAGACCACAAAGGCGCGAAGTAGAACCGTTTGCAGCCTGCGGGAAGGCGGAGCTTCGAGCCCGCCCGGCCCCGCCCATATTCGTTGCGTCGCCGCGCTTCGTTCCCCATCCCAGATCGATCGCTCGCCGCGCGTTTTATTTGGCATTTTACCCCACAGGTGCAGGGCGTCCGGGTAGCGTAGCCGTCTATTCCGTTGCCTACCAACACGCGATCGTCGGATCGAATCCCCGCCGTGTTAACCTCCGGCTTGGCCGGGCGTCTCTACAGACACAGTTGGCCGTGTCTGCGGGTGGGAAGTCAAATGTGGGTATTTGTCCTGGTCGGGCGGGGCGCTCCACGGATCGGCAGAGAGGGGGTGGAGCAGCGGACGGGACGGGTCGGGGGTAATTGGCCAGATACAATTGGGGGAAAATTTAAAAAAAAAATAAAACATACTGTAACGTGCATGGATAAGAAGACACGCTGGCCGCTGGCTCGCGGGTCTGACCCTTTAGTCGAGCGGTTAGCGATGTCTCCTGCGGTGCGGCCGATACGGGTTCGCGTCCCGGCCGCGGCAGTTCCTGTGGTTGCGTTGTACCCCGAATTCGCTACAATACCTACAGGTCCAGCTCCGAAACCAGGAAACGTTTACTAATATATGACCAATTTGTGCACAGGAGCAGCAGCTATTGTGCATGCTGGCTCACTGGGAAGCCTGGTTTATACTCCGTCACACGACGGCGACGCCGCCTCTCGTTTAAAGCAACTTATCTAACGTTACATGCCAACAACGCGACGCAGTGTGTCTAACCAACGTCCTATTAAGGCAACAATTCACTGCAATAAAACACATTTGATTCCTAATAAGATTTTAACGAGCTTTTAGATTACTGTAGCAAGGCAGTTTAACACTCACCGACATAATGCGAGTTTCCTCTTCCACCCTCCCTTTTAACCCGGAACCGGAAAAGGAAAAAGGTCACGTCAATCCTAAATTATGGACTTGGATAAATTACAATAAATTCTGTAGCGAACAAAGGCTCATAATGTTAACACGTTTTCTTCATCAAGATAATCCCCCCAAATCGACCCCCTGTTAACGATTTTTTATCCACACACAATTAATAGAAGTTTGAAGCATATATCTTCAAAATTAACAGTCGTGATATTAATGGCCATAATTTGTGCTGCAGAACAAAACGTGAAACTCCCTTAGGTTTATGTTAAACACAGTAAATATTTTCTGCATAAATCGCTGTCACTGTCAATCTACTGTGGGTGGGTGGGGGGGCTTTGGGCGGAGCTGAACGGCCAACTCCACCTTCCCGCAGGCTGCAACCATTATCTTCTCGACAGCTGAGGGACAAAAGGACACAGTTCTTGTAGTGATACTTACAGTCTTTGTGTTTGCCACTGATGTGTTGAGCAGATCTAAACACAGATATTCACTGATATTTTCCATCTGTTGTGTAGCAAACAACAAAACAAACAAACAACAACAAGAAGTCTGCTGCCATCCTCCAAGCAGCGGTGGAGTTAAATACCGCTCTTTCTGCCAAAAAGGCCATGGAGCAAGACATGGAGTTGCTCATCCTGTGCGAAGATGTGCTCCTGCAGAATGTGGAGCCCCTGCAGAGAGACGCCGCCCCGAGGGAGCAAGAGTTACAAACAGCTGCCATGGCGAAAATGAAGGCTCTGGAGGAGCGGGTGGAACTCCTCACCGCCGAGCTTACTCGAGAGGAGCAAAGCAAAGAAACGATGGCGGCTGCCCTCCTCCACGCAGAGGGTGAGTTAAATGCCGCTCTTTCTGCCAAGAGGGTCATGGAGCAAGATATGGAGTCGATCATCTCCCACAAAAACATGCTCTTGGATGCCCTGCAGAGAGATGCCACCCTGGAGAAGCAGGTGTTACAAACTCTTGCCATGACGAAAATGAAGGCTCTGGAGGAGCGGGTGGAACTCCTCACCGCCGAGCTTACTCGAGAGGAGCAAAGCAAAGAAACGATGGCGGCTGCCCTCCTCCACGCAGAGGGTGAGTTAAATGCCGCTCTTTCTGCCAAGAGGGTCATGGAGCAAGATATGGAGTCGATCATCTCCCACAAAAACATGCTCTTGGATGCCCTGCAGAGAGATGCCACCCTGGAGAAGCAGGTGTTACAAACTCTTGCCATGACGAAAATGAAGGCTCTGGAGGAGCGGGTGGAACTCCTCACCGCCGAGCTTACTCGAGAGGAGCAAAGCAAAGAAACGATGGCGGCTGCCCTCCTCAACGCAGAGGGTGAGTTAAATGCCGCTCTTTCTGCCAAGAGGGTCATGGAGCAAGATATGGAGTCGATTATCTCCCACAAAAACATGTTCTTGGATGCCCTGCAGAGAGATGCCACCCTGGAGAAGCAGGTGTTACAAACTCTTGCCATGACGAAAATGAAGGCTCTGGAGGAGCGGGTGGAACTCCTCACCGTCGAGCTTTCCCGAGCGGAGCAAAGCAAAGAAACGATGGTGGCTGCCCTCCTCCAGGCAGAGGAGACGTTAAATGCCGCTCTTTCTGCCAAGGACGCCATGGAGCGAGAAAGGGAGTCACTCCTCCTGGACAAAGACATGCTCCTGCAGCAGGTGGAGGCCATACAGAGAGACGCCGCCCTGCAGAGAGACACCGCCATGAAGGAGCAGGAGCTACAAACTGCTGCCATGGCTAAAATGAAGGCTCTGGTAGAGCGGTTGGAACTCCTCACCGCCGAGCTTTCCCGAGAGGAGCAAAACAAAAAAAAGATGGCGGCTGCCCTCCTCCAGGCAGAAGAGGACTTAAATGCTGCTCTTTCTGCCAAAGAAGCCATGGAGCAAGAAAAGGACTCGCTCCTCCTGGACAAAAACGTGCTCCTACAGCAGGTGGAGGCTATGCAGAGAGACGCTACCCTGCAGAGAGAAACGGACCTGAAGGAGAAAGAGTTACTTCAAATTGCTTTCATGGAGCATGGTGATAGGTTGGAGAGGCTGCAACTCCTCACTTACAAGGTTTTCCAGACCAACAAAAAGATGGCGGCTGCCCTCCTCCAGGCAGAGGACGAGTTAAATGCCGCTCGTTCCACCAAGAAGGCCATGGAGCAAGACATGGAGTCGATCATTGAGGACAAAGATATACTCCTGCAGCGGCTGAAGGACCTGCAGAGATACGCCACCCTGAAGAGGCACGAGCTACAAATTGCTGACATGGCCAAATTTACGGCTCTGGAGGAGCGGGTGGAACTCCTCACCACCGAGCTTTCTCGAGGGGAGCAAATCAAAGAAAAGATGGCGGCTGCCCTCCTCCAGGCAGAGCAGGAGTTAAATGCTGCTCTTTCTGCCAAGGAGGCCATGGAGCGAGAAAATGAGTCACTCCTCCTGGACAAAGAATCACTCCTGCAGCAGGTGGAGGCCCTGCACAGAGACGCCGCCCTGAGGGAGCAGGAGGTACAAACTGCTGCCATGCCGAAAATTAAGGCACTGGAGGAGCAGTGGGCACTCCTCACCGCCGAGATTTCCCGCGGGCAGCAAAGCAAAGAAGGGATGGTGGCTGCCCTCCTCCATGCAGAGCAGGAGTTAAATGCTGCTCTTTCTACCAAGGAGGCCATGGAGCGAGAAAAGCAGTCACTCCTCCTGGACAAAGAAGCACTCCTGCAGCAGGTGGAGGTCCTGCAGAGAGATGCTGCCCTGAGGGAGCAGGAGGTACAAACTGCTGCCATGGTGCAAATGAAGGCCCTTCAGGAGCAGTGGGCACTCCTCACTGCCGAGCTTTCCCGCGGGCAGCAAAGCAAAGAAAGGATGGCGGCTGCCCTCCTCCATGCAGAGCAGGAGTTAAATGCTGCTCTTTTTGCCAAGGAGGCCACGGAGCGAGAAAAGCAGTCACTCCTCCTGGACAAAGAAGCGCTCCTGCAGCAGGTGGAGGCCCTGCAGAGAGATGCCGCCCTCAAGGAGCAGGACGAAAAAGTCATCTTGGCCAAGAAAGAAAATGAGGACAGCTCCATGGATAGCACTGCAGGATACAGAGACAGGTATGATCACTGTGTTTCTAGTGGTAGGTGGAAGAAACAATGCACATAATAGACAAGTATACAACTTTGACATGTGTTTCCATGAAATGGGTCAAATAACTTTGCTGTAATGTCAGACAATCAGTGTGCAGCAGTAGCACGAATTGTATTGACAGTAGAATGACGAGAGTTTTGTATTTTACAGAGCTTCATCTAAAACCTCCTATCAGGGAAAGGACTCCTCCAAGCAGACAGAGGAGGAGGCCAAAGAAGACGCTACCCTGCAGAGAGACACGGACCTGAGGGAGAAAGAGTTAGTTCAAATTGCTTTCATGGAGCATGATGTTAGGTTGGAGAGGCTGCAACTCGTCACTGACAAGGTTTTCCAGACCAACAAAAAGATGGCGGCTGCCTTCCTCCAGGCAGAGGACGAGTTAAATGCCGCTCGTTCCACCAAGAAGGCCATGGAGCAAGACATGGAGTCGATCATTGAGGACAAAGATATACTCCTGCAGCGGCTGAAGGACCTGCAGAGATACGCCACCCTGAAGAGGCACGAGCTACAAATTGCTGACATGGCCAAATTTACGGCTCTGGAGGAGCGGGTGGAACTCCTCACCACCGAGCTTTCTCGAGGGGAGCAAATCAAAGAAAAGATGGCGGCTGCCCTCCTCCAGGCAGAGCAGGAGTTAAATGCTGCTCTTTCTGCCAAGGAGGCCATGGAGCGAGAAAATGAGTCACTCCTCCTGGACAAAGAATCACTCCTGCAGCAGGTGGAGGCCCTGCACAGAGACACCACCCTGAGGGAGCAGGAGGTACAAACTGCTGCGATGGCGCAAATGAAGTCCCTGCAGGAGCAGTGGGCACTCCTCACCGCCGAGCTTTCCTGTGGGCAGCAAAGCAAAGAAAGGATGGCGGCTGCCCTCCTCCATGCAGAGCAGGAGTTAAATGCTGCTCTTTCTGCCAAGGAGGCCATGGAGCGAGAAAAGCAGTCACTCCTCCTGGACAAAGAAGCGCTCCTGCAGCAGGTGGAGGCCCTGCAGAGAGATGCCGCCCTCGAGGAGCAGGATGAAAAAGTCATCTTGGCCAAGAAAGAAAATGAGGACAGCTCCATGGATAGCACTGCAGGATACAGAGACAGGTATGATCACTGTGTTTCTAGTGGTAGGTGGAAGAAACAATGCACATAATAGACAAGTATACAACTTTGACATGTGTTTCCATGAAATGGGTCAAATAACTTTGCTGTAATGTCAGACAATCAGTGTGCAGCAGTAGCACGAATTGTATTGACAGTAGAATGACGAGAGTTTTGTATTTTACAGAGCTTCATCTAAAACCTCCTATCAGGGAAAGGACTCCTCCAAGCAGACCGAGGAGGAGGCCAAAGAAGACGCTACCCTGCAGAGAGACACGGACCTGAGGGAGAAAGAGTTAGTTCAAATTGCTTTCATGGAGCATGATGTTAGGTTGGAGAGGCTGCAACTCGTCACTGACAAGGTTTTCCAGACCAACAAAAAGATGGCGGCTGCCCTCCTCCAGGCAGAGGACGAGTTAAATGCCGCTCGTTCCACCAAGAAGGCCATGGAGCAAGACATGGAGTCGATCATTGAGGACAAAGATATACTCCTGCAGCGGCTGAAGGACCTGCAGAGATACGCCACCCTGAAGAGGCACGAGCTACAAATTGCTGACATGGCCAAATTTACGGCTCTGGAGGAGCGGGTGGAACTCCTCACCACCGAGCTTTCTCGAGGGGAGCAAATCAAAGAAAAGATGGCGGCTGCCCTCCTCCAGGCAGAGCAGGAGTTAAATGCTGCTCTTTCTGCCAAGGAGGCCATGGAGCGAGAAAAGCAGTCACTCCTCCTGGACAAAGAAGCGCTCCTGCAGCAGGTGGAGGCCCTGCAGAGAGATGCCGCCCTCGAGGAGCAGGATGAAAAAGTCATCTTGGCCAAGAAAGAAAATGAGGACAGCTCCATGGATAGCACTGCAGGATACAGAGACAGGTATGATCACTGTGTTTCTAGTGGTAGGTGGAAGAAACAATGCACATAATAGACAAGTATACAACTTTGACATGTGTTTCCATGAAATGGGTCAAATACCTTTGCTGTAATGTCAGACAATCAGTGTGCAGCAGTAGCACGAATTGTATTGACAGTAGAATGACGAGAGTTTTGTATTTTACAGAGCTTCATCTAAAACCTCCTATCAGGGAAAGGACTCCTCCAAGCAGACAGAGGAGGAGGCCAAAGAAGAAACATCCTCCCCTGATCAGAATGCACAGGAGGCCGAGGCAGAAACACTCTCCCCTGATGAAGCTGGAGGCCTGGGCAGGAATACCCTCCCCCAATGAAGATGAAGAGGATGAGGGCGGAAGAGAGCAGAGCCGTCGCCAGTCCTTCTTTGAGAGGCTGAGGAGGATTGTTTGCGTGTGACGTTCCCCCATTGACAAAGCTCCGTCTTGAAAGAGACATTTCTACTTTCAACCCCGATCCCCAATTACCAGCAACTGCCTTAACTCCTGAGACCATGTGCTCTCATACGATGCCATGCTTACAAATAAAAGCATACTGTGGAAATTGCAGGAAAGTAGAGATGAACAATTTCTCTCTTTGACCACACGAACACATGTATCATTTATTCATCTGTACAAAATCACAATCATCAATAACAACATGGCGCTGCCCTAACCCCTACTCCTTGCTGCGCCCTCTCAACCCGGAACCCTTTTTTAAAGGGCCCGTGTCTACCAGTTATGGTGAATTGTGCCTATATGGTCCGCTACATACGTCCCCCCAGAATTCACTGCAATAATAAAAAAAAGTCAACGTGGAGGGGGGCGGATGGCCCGGTCGCAACAGCTTTGCCAAACGGGTGCAGAGGCCGGGGTGACTACAGGAGGGGTTTTAAGGATCATGCGGTGGCGTAGGAGTGCGGCGGGTGATGGAGGAACCTTAGGGGCCTTGTTGGGGGCCGGGTAGGAGGGCGCCCTCACTATGGGGGCTGGGCAAGTCTAACAGGTTGGTCCAAGAGGCCGCTGGGCAAACAGACTTTGGAGGCGGCGGGAGGGCTGCTGGGCAAATCAACTTTGGAGGTGGCGGGAGGGCCGCTGTGAGCAAACAGACTTCAGAGGACGCTGGGCAGCTGAGGCTCGGGGATGCTGGGCATCTGACGCTGAGACTCGGGGATGCTGGGCAGCTGGGGCTTGGGGGCGCTGGACAGCCGAGACTCGGGGACGCTGGACAGCTAAGCCCATCAGGTCGGCTGAGGTGGCCGGCCGAACAGGAGCCTGTAGAAGGAGTCGGCCGGTGGCTGGGAGTCGGACAGGACATCAGACAGCTGCCGAGGGACATGGGACTGGCGGAGACTACGGGGACCTCCCCTGGCCAGGCGGATTCCTCAGAATGGGTACAGGGTTGGAGCTGGTTCACCGGCCGGTAGGCAGGCTGGCGGCTAATGGGTTCAGGGCCATTAGACTGGGAGATAGGCTGCTGGTTATCCAGCCGAACAACCCCCCGCCGGAGATCATTCACCCCAGATACCGGCTTCGGCCTACGTTGTCTCTGGCACGTCGAACCGTCTCCTGGGTCCACACTGGTCGATTCGTACTGTCACGGAAGAAGGCCGGAGAGGACCCAAGTGCAGTGTGCCAAACAAAAGCTCTGGTCCCAGGAGATTAAAATAAATAAATAAAATGACCTGTCTCTGTAATGTTTTTGGCAATTTTGTCGTTAATAAGCGAGTAATAGCACACTTGTGACCTTTTGCAACCCAAATGTTAGCATTAGCTAACATGTTAGCAGAGATGGTTGAACTATGACTTTCATTATGCAACCAACCACTGATATGGGCAATATTTTCAGAAAAGCATTATGTATCTTCCCACTGAAATACACACTATTCTCCGTAAATTACATCAGTTTGATGGTATTTAGTTTGATGTATACTAAGAATTCATGTGATGATGATTCACCCATCCATCCATCCATTATCCAAACTGCTTATCCTGTTCTCAGGGTCGCGGGATGCTAAAGCCTATCCCAGCAGTCATTGGGCGGCAGGGGAGCTACACCCTGGACAGGCAGCCAGGCCATCAAAATCATGATGCCATGATAAGGCCATGATGAGGCCATGATTCATGTTAGCCCAAAAAAAGGTGGGCAAACTGTGGTCTGCAAATAAAAAGGTGAATAAACTGCATTTAGTAAGTGCATTTACCCTTCACCATACCACTGCAGACATCTTAAGAATATAAATAACTGTTTTAGGGAGGCACACTGGCCCAGTGGTTAGCATTGTTGCCTCACAACAAAAAGGTCCTGGGTTCGAACCCCAGGCCGCACCAGGTCCTTTCTGTGTGGAGTTTGCATGTTCTCTCTATGTCTGTGTGGGTTTCCTCCGGGTGCTCCGGTTTCCTCCCACCATCAAAAAGACATGCATGTTAGGGTTCACACTCCTGCCTGTGCCCCTGAGCAAGGCAATGGAAAGAAGAACTGGAGTTGGCCCCCGGGCGCTACAGCTGCCCACTGCTCCTATACAATAGGATGCATGCAGAGAACTCATTCATTGTAACGGAAAAACTGTACAATAACAAAATAAAGTGGCTTTCTTCTTCACTTCTTCTTTCTGCTCTTATTGGTACGGCTTGAAATGTTGTATCTAGTGCGTGCCTTCTTTTTTATCTAAATTTAATTTCTCTTACCCATCCTTTGTCTAGACTAAAGGACTTGTCCTAAACTCAACCTTGAGGTTTGTAAATATCTTGTCTATTATTAATTAATTTAAAAAGTATGACATTTATATTTTTCAGACAGCTGTTAATGTTCAGTTTGTTGTAGTGTTATAAGTACCCTATTACTCTTTTATTAATCACTATGTACAGCTACTCATTATAAAGCACATCACGTTTTTTGTCCCCCCCCCCCAACCTTCGGTTTAAGTGTCAGTTTTAACTCTGGGCTGAAGTTGCAGGAAAATGTGGGTTTAAAGAGATGACGTGCCTCAGGGTAGAGTAGCGGTCTATTCTGTTGCCTACCAAAACAGGGATCGCTGGTTTGAATCCCCATGTTACCTATGGCTTGGTCGGGCGTCCCTACACACACAACTGGCCGTGTCTGTGGGTGGGAAGCCGGATGTGGGTATGTGTCCTGGTCCCTGCACTAGCGCCTCCTCTGGTCGGTCGGGATGTCTGTACGGGGGAGAAGGGGAACTGGGAACTGCCTGCCCTTCCAACTGTGCCCCAACACCACCCCACTATATGATATACATAAATTACCCCATTTGACGTCGCCTTGTTATATTTTAAATGTAGGCTATTTCAACAGTGCGCTGGCCCTTTAAATGCTTTTTCAAAACAAACTCCAACCCCTACCCCACTGGCTGTAATGTTCTCTATCCTCCCATTGGTTGCTGTGCAGCGTAACTAGGGGCGGGACGTGGGGCGACGTAGTATTTATTTACTCTGTGTTCTTCTTTGTTGATTCACATTGGCTACAAACTTCTTCCCCACTATTGGATAATGAACTATAGGTTATTTCATTCAATGTAGGTTGAGGTGCAGTCAGGCAGGGCAAGACAGGGATGTCATGCACTGATGAGCAAAGGAAGTGGAATTCTGGCGTGAGGAAGAATGTATGGCTGAGGAAGGTGAAACACATTAAATTTAAACACCACCAACCACACCACGCTTATCCTGGCCCATCAAGAAATTCAGTGGAAGATTCCTCAACCTCCCCCCAACTTTTTAAGAACCATGCGGAGTTCATAAGCCACGGTAATTCCTCGGTAATGGCCCCACTGTTTCACCTCCAGACAAATGGTCTTGTTCAGCTAAGCTACAGAGCAGATATAGACAGCAGCGAGGCAGGCCCACGCCAACATGATTCAGCGCACACTCTGTCGTACTTAACACAACACAACACCAACCTACAGGAAGTGCAAAATGTTTTTTGAGGCCTACATCAAATTATCCCCTGAACAAGCGGCTACACTGATGGAAGAAACCATGATCCAAAGTGCTTCACCATTATGGCATGATGTTAGAAAGCTGCGTCTAACAGCCAGCACAGCAAAATGAGTCCTCAAACAAAACACCACAGATCCCAAAAAAAAAAATTCTGAGTGAGCATTTGTACCCAGCCTTCACTGGCAATACAGCAACACAGCATGGCAAAGAAAACGAGGCCGATGTCATCACAGTCATGGAGAGCAGAGGGGCATACTATGGAGAAGAGAGGAATGGTGGTGCACCCTGACCATCCTTGGTTGGGAGCCAGCTCTGATGGGATCCTTGATTCAACACAGCCTCTTGAGATCAAGTGCCCCTTCAAGAGTTCCATGTCTCTGGCCAAATTTCTGAGTCGGCCAAGTGGTTACATCAAATGCTTGGGTGACGGGCAGTACCCAGTACCAGTAAAGTTCGCTTAAAATTAGCTTGGCAATTAATGGAAACACAGCTATTGTTAAACTTTCTTAATAACATATCATCCTTTTTACCAGGTGGGTTAACATATATGATTTACACAAGTTTCTGACAGCAAACTACCCTGAAATTTACCTTATAGTCCACGCCAAGTAAAACCCCTTCCTCTCATGTGAATATTTGTCTGTCTGCCATTAAACCTGTAGTAGCACTCCTGTTGTCGCTGTCTGGTTTCATTGTTCTTATTATCTCACCGACATTCTCCTCTGTTTTTTTTAGCCCTAATATATGTCATTAATTTGGATCTGAATACTGTGGAGTTAGAAAACAACGAGACAGGAGACTTGAGAGTAGACGTAGTCGAGGTAGTTTACTAGCTCCAACTTTGCATGTCATACGTTCGACGACACTGAACTGTGTACCGGAAGCGGAAGTGCATTATCTGACCCCTCGCCTCTTCCCTTAAAGGTACACTGTCCTCTTAGGTGAATGTCTCTAGTTATATAGATGTGGGTCACCACACAGGCCCCCCCAGAATTCACCTACACAAAACAATGCAAAACAGCAAAAGCGCAAGTCATGAACATAAAAATAGACTCTACAACAGAACAGTCAATGACATAGTGCAAAGTCACGGGGAAAACAAGTGACGAGTCGGGGGGCGGACCCTGCGGCCCTAACGGCTGCGCTTCACAGGAGGGGAAACAGATGGGGCCGAAACCCGGGCCATAGGCGGGGCCGAAGCAGGAACAGAGGCAGGTGCCAGGGCCGACCTAGGAGGGCGTCCCCGCCGCGGGGGTGGGGCCAATTGCATTGGCTCCCCAATGTCCAAGTGAGCGGGCTTGAGACGGTCTATAGCGACCCGCTCCGGCCTGCCCCCCATGTCCACCACAAAGTTCTTATCCCCCGCCTCCAGGACGCGGAAGGGCCCGTCGTATGGGGGCTGCAGCGGGGACCGATGGCTGTCGTGCCTAATGAAGACGTACCTCGCCGATGGCAGATCCTTGGGGACGTAGGACCGGGGGAGGCAGCGTTGAGACATCGGAATAGTGTGATCCTCCCACGTGCTAAGCCCCCCTGGTGAAACACCTCACTGTCAGGTGAAAAGAAGCGGCTGGTGACTCCACATGTATCGGAGGAGGCACGTGCTCGTCTGCAGTTCTCCCCGGCTCGATGGAGGGGGTGGAGAATTGGCAAAACAACGAAAGTGTGCCCCCCATGTGGACTTCACAAAACACGTGATAAAAAGCCTCGTATTACTGCCAGCTATTTAAAACCTGCCTGCTCCACTTCGCCACCCCCGGTAACGTTAGCTGAGGACTCGCCGCCGGCGCCACCCGTAAAAAGCACTGTTCATTTTGGATACGCTTCCAGGGATTCTGTCTCTTCGGGTGTACGGCGTCTATTTTGAGCCCCACTTAATTTCGACGACCGTTTCCTTTTTTTGTGGTTTTGTTTTCTGTGTTTGCTAGCTTATGAACACACAGACACAGTATGCTAGCAGTAGCACACACAACCGTTTGAGATGGAGAGAGCGCAATGTCTTTTTTTTCCGAGCGGTGGCGCGGCGCCCTTTGGCGCCCCTAGTGGCTTTTCGCACTTGGCAATTGCCCATTTTGCCCAGCGCATGCGCCGACCCTGCGGAAGAGTGGAGTAATTGGCCAAGTATAATTAGGGGGGGAAAGAGTGGGGGGTGTCCCCCCCCCAAAAAAAAGAGGGAACGCTTTGGACTGTGTTACACCCCCTGCAGCAAGATTCTTTTGGTCTTCTATCATGAGGGTTTCACGGTGGAAACAGGCTTGTTGTATTATAAATAATTATTGTATTAATAAAAAAGTGAAAGAGGTGCCCTTCAAGATCTTGGAGTTTACCCTGCTAAAGCAGCCCTGGAAAGATTTGAGCTAAATACTTGTGTTTTTGTAATTCCGACAGAGAAACTATATTTCATTTGTTTTTGCTTTTTTCACTGTGCCCATGCAAAGCTGTGTTGGATTGATATGCAAGACGTTATGACTGGACAAATGGGTACTAATGTACAGATTAATGCGTTTGATGCGATGTTATATTTTTGTTTTATGGGACGGACAGCAATATTAACTATATAACTCAGCCTTATTCTTGGTAAATTCCACATCCATAAATCTAAATGGTCTGACTCCAAACCTGCTTTCATCGATTTGTTGTTGAACTCAAGCACTTATGGCACCTTAATTGAAAATGTGAGAAAGGAAGAAAAAAGCTATAAAGACTTTCGATAGCGTAAAGAAAGCACATTTTATTTGAACTCCGACAGGCCTTGAAACGAGTGGACTTTGAACTCCCCTGGTCTGTACAAACTTCTTTTTTCTTAAATCGCTGTATAACAATTGTACACCTCCTTGTTGTAAATAAAAGTTTTTTGGGGGGGGGGCCTCACGGACACGTCTCTCTAGTAGAGACAACCTGTCTGTAACTGCGGAACAGTCCCCACACGCCATCGCTTTAACTAGGCTGCTTTGCTGCAAACGCAATAGCGCTAAGTGCTAAGCAAGGCTAATGCAATAGAGCTAACTGCTAAGCTAGGCTAATGCAATAGCGCGAACTGCTAAGCAAGGCTAATGCAATAGCGCTAACTGCTAAGCAAGGCTAATGCAATAGCGCTAACTGCTAAGCAAGGCTAATGTAATAGAGCGAACTGCTAAGCTAGGCTAATGCAATAGCGCTAACTGCTAAGCTAGGCTAAGCTCGAAGCTAGTAAACTGCGAACGAGAGGCTGCCTACTCAACACAAGAGTCGTTTGACAAAGAAAACTAGAGAATCTCGCAATAAGTAAACGTAGCACAGAAAATAGATCCCCCAGTAGAACAAATGAAGAGGTAGGGCAGAATATGGAGAAAATAAAAAAAAAAAAAAATAAACAGCAGACGTCGTGAAGGCGGAAGCCGGAAACAGCTGGCAGTGACGTCCACGGACTGACAAGCGTCAACTCAGCGAAGGAGGCTGACGCCGTAAACCATTTCCCATTTCCGTCTCCATCGGCCAGTGTTTTTCCACAACCGCAGCTGGCCTACAAGAAATGTAAAAAAAAAGAATCCTGTCTCTTTAAGATTAACGGTCTCTTGGAGATTCGAATTTGACGTCACTACCTAAGAAAGCTATAAAAGGCCGCGCAGCGGCGCCGACCGCTCAGTTGGGTGATTCGCGATGAACAGAAGAGAACAGATTCCGAGTGTGACGCAGAGAAGTGAGAACGCAAAGATGAAGCAGGCTGACGTTCCCCACCGGGGACGCGACAACACAAGGACTGCTTTGAACCAACAGTCCCGTCAGCAGGTAAAAACAGGCCGAGCTAGAAAGTTTTTTTTTTCTTTTTTAAAGACCACACAGGCGCGAAGTAGAACCGTTTGCAGCCTGCGGGAAGGCGGAGCTTCGAGCCCGCCCGGCCCCGCCCATATTCGTTGCGTCGCCGCGCTTCGTTCCCCATCCCAGATCGATCGCTCGCCGCGCGTTTTATTTGGCATTTTACCCCACAGGTGCAGGGCGTCCGGGTAGCGTAGCCGTCTATTCCGTTGCCTACCAACACGCGATCGTCGGATCGAATCCCCGCCGTGTTAACCTCCGGCTTGGCCGGGCGTCTCTACAGACACAGTTGGCCGTGTCTGCGGGTGGGAAGTCAAATGTGGGTATTTGTCCTGGTCGGGCGGGGCGCTCCACGGATCGGCAGAGAGGGGGTGGAGCAGCGGACGGGACGGGACGGGTCGGGGGTAATTGGCCAGATACAATTGGGGGAAATTTTTTAAAAAAAATAAAACATACTGTAACGTGCATGGATAAGAAGACACGCTGGCCGCTGGCTCGCGGGCCTGACCCCTTAGTCGAGCGGTTAGCGATGCCTCCTGCGGTGCGGGCGATACGGGTTCGCGTCCCGGCCGCGGCAGTTCCTGTGGTTGCGTTGTCCCCCCGAATTCTCTACATTGGTGTCAGAAGTGGGATAGAGCGACCGTAAGGCCGTCGGAAGCGCATGCGCCCTGAGGCGTGAAGGAGCTGATATGCTTAACCGCGGGGACGCGCTTCCCGAAGGAGGGGGGTAGTGTAACGTGCATGGATAAGAAGACACGCTGGCCGCTGGCTTGCGAGTCTGACCCTTTAGTCGAGCGGTTAGCGATGTCTCCTGCGGTGCGGCCGATACGGGTTCGCGTCCCGGCCGCGGCAGTTCCTGTGGTTGCGTTGTACCCCGAATTCGCTACAATACCTACAGGTCCAGCTCCGAAACCAAGAAACGTTTACTAATATATGACCAATTTGTGCACAGGAGCAGCAGCTATTGTGCATGCTGGCTCACTGGGAAGCCTGGTTTATACTCCGTCACACGACGGCGACGCCGCCTCTCGTTTAAAGCAACTTATCTAACGTTACATGCCAACAACGCGACGCAGTGTGTCTAACCAACGTCCTATTAAGGCAACAATTCACTGCAATAAAACACATTTGATTCCTAATAAGATTTTAACGAGCTTTTAGATTACTGTAGCAAGGCAGTTTAACACTCACCGACATAATGCGAGTTTCCTCTTCCACCCTCCCTTTTAACCCGGAACCGGAAAAGGAAAAAGGTCACGTCAATCCTAAATTATGGACTTGGATAAATTACAATAAATTCTGTAGCGAACAAAGGCTCATAATGTTAACACGTTTTCTTCATCAAGATAATCCCCCCAAATCGACCCCCTGTTAACGATTTTTTATCCACACACAATTAATAGAAGTTTGAAGCATATATCTTCAAAATTAACAGTCGTGATATTAATGGCCATAATTTGTGCTGCAGACCAAAACGTGAAACTCCCTTAGGTTTATGTTAAACACAGTAAATATTTTCTGCATAAATCGCTGTCACTGTCAATCTACTGTGGGTGGGGGGGGGGGCTTTGGGCGGAGCTGAACGGCCAACTCCACCTTCCCGCAGGCTGCAACCATTATCTTCTCGACAGCTGAGGGACAAAAGGACACAGTTCTTGTAGTGATACTTACAGTCTTTGTGTTTGCCACTGATGTGTTGAGCAGATCTAAACACAGATATTCACTGATATTTTCCATCTGTTGTGTAGCAAACAACAAAACAAACAAACAACAACAAGAAGTCTGCTGCCATCCTCCAAGCAGCGGTGGAGTTAAATACCGCTCTTTCTGCCAAAAAGGCCATGGAGCAAGACATGGAGTTGCTCATCCTGTGCGAAGATGTGCTCCTGCAGAATGTGGAGCCCCTGCAGAGAGACGCCGCCCCGAGGGAGCAAGAGTTACAAACAGCTGCCATGGCGAAAATGAAGGCTCTGGAGGAGCGGGTGGAACTCCTCACCGCCGAGCTTACTCGAGAGGAGCAAAGCAAAGAAACGATGGCGGCTGCCCTCCTCCACGCAGAGGGTGAGTTAAATGCCGCTCTTTCTGCCAAGAGGGTCATGGAGCAAGATATGGAGTCGATCATCTCCCACAAAAACATGCTCTTGGATGCCCTGCAGAGAGATGCCACCCTGGAGAAGCAGGTGTTACAAACTCTTGCCATGACGAAAATGAAGGCTCTGGAGGAGCGGGTGGAACTCCTCACCGCCGAGCTTACTCGAGAGGAGCAAAGCAAAGAAACGATGGCGGCTGCCCTCCTCCACGCAGAGGGTGAGTTAAATGCCGCTCTTTCTGCCAAGAGGGTCATGGAGCAAGATATGGAGTCGATCATCTCCCACAAAAACATGCTCTTGGATGCCCTGCAGAGAGATGCCACCCTGGAGAAGCAGGTGTTACAAACTCTTGCCATGACGAAAATGAAGGCTCTGGAGGAGCGGGTGGAACTCCTCACCGCCGAGCTTACTCGAGAGGAGCAAAGCAAAGAAACGATGGCGGCTGCCTTCCTCAACGCAGAGGGTGAGTTAAATGCCGCTCTTTCTGCCAAGAGGGTCATGGAGCAAGATATGGAGTCGATTATCTCCCACAAAAACATGTTCTTGGATGCCCTGCAGAGAGATGCCACCCTGGAGAAGCAGGTGTTACAAACTCTAGCCATGACGAAAATGAAGGCTCTGGAGGAGCGGGTGGAACTCCTCACCGCCGAGCTTACTCGAGAGGAGCAAAGCAAAGAAACGATGGCGGCTGCCCTCCTCCAGGCAGAGGACGAGTTAAATGCCGCTCGTTCCACCAAGAAGGCCATGGAGCAAGACATGGAGTCGATCATTGAGGACAAAGATATACTCCTGCAGCGGCTGAAGGACCTGCAGAGATACGCCACCCTGAAGAGGCACGAGCTACAAATTGCTGACATGGCCAAATTTACGGCTCTGGAGGAGCGGGTGGAACTCCTCACCACCGAGCTTTCTCGAGGGGAGCAAATCAAAGAAAAGATGGCGGCTGCCCTCCTCCAGGCAGAGCAGGAGTTAAATGCTGCTCTTTCTGCCAAGGAGGCCATGGAGCGAGAAAAGGAGTCACTCCTCCTGGACAAAGAATCACTCCTGCAGCAGGTGGATGCCCTGCACAGAGACGCCACCCTGAGGGAGCAGGAGGTACAAACTGCTGCGATGGCGCAAATGAAGTCCCTGCAGGAGCAGTGGGCACTCCTCACCGCCGAGCTTTCCCATGGGCAGCAAAGCAAAGAAAGGATGGCGGCTGCCCTCCTCCAGGCAGAGCAGGAGTTAAATGCTGCTCTTTCTGCCAAAGAGGCCATGGAGCGAGAAAATGAGTCACTCCTCCTGGACAAAGAATCACTCCTGCAGCAGGTGGAGGCCCTGCACAGAGACGCCGCCCTGAGGGAGCAGGAGGTACAAACTGCTGCCATGCCGAAAATTAAGGCACTGGAGGAGCAGTGGGCACTCCTCACCGCCGAGATTTCCCGCGGGCAGCAAAGCAAAGAAGGGATGGTGGCTGCCCTCCTCCAGGCAGAGCAGGAGTTAAATGCTGCTCTTTCTGCCAAGGAGGCCATGGAGCGAGAAAATGAGTCACTCCTCCTGGACAAAGAATCACTACTGCAGCAGGTGGAGGCCCTGCACAGAGACGCCGCCCTGAGGGAGCAGGAGGTACAAACTGCTGCCATGCCGAAAATGAAGGCACTGGAGGAGCAGTGGGCACTCCTCACACCCGAGATTTCCCGCGGGCAGCAAAGCAAAAAAGGGATGGTGGCTGCCCTCCTCCAGGCAGAGCAGGAGTTAAATGCTGCTCTTTCTGCCAAGGAGGCCATGGAGCGAGAAAAGGAGTCACTCCTCCTGGAAAAAAATGCACTCCTGCAGCAGGTGGAGGCCCTGCACAGAGACGCTGCCCTGAGGGAGCAGGAGGTACAAACTGCTGCCATGCCACAAATGAAGGCACTGGAGGAGCAGTGGGCACTCCTCACCGCCGAGATTTCCTGCGGGCAGCAAAGCAAAGAAAGGATGGCGGCTGCCCTCCTCCATGCAGAGCAGGAGTTAAATGCTGCTCTTTCTACCAAGGAGGCCATGGAGCGAGAAAAGCAGTCACTCCTCCTGGACAAAGAAGCACTCCTGCAGCAGGTGGAGGTCCTGCAGAGAGATGCTGCCCTGAGGGAGCAGGAGGTACAAACTGCTGCGATGGCGCAAATGAAGTCCCTGCAGGAGCAGTGGGCACTCCTCACCGCCGAGCTTTCCCGTGGGCAGCAAAGCAAAGAAAGGATGGCGGCTGCCCTCCTCCATGCAGAGCAGGAGTTAAATGCTGCTCTTTCTACCAAGGAGGCCATGGAGCGAGAAAATGAGTCACTCCTCCTGGACAAAGAAGCGCTCCTGCAGCAGGTGGAGGCCCTGCAGAGAGATGCCGCCCTCGAGGAGCAGGACGAAAAAGTCATCTTGGCCAAGAAAGAAAATGAGGACAGCTCCATGGATAGCACTGCAGGATACAGAGACAGGTATGATCACTGTGTTTCTAGTGGTAGGTGGAAGAAACAATGCACATAATAGACAAGTATACAACTTTGACATGTGTTTCCATGAAATGGGTCAAATAACTTTGCTGTAATGTCAGACAATCAGTGTGCAGCAGTAGCACGAATTGTATTGACAGTAGAATGACGAGAGTTTTGTATTTTACAGAGCTTCATCTAAAACCTCCTATCAGGGAAAGGACTCCTCCAAGCAGACAGAGGAGGAGGCCAAAGAAGACGCTACCCTGCAGAGAGACACGGACCTGAGGGAGAAAGAGTTAGTTCAAATTGCTTTCATGGAGCATGATGTTAGGTTGGAGAGGCTGCAACTCGTCACTGACAAGGTTTTCCAGACCAACAAAAAGATGGCGGCTGCCTTCCTCCAGGCAGAGGACGAGTTAAATGCCGCTCGTTCCACCAAGAAGGCCATGGAGCAAGACATGGAGTCGATCATTGAGGACAAAGATATACTCCTGCAGCGGCTGAAGGACCTGCAGAGATACGCCACCCTGAAGAGGCACGAGCTACAAATTGCTGACATGGCCAAATTTACGGCTCTGGAGGAGCGGGTGGAACTCCTCACCACCGAGCTTTCTCGAGGGGAGCAAATCAAAGAAAAGATGGCGGCTGCCCTCCTCCAGGCAGAGCAGGAGTTAAATGCTGCTCTTTCTGCCAAGGAGGCCATGGAGCGAGAAAATGAGTCACTCCTCCTGGACAAAGAATCACTCCTGCAGCAGGTGGAGGCCATGCACAGAGACACCACCCTGAGGGAGCAGGAGGTACAAACTGCTGCGATGGCGCAAATGAAGTCCCTGCAGGAGCAGTGGGCACTCCTCACCGCCGAGCTTTCCCGTGGGCAGCAAAGCAAAGAAAGGATGGCGGCTGCCCTCCTCCATGCAGAGCAGGAGTTAAATGCTGCTCTTTCTGCCAAGGAGGCCATGGAGCGAGAAAAGGAGTCACTCCTCCTGGACAAAGAAGCGCTCCTGCAGCAGGTGGAGGCCCTGCAGAGAGATGCCGCCCTCGAGGAGCAGGACGAAAAAGTCATCTTGGCCAAGAAAGAAAATGAGGACAGCTCCATGGATAGCACTGCAGGATACAGAGACAGGTATGATCACTGTGTTTCTAGTGGTAGGTGGAAGAAACAATGCACATAATAGACAAGTATACAACTTTGACATGTGTTTCCATGAAATGGGTCAAATAACTTTGCTGTAATGTCAGACAATCAGTGTGCAGCAGTAGCACGAATTGTATTGACAGTAGAATGACGAGAGTTTTGTATTTTACAGAGCTTCATCTAAAACCTCCTATCAGGGAAAGGACTCCTCCAAGCAGACAGAGGAGGAGGCCAAAGAAGTCGCTACCCTGCAGAGAGACACGGACCTGAGGGAGAAAGAGTTAGTTCAAATTGCTTTCATGGAGCATGATGTTAGGTTGGAGAGGCTGCAACTCGTCACTGACAAGGTTTTCCAGACCAACAAAAAGATGGCGGCTGCCTTCCTCCAGGCAGAGGACGAGTTAAATGCCGCTCGTTCCACCAAGAAGGCCATGGAGCAAGACATGGAGTCGATCATTGAGGACAAAGATATACTCCTGCAGCGGCTGAAGGACCTGCAGAGATACGCCACCCTGAAGAGGCACGAGCTACAAATTGCTGACATGGCCAAATTTACGGCTCTGGAGGAGCGGGTGGAACTCCTCACCACCGAGCTTTCTCGAGGGGAGCAAATCAAAGAAAAGATGGCGGCTGCCCTCCTCCAGGCAGAGCAGGAGTTAAATGCTGCTCTTTCTGCCAAGGAGGCCATGGAGCGAGAAAAGCAGTCACTCCTCCTGGACAAAGAAGCGCTCCTGCAGCAGGTGGAGGCCCTGCAGAGAGATGCTGCCCTCGAGGAGCAGGATGAAAAAGTCATCTTGGCCAAGAAAGAAAATGAGGACAGCTCCATGGATAGCACTGCAGGATACAGAGACAGGTATGATCACTGTGTTTCTAGTGGTAGGTGGAAGAAACAATGCACATAATAGACAAGTATACAACTTTGACATGTGTTTCCATGAAATGGGTCAAATAACTTTGCTGTAATGTCAGACAATCAGTGTGCAGCAGTAGCACGAATTGTATTGACCGTAGAATGACGAGAGTTTTGTATTTTACAGAGCTTCATCTAAAACCTCCTATCAGGGAAAGGACTCCTCCAAGCAGACAGAGGAGGAGGCCAAAGAAGAAACATCCTCCCCTGATCAGAATGCACAGGAGGCCGAGGCAGAAACACTCTCCCCTGATGAAGCTGGAGGCCTGGGCAGGAATACCCTCCCCCAATGAAGATGAAGAGGATGAGGGCGGAAGAGAGCAGAGCCGTCGCCAGTCCTTCTTTGAGAGGCTGAGGAGGATTGTTTGCGTGTGACGTTCCCCCATTGACAAAGCTCCGTCTTGAAAGAGACATTTCTACTTTCAACCCCGATCCCCAATTACCAGCAACTGCCTTAACTCCTGAGACCATGTGCTCTCATATGATGCCATGCTTACAAAAAAAAGCATACTGTGGAAATTGCAGGAAAGTAGAGATGAACAATTTCTCTCTTTGACCACACGAACACATGTATCATTTATTCATCTGTACAAAATCACAATCATCAATAACAACATGGCGCTGCCCTAACCCCTACTCCTTGCTGCGCCCTCTCAACCCGGAACCCTTTTTTAAAGGGCCCGTGTCTACCAGTTATGGTGAATTGTGCCTATATGGTCCGCTACATACGTCCCCCCAGAATTCACTGCAATAATAAAAAAAAGTCAACGTGGAGGGGGGCGGATGGCCCGGTCGCAACAGCTTTGCCAAACGGGTGCAGAGGCCGGGGTGACTACAGGAGGGGTTTTAAGGATCATGCGGTGGCGTAGGAGTGCGGCGGGTGATGGAGGAACCTTAGGGGCCTTGTTGGGGGCCGGGTAGGAGGGCGCCCTCACTATGGGGGCTGGGCAAGTCTAACAGGTTGGTCCAAGAGGCCGCTGGGCAAACAGACTTTGGAGGCGGCGGGAGGGCTGCTGGGCAAATCAACTTTGGAGGTGGCGGGAGGGCCGCTGTGAGCAAACAGACTTCAGAGGACGCTGGGCAGCTGAGGCTCGGGGATGCTGGGCATCTGACGCTGAGACTCGGGGATGCTGGGCAGCTGGGGCTTGGGGCGCTGGACAGCCGAGACTCGGGGACGCTGGACAGCTAAGCCCATCAGGTCGGCTGAGGTGGCCGGCCGAACAGGAGCCTGTAGAAGGAGTCGGCCGGTGGCTGGGAGTCGGACAGGACATCAGACAGCTGCCGAGGGACATGGGACTGGCGGAGACTACGGGTCCTCCCCTGGCCAGGCGGATTCCTCAGAATGGGTACAGGGTTGGAGTCGGTTCACCGGCCGGTAGACAGGCTGGCGGCTAATGGGTTCAGGGCCATTAGACTGGGAGATAGGCTGCTGGTTATCCAGCCGAACAACCCCCCGCCGGAGATCATTCACCCCAGGTACCGGCCTCGGCCTACGTTGTCTCTGGCACGTCGAACCGTCTCCTGGGTCCACACTGGTCGATTCGTACTGTCACGGAAGAAGCCCGGAGAGGACCCAAGTGCAGTGTGCCAAACAAAAGCTCTGGTACCAGGAGATTAAAATAAATAAATAAAATGACCTGTCTCTGTAATGTTTTTGGCAATTTTGTCGTTAATAAGCGAGTAATAGCACACTTGTGACCTTTTGCAACCCAAATGTTAGCATTAGCTAACATGTTAGCAGAGATGGTTGAACTATGACTTTCATTATGCAACCAACCACTGATATGGGCAATATTTTCAGAAAAGCATTATGTATCTTCCCACTGAAATACACACTATTCTCCGTAAATTACATCAGTTTGATGGTATTTAGTTTGATGTATACTAAGAATTCATGTGATGATGATTCACCCATCCATCCATCCATTATCCAAACTGCTTATCCTGTTCTCAGGGTCGCGGGATGCTAAAGCCTATCCCAGCAGTCATTGGGCGGCAGGGGAGCTACACCCTGGACAGGCAGCCAGGCCATCAAAATCATGATGCCATGATAAGGCCATGATGAGGCCATGATTCATGTTAGCCCAAAAAAAGGTGGGCAAACTGTGGTCTGCAAATAAAAAGGTGAATAAACTGCATTTAGTAAGTGCATTTACCCTTCACCATACCACTGCAGACATCTTAAGAATATAAATAACTGTTTTAGGGAGGCACACTGGCCCAGTGGTTAGCATTGTTGCCTCACAACAAAAAGGTCCTGGGTTCGAACCCCAGGCCGCACCAGGTCCTTTCTGTGTGGAGTTTGCATGTTCTCTCTATGTCTGTGTGAGTTTCCTCCGGGTGCTCCGGTTTCCTCCCACCATCAAAAAGACATGCATGTTAGGGTTCACACTCCTGCCTGTGCCCCTGAGCAAGGCAATGGAAAGAAGAACTGGAGTTGGCCCCCGGGCGCTACAGCTGCCCACTGCTCCTATACAATAGGATGCATGCAGAGAACTCATTCATTGTAACGGAAAAACTGTACAGTAACAAAATAAAGTGGCTTTCTTCTTCACTTCTTCTTTCTGCTCTTATTGGTACGGCTTGAAATGTTGTATCTAGTGCGTGCCTTCTTTTTTATCTAAATTTAATTTCTCTTACCCATCCTTTGTCTAGACTAAAGGACTTGTCCTAAACTCAACCTTGAGGTTTGTAAATATCTTGTCTATTATTAATTAATTTAAAAAGTATGACATTTATATTTTTCAGACAGCTGTTAATGTTCAGTTTGTTGTAGTGTTATAAGTACCCTATTACTCTTTTATTAATCACTATGTACAGCTACTCATTATAAAGCACATCACGTTTTTTGTCCCCCCCCCCAACCTTCGGTTTAAGTGTCAGTTTTAACTCTGGGCTGAAGTTGCAGGAAAATGTGGGTTTAAAGAGATGACGTGCCTCAGGGTAGAGTAGCGGTCTATTCTGTTGCCTACCAAAACAGGGATCGCTGGTTTGAATCCCCATGTTACCTATGGCTTGGTCGGGCGTCCCTACACACACAACTGGCCGTGTCTGTGGGTGGGAAGCCGGATGTGGGTATGTGTCCTGGTCCCTGCACTAGCGCCTCCTCTGGTCGGTCGGGATGTCTGTACGGGGGAGAAGGGGAACTGGGAACTGCCTGCCCTTCCAACTGTGCCCCAACACCACCCCACTATATGATATACATAAATTACCCCATTTGACGTCGCCTTGTTATATTTTAAATGTAGGCTATTTCAACAGTGCGCTGGCCCTTTAAATGCTTTTTCAAAACAAACTCCAACCCCTACCCCACTGGCTGTAATGTTCTCTATCCTCCCATTGGTTGCTGTGCAGCGTAACTAGGGGCGGGACGTGGGGCGACGTAGTATTTATTTACTCTGTGTTCTTCTTTGTTGATTCACATTGGCTACAAACTTCTTCCCCACTATTGGATAATGAACTATAGGTTATTTCATTCAATGTAGGTTGAGGTGCAGTCAGGCAGGGCAAGACAGGGATGTCATGCACTGATGAGCAAAGGAAGTGGAATTCTGGCGTGAGGAAGAATGTATGGCTGAGGAAGGTGAAACACATTACATTTAAACACCACCAACCACACCACGCTTATCCTGGCCCATCAAGAAATTCAGTGGAAGATTCCTCAACCTCCCCCCAACTTTTTAAGAACCATGCGGAGTAATTCCTCGGTAATGGCCCCACTGTTTCACCTCCAGACAAATGGTCTTGTTCAGCTAAGCTACAGAGCAGATATAGACAGCAGCGAGGCAGGCCCACGCCAACATGATTCAGCGCACACTCTGTCGTACTTAACACAACACAACACCAACCTACAGGAAGTGCAAAATGTTTTTTGAGGCCTACATCAAATTATCCCCTGAACAAGCGGCTACACTGATGGAAGAAACCATGATCCAAAGTGCTTCACCATTATGGCATGATGTTAGAAAGCTGCGTCTAACAGCCAGCACAGCAAAATGAGTCCTCAAACAAAACACCACAGATCCCAAAAAAAAAATTCTGAATGAGCATTTGTACCCAGCCTTCACTGGCAATACAGCAACACAGCATGGCAAAGAAAACGAGGCCGATGTCATCACAGTCATGGAGAGCAGAGGGGCATACTATGGAGAAGAGAGGAATGGTGGTGCACCCTGACCATCCTTGGTTGGGAGCCAGCTCTGATGGGATCCTTGATTCAACACAGCCTCTTGAGATCAAGTGCCCCTTCAAGAGTTCCATGTCTCTGGCCAAATTTCTGAGTCGGCCAAGTGGTTACATCAAATGCTTGGGTGACGGGCAGTACCCAGTACCAGTAAAGTTCGCTTAAAATTAGCTTGGCAATTAATGGAAACACAGCTATTGTTAAACTTTCTTAATAACATATCATCCTTTTTACCAGGTGGGTTAACATATATGATTTACACAAGTTTCTGACAGCAAACTACCCTGAAATTCACCTTATAGTCCACGCCAAGTAAAACCCCTTCCTCTCATGTGAATATTTGTCTGTCTGCCATTAAACCTGTAGTAGCACTCCTGTTGTCGCTGTCTGGTCTCATTGTTCTTGTTATCTCACCGACATTCTCCTCTGTTTTTTTTAGCCCTAATATATGTCATTAATTTGGATCTGAATACTGTGGAGTTAGAAAACAACGAGACAGGAGACTTGAGAGTAGACGTAGTCGAGGTAGTTTACTAGCTCCAACTTTGCATGTCATACGTTCGACGACAATGAACTGTGTACCGGAAGCGGAAGTGCATTATCTGACCCCTCGCCTCTCCCCTTAAAGGTACACTGTCCTCTTAGGTGAATGTCTCTAGTTATATAGATGTGGGTCACCACACAGGCCCCCCCAGAATTCACCTACACAAAACAATGCAAAACAGCAAAAGCGCAAGTCATTAACATAAAAATAGACTCTACAACAGAACAGTCAATGACATAGTGCAAAGTCACGGGGAAAACAAGTGACGAGTCGGGGGGCGGACCCTGCGGCCATAACGGCTGCGCTTCACAGGAGGGGAAACAGATGGGGCCGAAACCCGGGCCATAGGCGGGGCCGAAGCAGGAACAGAGGCAGGTGCCAGGGCCGACCTAGGAGGGCGTCCCCGCCGCGGGGGTAGGGCCAATTGCATTGGCTCCCCAATGTCCAAGTGAGCGGGCTTGAGACGGTCTATAGCGACCCGCTCCGGCCTGCCCCCCATGTCCACCACAAAGTTCTTATCCCCCGCCTCCAGGACGCGGAAGGGCCCGTCGTATGGGGGCTGCAGCGGGGACCGATGGCTGTCGTGCCTAATGAAGACGTACCTCGCCGATGGCAGATCCTTGGGGACGTAGGACCGGGGGAGGCAGTGTTGAGACATCGGAATAGTGTGATCCTCCCACGTGCTAAGCCCCCCTGGTGAAACACCTCACTGTCAGGTGAAAAGAAGCGGCTGGTGACTTCACATATATCGGAGGAGGCACGTGCTCGTCTGCAGTTCTCCCCGGCTCGATGGAGGGGGTGGAGAATTGGCAAAACAACGAAAGTGTGCCCCCCATGTGGACTTCACAAAACACGTGATAAAAAGCCTCGTATTACTGCCAGCTATTTAAAACCTGCCTGCTCCACTTCGCCACCCCCGGTAACGTTAGCTGAGGACTCGCCGCCGGCGCCACCCGTAAAAAGCACTGTTCATTTTGGATACGCTTCCAGGGATTCTGTCTTTTCGGGTGTACGGCGTCTATTTTGAGCCCCACTTAATTTCGACGACCGTTTCCTTTTTTTGTGGTTTTGTTTTCTGTGTTTGCTAGCTTATGAACACACAGACACAGTATGCTAGCAGTAGCACACACAACCGTTTGAGATGGAGAGAGCGCAATGTCTTTTTTTTCGAGCGGTGGCGCGGCGCCCTTTGGCGCCCCTAGTGGCTTTTCGCACTTGGCAATTGCCCATTTTGCCCAGCGCATGCGCCGACCCTGCGGAAGAGTGGAGTAATTGGCCAAGTATAATTAGGGGGGAAAGAGGGGGGGATGTCCCCCCCCCCAAAAAAGAGGGAACGCTTTGGACTGTGTTACACCCCCTGCAGCAAGATTCTTTTGGTCTTCTATCATGAGGGTTTCACGGTGGAAACAGGCTTGTTGTATTATAAATAATTATTGTATTAATAAAAAAGTGAAAGAGGTGCCCTTCAAGATCTTGGAGTTTACCCTGCTAAAGCAGCCCTGGAAAGATTTGAGCTAAATACTTGTGTTTTTGTAATTCCGACAGAGAAACTATATTTCATTTGTTTTTGCTTTTTTCACTGTGCCCATGCAAAGCTGTTGGATTGATATGCAAGACTTTATGACTGGACAAATGGGTACTAATGTACAGATTAATGCGTTTGATGCGATGTTATATTTTTGTTTTATGGGACGGACAGCAATATTAACTATATAACTCAGCCTTATTCTTGGTAAATTCCACATCCATAAATCTAAATGGTCTGACTCCAAACCTGCTTTCATCGATTTGTTGTTGAACTCAAGCACTTATGGCACCTTAATTGAAAATGTGAGAAAGGAAGAAAAAAGCTATAAAGACTTTCGATAGCGTAAAGAAAGCACATTTTATTTGAACTCCGACAGGCCTTGAAACGAGTGGACTTTGAACTCCCCTGGTCTGTACAAACTTCTTTTTTCTTAAATCGCTGTATAACAATTGTACACCTCCTTGTTGTAAATAAAAGTTTTTTGGGGGGGGGGGGGCCTCACGGACACGTCTCTCTAGTAGAGACAACCTGTCTGTAACTGCGGAACAGTCCCCACACGCCATCGCTTTAACTAGGCTGCTTTGCTGCAAACGCAATAGCGCTAAGTGCTAAGCAAGGCTAATGCAATAGAGCTAACTGCTAAGCTAGGCTAATGCAATAGCGCTAACTGCTAAGCAAGGCTAATGCAATAGCGCTAACTGCTAAGCAAGGCTAATGTAATAGAGCGAACTGCTAAGCTAGGCTAATGCAATAGCGCTAACTGCTAAGCAAGGCTAATCCAATAGAGCTAACTGCTAAGCTAGGCTAAGCTCGAAGCTAGTAAACTGCGAACGAGAGGCTGCCTACTCAACACAAGAGTCGTTTGACAAAGAAAACTAGAGAATCTCGCAATAAGTAAACGTAGCACAGAAAATAGATCCCCCAGTAGAACAAATGAAGAGGTAGGGCAGAATATGGAGATAATAAAAAAATAAATAAATAAACAGCAGACGTCGTGAAGGCGGAAGCCGGAAACAGCTGGCAGTGACGTCCACGGACTGACAAGCGTCAACTCAGCGAAGGAGGCTGACGCCGTAAACCATTTCCCATTTCCGTCTCCATCGGCCAGTGTTTTTCCACAACCGCAGCTGGCCTACAAGAAATGTAAAAAAAAAGAATCCTGTCTCTTTAAGATTAACGGTCTCTTGGAGATTCGAATTTGACGTCACTACCTAAGAAAGCTATAAAAGGCCGCGCAGCGGCGCCGAACGCTCAGTTGGGTGATTCGCGATGAACAGAAGAGAACAGATTCCGAGTGTGACGCAGAGAAGTGAGAACGCAAAGATGAAGCAGGCTGACGTTCCCCACCGGGGACGCGACAACACAAGGACTGCTTTGAACCAACAGTCCCGTCAGCAGGTAAAAACAGACCGAGCTAGAAAGTTTTTTTTTTTTTTTTAAAGACCACACAGGCGCGAAGTAGAACCGTTTGCAGCCTGCGGGAAGGCGGAGCTTCGAGCCCGCCCGGCCCCGCCCATATTCGTTGCGTCGCCGCGCTTCGTTCCCCAACCCAGATCGATCGCTCGCCGCGCGTTTTATTTGGCATTTTACCCCACAGGTGCAGGGCGTCCGGGTAGCGTAGCCGTCTATTCCGTTGCCTACCAACACGCGATCGTCGGATCGAATCCCCGCCGTGTTAACCTCCGGCTTGGCCGGGCGTCTCTACAGACACAGTTGGCCGTGTCTGCGGGTGGGAAGTCAAATGTGGGTATTTGTCCTGGTCGGGCGGGGCGCTCCACGGATCGGCAGAGAGGGGGTGGAGCAGCGGACGGGACGGGTCGGGGGTAATTGGCCAGATACAATTGGGGGAAAATTTAAAAAAAAAATAAAACATACTGTAACGTGCATGGATAAGAAGACACGCTGGCCGCTGGCTCGCGGGCCTGACCCTTTAGTCGAGCGGTTAGCGATGCCTCCTGCGGTGCGGGCGATACGGGTTCGCGTCCCGGCCGCGGCAGTTCCTGTGGTTGCGTTGTCCCCCCGAATTCTCTACATTGGTGTCAGAAGTGGGATGGAGCGACCGTAAGGCCGTCGGAAGCGCATGCGCCCTGAGGCGTGAACCATTATCTTCTCGACAGCTGAGGGACAAAAGGACACAGTTCTTGTAGTGATACTTACAGTCTTTGTGTTTGCCACTGATGTGTTGAGCAGATCTAAACACAGATATTCACTGATATTTTCCATCTGTTGTGTAGCAAACAACAAAACAAACAAACAACAACAAGAAGTCTGCTGCCATCCTCCAAGCAGCGGTGGAGTTAAATACCGCTCTTTCTGCCAAAAAGGCCATGGAGCAAGACATGGAGTTGCTCATCCTGTGCGAAGATGTGCTCCTGCAGAATGTGGAGCCCCTGCAGAGAGACGCCGCCCCGAGGGAGCAAGAGTTACAAACAGCTGCCATGGCGAAAATGAAGGCTCTGGAGGAGCGGGTGGAACTCCTCACCGCCGAGCTTACTCGAGAGGAGCAAAGCAAAGAAACGATGGCGGCTGCCCTCCTCCACGCAGAGGGTGAGTTAAATGCCGCTCTTTCTGCCAAGAGGGTCATGGAGCAAGATATGGAGTCGATCATCTCCCACAAAAACATGCTCTTGGATGCCCTGCAGAGAGATGCCACCCTGGAGAAGCAGGTGTTACAAACTCTTGCCATGACGAAAATGAAGGCTCTGGAGGAGCGGGTGGAACTCCTCACCGCCGAGCTTACTCGAGAGGAGCAAAGCAAAGAAACGATGGCGGCTGCCCTCCTCCACGCAGAGGGTGAGTTAAATGCCGCTCTTGCTGCCAAGAGGGTCATGGAGCAAGATATGGAGTCGATCATCTCCCACAAAAACATGCTCTTGGATGCCCTGCAGAGAGATGCCACCCTGGAGAAGCAGGTGTTACAAACTCTTGCCATGACGAAAATGAAGGCTCTGGAGGAGCGGGTGGAACTCCTCACCGCCGAGCTTACTCGAGAGGAGCAAAGCAAAGAAACGATGGCGGCTGCCCTCCTCAACGCAGAGGGTGAGTTAAATGCCGCTCTTTCTGCCAAGAGGGTCATGGAGCAAGATATGGAGTCGATTATCTCCCACAAAAACATGTTCTTGGATGCCCTGCAGAGAGATGCCACCCTGGAGAAGCAGGTGTTACAAACTCTAGCCATGACGAAAATGAAGGCTCTGGAGGAGCGGGTGGAACTCCTCACCGCCGAGCTTACTCGAGAGGAGCAAAGCAAAGAAACGATGGCGGCTGCCCTCCTCCAGGCAGAGGACGAGTTAAATGCCGCTCGTTCCACCAAGAAGGCCATGGAGCAAGACATGGAGTCGATCATTGAGGACAAAGATATACTCCTGCAGCGGCTGAAGGACCTGCAGAGATACGCCACGCTGAAGAGGCACGAGCTACAAATTGCTGACATGGCCAAATTTACGGCTCTGGAGGAGCGGGTGGAACTCCTCACCACCGAGCTTTCTCGAGGGGAGCAAATCAAAGAAAAGATGGCGGCTGCCCTCCTCCAGGCAGAGCAGGAGTTAAATGCTGCTCTTTCTGCCAAGGAGGCCATGGAGCGAGAAAAGGAGTCACTCCTCCTGGACAAAGAATCACTCCTGCAGCAGGTGGATGCCCTGCACAGAGACGCCACCCTGAGGGAGCAGGAGGTACAAACTGCTGCGATGGCGCAAATGAAGTCCCTGCAGGAGCAGTGGGCACTCCTCACCGCCGAGCTTTCCCGTGGGCAGCAAAGCAAAGAAAGGATGGCGGCTGCCCTCCTCCAGGCAGAGCAGGAGTTAAATGCTGCTCTTTCTGCCAAAGAGGCCATGGAGCGAGAAAATGAGTCACTCCTCCTGGACAAAGAATCACTCCTGCAGCAGGTGGAGGCCCTGCACAGAGACGCCACCCTGAGGGAGCAGGAGGTACAAACTGCTGCCATGCCGAAAATGAAGGCACTGGAGGAGCAGTGGGCACTCCTCACACCCGAGATTTCCCGCGGGCAGCAAAGCAAAAAAGGGATGGTGGCTGCCCTCCTCCAGGCAGAGCAGGAGTTAAATGCTGCTCTTTCTGCCAAGGAGGCCATGGAGCGAGAAAAGGAGTCACTCCTCCTGGACAAAAATGCACTCCTGCAGCAGGTGGAGGCCCTGCACAGAGACGCTGCCCTGAGGGAGCAGGAGGTACAAACTGCTGCCATGCCACAAATGAAGGCACTGGAGGAGCAGTGGGCACTCCTCACCGCCGAGATTTCCCGCGGGCAGCAAAGCAAAGAAGGGATGGTGGCTGCCCTCCTCCAGGCAGAGCAGGAGTTAAATGCTGCTCTTTCTGCCAAGGAGGCCATGGAGCGAGAAAAGCAGTCACTCCTCCTGGACAAAGAATCACTCCTGCAGCAGGTGGAGGCCCTGCACAGAGACGCCGCCCTGAGGGAGCAGGAGGTACAAACTGCTGCCATGCCGAAAATGAAGGCACTGGAGGAGCAGTGGGCACTCCTCACACCAGAGATTTCCCGCGGGCAGCAAAGCAAAAAAGGGATGGTGGCTGCCCTCCTCCAGGCAGAGCAGGAGTTAAATGCTGCTCTTTCTGCCAAGGAGGCCATGGAGCGAGAAAAGGAGTCACTCCTCCTGGACAAAAATTCACTCCTGCAGCAGGTGGAGGCCCTGCACAGAGACGCTGCCCTGAGGGAGCAGGAGGTACAAACTGCTGCCATGCCACAAATGAAGGCACTGGAGGAGCAGTGGGCACTCCTCACCGCCGAGATTTCCCGCGGGCAGCAAAGCAAAGAAAGGATGGCGGCTGCCCTCCTCCATGCAGAGCAGGAGTTAAATGCTGCTCTTTCTGCCAAGGAGGCCATGGAGCGAGAAAAGGAGTCACTCCTCCTGGACAAAAATTCACTCCTGCAGCAGGTGGAGGCCCTGCACAGAGACGCTGCCCTGAGGGAGCAGGAGGTACAAACTGCTGCCATGCCACAAATGAAGGCACTGGAGGAGCAGTGGGCACTCCTCACCGCCGAGATTTCCCGCGGGCAGCAAAGCAAAGAAAGGATGGCGGCTGCCCTCCTCCATGCAGAGCAGGAGTTAAATGCTGCTCTTTCTACCAAGGAGGCCATGGAGCGAGAAAAGCAGTCACTCCTCCTGGACAAAGAAGCACTCCTGCAGCAGGTGGAGGTCCTGCAGAGAGATGCTGCCCTGAGGGAGCAGGAGGTACAAACTGCTGCCATGGTGCAAATGAAGGCCCTGCAGGAGCAGTGGGCACTCCTCACTGCCGAGCTTTCCCGCGGGCAGCAAAGCAAAGAAAGGATGGCGGCTGCCCTCCTCCATGCAGAGCAGGAGTTAAATGCTGCTCTTTCTGCCAAGGAGGCCATGGAGCGAGAAAAGCAGTCACTCCTCCTGGACAAAGAAGTGCTCCTGCAGCAGGTGGAGGCCCTGCAGAGAGATGCCGCCCTCGAGGAGCAGGACGAAAAAGTCATCTTGGCCAAGAAAGAAAATGAGGACAGCTCCATGGATAGCACTGCAGGATACAGAGACAGGTATGATCACTGTGTTTCTAGTGGTAGGTGGAAGAAACAATGCACATAATAGACAAGTATACAACTTTGACATGTGTTTCCATGAAATGGGTCAAATAACTTTGCTGTAATGCCAGACAATCAGTGTGCAGCAGTAGCACGAATTGTATTGACAGTAGAATGACGAGAGTTTTGTATTTTACAGAGCTTCATCTAAAACCTCCTATCAGGGAAAGGACTCCTCCAAGCAGACAGAGGAGGAGGCCAAAGAAGACGCTACCCTGCAGAGAGACACGGACCTGAGGGAGAAAGAGTTAGTTCAAATTGCTTTCATGGAGCATGATGTTAGGTTGGAGAGGCTGCAACTCCTCACTGACAAGGTTTTCCAGACCAACAAAAAGATGGCGGCTGCCCTCCTCCAGGCAGAGGACGAGTTAAATGCCGCTCGTTCCACCAAGAAGGCCATGGAGCAAGACATGGAGTCGATCATTGAGGACAAAGATATACTCCTGCAGCGGCTGAAGGACCTGCAGAGATACGCCACCCTGAAGAGGCACGAGCTACAAATTGCTGACATGGCCAAATTTACGGCTCTGGAGGAGCGGGTGGAACTCCTCACCACCGAGCTTTCTCGAGGGGAGCAAATCAAAGAAAAGATGGCGGCTGCCCTCCTCCAGGCAGAGCAGGAGTTAAATGCTGCTCTTACTGCCAAGGAGGCCATGGAGCGAGAAAATGAGTCACTCCTCCTGGACAAAGAATCACTCCTGCAGCAGGTGGAGGCCCTGCACAGAGACACCACCCTGAGGGAGCAGGAGGTACAAACTGCTGCGATGGCGCAAATGAAGTCCCTGCAGGAGCAGTGGGCACTCCTCACCGCCAAGCTTTCCCGTGGGCAGCAAAGCAAAGAAAGGATGGCGGCTGCCCTCCTCCATGCAGAGCAGGAGTTAAATGCTGCTCTTTCTGCCAAGGAGGCCATGGAGCGAGAAAAGCAGTCACTCCTCCTGGACAAAGAAGTGCTCCTGCAGCAGGTGGAGGCCCTGCAGAGAGATGCCGCCCTCGAGGAGCAGGACGAAAAAGTCATCTTGGCCAAGAAAGAAAATGAGGACAGCTCCATGGATAGCACTGCAGGATACAGAGACAGGTATGATCACTGTGTTTCTAGTGGTAGGTGGAAGAAACAATGCACATAATAGACAAGTATACAACTTTGACATGTGTTTCCATGAAATGGGTCAAATAACTTTGCTGTAATGTCAGACAATCAGTGTGCAGCAGTAGCACGAATTGTATTGACAGTAGAATGACGAGAGTTTTGTATTTTACAGAGCTTCATCTAAAACCTCCTATCAGGGAAAGGACTCCTCCAAGCAGACAGAGGAGGAGGCCAAAGAAGACGCTACCCTGCAGAGAGACACGGACCTGAGGGAGAAAGAGTTAGTTCAAATTGCTTTCATGGAGCATGATGTTAGGTTGGAGAGGCTGCAACTCGTCACTGACAAGGTTTTCCAGACCAACAAAAAGATGGCGGCTGCCTTCCTCCAGGCAGAGGACGAGTTAAATGCCGCTCGTTCCACCAAGAAGGCCATGGAGCAAGACATGGAGTCGATCATTGAGGACAAAGATATACTCCTGCAGCGGCTGAAGGACCTGCAGAGATACGCCACCCTGAAGAGGCACGAGCTACAAATTGCTGACATGGCCAAATTTACGGCTCTGGAGGAGCGGGTGGAACTCCTCACCACCGAGCTTTCTCGAGGGGAGCAAATCAAAGAAAGGATGGCGGCTGCCCTCCTCCAGGCAGAGCAGGAGTTAAATGCTGCTCTTTCTGCCAAGGAGGCCATGGAGCGAGAAAAGCAGTCACTCCTCCTGGACAAAGAAGCGCTCCTGCAGCAGGTGGAGGCCCTGCAGAGAGATGCCGCCCTCGAGGAGCAGGATGAAAAAGTCATCTTGGCCAAGAAAGAAAATGAGGACAGCTCCATGGATAGCACTGCAGGATACAGAGACAGGTATGATCACTGTGTTTCTAGTGGTAGGTGGAAGAAACAATGCACATAATAGACAAGTATACAACTTTGACATGTGTTTCCATGAAATGGGTCAAATAACTTTGCTGTAATGTCAGTCAATCAGTGTGCAGCAGTAGCACGAATTGTATTGACAGTAGAATGACGAGAGTTTTGTATTTTACAGAGCTTCATCTAAAACCTCCTATCAGGGAAAGGACTCCTCCAAGCAGACAGAGGAGGAGGCCAAAGAAGAAACATCCTCCCCTGATCAGAATGCACAGGAGGCCGAGGCAGAAACACTCTCCCCTGATGAAGCTGGAGGCCTGGGCAGGAATACCCTCCCCCAATGAAGATGAAGAGGATGAGGGCGGAAGAGAGCAGAGCCGTCGCCAGTCCTTCTTTGAGAGGCTGAGGAGGATTGTTTGCGTGTGACGTTCCCCCATTGACAAAGCTCCGTCTTGAAAGAGACATTTCTACTTTCAACCCCGATCCCCAATTACCAGCAACTGCCTAAACTCCTGAGACCATGTGCTCTCATATGATGCCATGCTTACAAAAAAAAGCATACTGTGGAAATTGCAGGAAAGTAGAGATGAACAATTTCTCTCTTTGACCACACGAACACATGTATCATTTATTCATCTGTACAAAATCACAATCATCAATAACAACATGGCGCTGCCCTAACCCCTACTCCTTGCTGCGCCCTCTCAACCCAGAACCCTTTTTTAAAGGGCCCGTGTCTACCAGTTATGGTGAATTGTGCCTATATGGTCCGCTACATACGTCCCCCCAGAATTCACTGCAATAATAAAAAAAAGTCAACGTGGAGGGGGGCGGTGGCCCGGTCGCAACAGCTTTGCCAAACGGGTGCAGAGGCCGGGGTGACTACAGGAGGGGTTTTAAGGATCATGCGGTGGCGTAGGAGTGCGGCGGGTGATGGAGGAACCTTAGGGGCCTTGTTGGGGGCCGGGTAGGAGGGCGCCCTCACTATGGGGGCTGGGCAAGTCTAACAGGTTGGTCCAAGAGGCCGCTGGGCAAACAGACTTTGGAGGCGGCGGGAGGGCTGCTGGGCAAATCAACTTTGGAGGTGGCGGGAGGGCCGCTGTGAGCAAACAGACTTCAGAGGACGCTGGGCAGCTGAGGCTCGGGGATGCTGGGCATCTGACGCTGAGACTCGGGGATGCTGGGCAGCTGGGGCTTGGGGCGCTGGACAGCCGAGACTCGGGGACGCTGGACAGCTAAGCCCATCAGGTCGGCTGAGGTGGCCGGCCGAACAGGAGCCTGTAGAAGGAGTCGGCCGGTGGCTGGGAGTCGGACAGGACATCAGACAGCTGCCGAGGGACATGGGACTGGCGGAGACTACGGGGACCTCCCCTGGCCAGGCGGATTCCTCAGAATGGATACAGGGTTGGAGTTGGTTCACCGGCCGGTAGGCAGGCTGGCGGCTAATGGGTTCAGGGCCATTAGACTGGGAGATAGGCTGCTGGTTATCCAGCCGAACAACCCCCCGCCGGAGATCCTTCACCCCAGATACCGGCCTCGGCCTACGTTGTCTCTGGCACGTCGAACCGTCTCCTGGGTCCACACTGGTCGATTCGTACTGTCACGGAAGAAGCCCGGAGAGGACCCAAGTGCAGTGTGCCAAACAAAAGCTCTGGTCCCAGGAGATTAAAATAAATAAATAAAATGACCTGTCTCTGTAATGTTTTTGGCAATTTTGTCGTTAATAAGCGAGTAATAGCACACTTGTGACCTTTTGCAACCCAAATGTTAGCATTAGCTAACATGTTAGCAGAGATGGTTGAACTATGACTTTCATTATGCAACCAACCACTGATATGGGCAATATTTTCAGAAAAGCATTATGTATCTTCCCACTGAAATACACACTATTCTCCGTAAATTACATCAGTTTGATGGTATTTAGTTTGATGTATACTAAGAATTCATGTGATGATGATTCACCCATCCATCCATCCATCCATTATCCAAACTGCTTATCCTGTTCTCAGGGTCGCGGGATGCTAAAGCCTATCCCAGCAGTCATTGGGCGGCAGGGGAGCTACACCCTGGACAGGCAGCCAGGCCATCAAAATCATGATGCCATGATAAGGCCATGATGAGGCCATGATTCATGTTAGCCCAAAAAAAGGTGGGCAAACTGTGGTCTGCAAATAAAAAGGTGAATAAACTGCATTTAGTAAGTGCATTTACCCTTCACCATACCACTGCAGACATCTTAAGAATATAAATAACTGTTTTAGGGAGGCACACTGGCCCAGTGGTTAGCATTGTTGCCTCACAACAAAAAGGTCCTGGGTTCGAACCCCAGGCCGCACCAGGTCCTTTCTGTGTGGAGTTTGCATGTTCTCTCTATGTCTGTGTGGGTTTCCTCCGGGTGCTCCGGTTTCCTCCCACCATCAAAAAGACATGCATGTTAGGGTTCACACTCCTGCCTGTGCCCCTGAGCAAGGCAATGGAAAGAAGAACTGGAGTTGGCCCCCGGGCGCTACAGCTGCCCACTGCTCCTATACAATAGGATGCATGCAGAGAACTCATTCATTGTAACGGAAAAACTGTACAATAACAAAATAAAGTGGCTTTCTTCTTCACTTCTTCTTTCTGCTCTTATTGGTACGGCTTGAAATGTTGTATCTAGTGCATGCCTTCTTTTTTATCTAAATTTAATTTCTCTTACCCATCCTTTGTCTAGACTAAAGGACTTGTCCTAAACTCAACCTTGAGGTTTGTAAATATCTTGTCTATTATTAATTAATTTAAAAAGTATGACATTTATATTTTTCAGACAGCTGTTAATGTTCAGTTTGTTGTAGAGTTATAAGTACCCTATTACTCTTTTATTAATCACTATGTACAGCTAGTCATTATAAAGCACATCACGTTTTTTGTCCCCCCCCCCCCCCCAACCTTCGGTTTAAGTGTCAGTTTTAACTCTGGGCTGAAGTTGCAGGAAAATGTGGGTTTAAAGAGATGACGTGCGTCAGGGTAGAGTAGCGGTCTATTCTGTTGCCTACCAAAACAGGGATCGCTGGTTTGAATCCCCATGTTAGCTATGGCTTGGTCGGGCGTCCCTACAGACACAACTTTGGATCTGAATACATTAAAAACCAAAAGCAAAATATGAGAAATGCATTCTGTAGTTATCTGTAAATTAAGTTTTTTTTTTCTTATTTACAGGAAGGTTGACTTGAAGAAAGTATTTAATCGGCATAAGCCTCTGAACTGTTCCTCTGAATCCTTTTCTGGGCGTGTGTGCGGTACCTCAGGTTAGCAACTGTTATCGTTTTTTGAAAAACGAACAGTAATAGCTAACATGTCTTCGGCCAAATCTGCCGCCGGTCTGTGATACTGCTTCCGCCGAACACCGGAAGTGTTACCCATAATTTTTTTCCCCACTGACCCCCCCCCCCCCGTCGCCCCTGGGAACTGATGGCTAGGCGTCAAGCTTTTTGCTCATCTCATCCAGTGAGAGATTTATAGGTGACAGTGAAGCTCGAATGTCGGCCATGATGGCTGCCGGGAATCTCTCCAGTTCAGATTTTAGCGGAGTTAGAGAGCACGTCGTCGTCCGACTCCCCGCCATTTGGTGTTCCGTCGCCTCCGTTGGCCAGCTCGGTAGACTCGGGAGCGGTTGCCATGTTTTTTGCTCGCTCGACATTGGTGAATCAACCAATTATCTCAACTTATAAATCAATGCGGTCGAACAAGTTTGCGGTTTTGTTGCGTGTAGAGATATATAAGCAGTGATTAAAGTGGGCCGGAGCTCCCCGGATCCCGACACCGGCACTTCCTCCTCCTCCTCCTCCCCCGAGTCAACCGGAGCTGAGATCCGGCGGCACTCTGTAGACAGGAGTAATGTCAACCTTTTTGTCACAGTAAAATTTAAAACAAAAAAAACGTGATGCAGCCAATTCACAAGCATTACAAAATAAATCGCAAATAAAGTCGTTCTTCTATTTTTATACTACTTTCCTTTTTCTAAAAGTTTGAATGACGTCGCGTCCTCGCGTGACCCGCACCTGCCTGCTGTCTGGCTTCACGAGACTTGACATCAGAGGAGACTGGCTTCACGCTCACGGGTCAGGGTCAGTTCACCGCACCAGGCGGACAAGACTCGAGAGAGCGTCAACCTGCTACCTGCACTATTATCTTGGATTGGGGGGCATAAAGAGTGAGTATCTTCAGTGTATTTCCAATAGTATTTCCAATAGTTTTGTCTAGCTCTGCTGTGGTTTTCATTCAAGCAACTAACGTTAGCGAACGTAACGTTAGCTAGCTAGCTAACTAGCTAGCTTCCACCCGGTAACGTCGCTAGCTAGTTGTTTGAATGCTGCTAGGCAAGCTAACTATCGGTAGCGTCCGGTAACGTTACCGGTAGCTAGCTAGTTATGTTTGTCCAACCTTAGCTCTGGCCATGCAATATTTTCATTCAGATAACTAACTAGCTAGCAAACGTTAGCTATTATTAGCCAACAATGCTAACGTTAGCTAGCTACCTATCACTCCCGCACTTTTTCCCACCTCTCTAATACAGAGATCCCCCACTTACCAAATCCCACTTGAACCCCTGGGAATAACGCTCGGAGCCTGTCCACGCGCCCGCCCTGGCCTGCCGCCACACCGGAAGTCGCGTTCCCTGTGTCTAAAAGATTTTGGGTCGATTTAAACAAATGGGATACCACTTCAGGTAAATGACTTTCCTTTCTTTGACGTTTCTCATATATATATATATATTTTTTAACATGGATAACCTAAACTCATGAATTTCTGATATGAATGTAAACTGCTGATAACACACGTTAGCCCCTAGCTAACGGGTCTGACCCTTTAGCCGAGCGGTTAGTGACGTCGCCTTGTGGTGCAGTACACCCCGTATCGAATCCCGCACCGGGCAAGGAAATAACCGGTTACATGAATGACGTCATTATTCTCATGGGTAAACGTCATATTCATTGTAGTAAATGGAGAAGTAGTAAGCCTTCTTTTGTTTGGTTCATAAATGATTTAAAACTATTTTTCTCGTCTCTTGAAAGAATGTCTTCTAACAAAACACCGAGAAAGATTTATGGGATATATCTCGTTTATTGTCGTTTTGATTTATGCCCCCGTAGTTTAAGCCTTTGATTCTTCTCTGCCCAGTGATTTAGAAATGATTTTTATTTATGTACTTATATATGTACCTTTTGTAGACCCCCCCCCCACTTTATTTGATTTTATGTATTCTGTGTATGTTTGTTTTGATAAGGGAAATATTGTGTTATGTTATATGGCTTATGTTTTCTCTATGAGTCACTGTATGTTTTTTGAATGTGTCAATAAAAATTTAAAAAAAAACTGGCACACACACACACACACACACACACAAATATCGATACCGTATCCCACCAAGTGAGCTCCAAATAATGAGAATTTCTTTTGGGGGAGAAATCCTCATTTTATTTCACCATGGTTTTGCCAGCTCTCTAGGAATAACGTATTTGACCTCCTCCGAGATGCATTGTGTTAAACTGGGTTTTACCTGCATGCAACACAACACACAGCCCATAATGTTTGCCTTGCTTTTGGATGCAAAGTGAGATAGCGCTCATGCACACATGGACAGTGCCTCCACTGTTCGTCAGAAGCGCCGGTGTTTTTACCTACCCTATCTCGAGCTGAATTCCTCTTTACTTTTGAACTGCTCTCTGACACCCGGGAGATGTTTCTTAGCCAAGGACACCTTGTATGAGGCGCATTGACTCGGATGCAGAAGGAGATATGACACAACATGCAAAACACAAACCCAGATAGCAAAATTGCTGTGGCCCGGACCCGTCCCACACCCGACGCTTTCATCCGGCCCACATACCACGTGGAATGATGGCACTTGGGCGGTCCGCTCCTGTTTACCAGATCTGGGCCAGAACCAAGCCATAGCAATGCTGCATGTGCCACATATTTGCCGAAGGTGGCCCATATTTGTTTTGTGATATTTGGGCCATATTCCACATTTACCACACGGGCCACTTCAGGGTCACATCCAGATCACATGTTGTCCAGAGCACTGCATCTTTGCCAAAAAAGGCCGAAATTTGATTTGACATATTTGGGCCATATTTGCTATTATACATGTGGGCCACTTCAGGCTCACATCCATTTTGAAGAAGAAGGCCATCAGTGCCGCATCATTGCCTGAAGTGGCCCACATCCGGATGCTATCTGGGTAGGAAAGGCTGGGTGGGACCAAACCCGCTGCCTACCACCACTATGTCATTATTTCATTTATATATCTATGTGTGTGTGTGGTGTGTATAAACCACAAAAAGTAAGGAAATTTGTGTTTGGTAGATTATTTCTCTGTTGTAACAATGCTTCTTGGCAATAAATCTTATACCGTTGGAGAGCCTGTTTATTTCCCTTCTAAATGGCGCCACATTTGTAAGGAACATGCATTTGTGGGATGAGCAGCAGAGCTGAGTATGTGGGTTGCCCCCATGAAAGATTTGCCAAATCTTATCCAAAGGAGTTGAATCCAGTGCAACTGGACTTGGTATATATCCGTGAAGACGTTTCGCCTCTCATCCAAGAGGCTTCCTCAGTTCGTGCCTTTCTGACTAGACCAAGCTAGTCTTTACTGTGATCCGGATCACAAAGAGCCACGCATATCAACAGCTCTGACAACGACTCCTAGAGGATCAATACTGAGTCTCATCAGCAGCCCGTCAGACTGGCTTGGTCTAGTCAGAAAGGCACGAACTGAGGAAGCGGATATACGGATATACTATACCAAGTCCAGTTGCACTTGATTCAACTCCTTTGGATAACCATGACCTGGATGAATGAGAACATTCACAGACTTGCCAAATCTTCTCTGCCAATGCCAAACATCTTATTTTGCTGTTTCTATTGACTCTTGTTTTGAGCCTCTGGTACCCCAGGTGCTGACAATCAGCTGCCTGATATAAGAGTTATTGCCAAGAAGCATTGTTACAACAAAGACATAATCTACCAAACACACATTTCCTTACTTTTTGTGCTAAGTTTATGTGTGTGTGTGTGTGTGTGTGTGTGTGTGTGTGTGTGTATATACATATTGGTGTATATATAGATGTATATAGATCTATATATATGTGTGGTGTGTGTGTTTGCATAAATATTATTATTGTTATTCAGTAGTCACGGTAGTATTTTGTGAGACACAGCTGTGTGGAAAATGGTCATTTAATAAGAATGTAAATGGGTGCAGTGGACCTCTTGAAATCTAAAGCACCATTTGATGCTAGATGGGATGTTTGGTTGATAAAATGGCTTTTAGATCCAGTATGAAATGCAGATCCAGTATAAAATCTAGATCTGGTATAAAATGGTTGATTAACAAACGCAAACCAGGTGACTTACTATAAGATTTCAGAAGCCCACAACACGGTATATGTATGTTTTTACACATAACATATCAGAGAATCAATTTTTATTATTATTTATTTATTTTACTGTTTATTTTATTATTTATTGTTTATTTAATTATTTAGGATTTATTCATTTTATTATTTTTATTATTATTGTTGTTATTGTTATTATTATTTTATTATTATTTCTTTTTCTGTCCTGTCTTTCTCTTTGAAAGACGTTAATAAAATTGTTCATTGCAAAAAAAAAACCTTTTTTTTTTCTTTTTCTTTTTTTTTTTTACAGACTCACAGCTGCCATGAGAAGGAAGGATTTCGGTCACCTGAGTTCTGCAGGTGCCTTTTGTAAGGAGTCCAAGAATTCTACATTCCTGCAGCCACAAAGAGGGGATTGTGGTAAACGGGGGGCTTTATGGCTGGCAGAGAGAGGGGGATTTGATTTCACATTGTGTTGCACGGAAAACAAGCAGTTCCCCATACAGTCACCCCACCAGGCAGGAAAAACCCATTCTCCTCTTACGAGCTCTGAAAGGTGACGTGCCATGAAGGATATTCTGATATTTTTTCAATTGATAGGTGCACGGTTACGGTGGATCCTCCTCGAAGGGCCACGGCACTGCATTGTGTCTAAACCAGTGTTGTAGTACTCGAGTCCAGGACTCGGACTTGAGTCCGATTCGAGTTCTGATTTTCAGGACTCGTGACTCGACTTGGACTTGAGCACTGATGACTTGGACTCGAACACTGGGGACTCGAGACTCAACTCGGACTCGAGGTTTAGTGACTCGACTACAACACTGGTCTGAACAGATCTTTTATGATGAATAGTTGATATTATAAGAAAAAGCAATCTATAGACGAACAGTACAGGCCTGAGGAGATAACCAAAGCACATGGTTATTATGGATATGTCTTCCTGTTGTCCCTTCTATTGTCTTATGGGGGGGGGGTCAAAAAGGCCCATAACAGCAGAGAAAAGACCCTAAATGATATTTTTTTCAACCTGAAATTTGATGACTTTTTTTTTTTCATATATCCGTGAAAGCTGTACACCACTAGGGTACTAAGATTGTCTTAGGGTCATTTTTGACCCTAAGACATGTTTGGGTCGTGGCGTCCGCTGATTAAATGCAGTCTCTCTGCACCGTGAAGAGGAGAAACCCAGATAGTCACACAGTTTGTGATGAACGACAGCTTGTTTCCTCGTGCAAAATAGATTTGGGGTTTAAAATTAAATGAAGTTGCTTTAATTTAGAGGTTTAATGAAGGCTGGTCGTGAACGAGCCTTAAGACAAGGGCCGTATACAGAATGTGTGGACAACACGGGGGTTATTTAAAGATTTTTAGGTTTTTGTTGCCGTTTCATTTGTTTGCATAGTTTTGATTAATGCCGGTTTCCTCATTTCCACCCGGCCATGGACGACGCTGATAGTTTTTATAATCTTTGAAAATTGCAGTTCTGCGTTTGTGTATTTAGATATCCAAATTCAGCATAATGTGATCTGTGTTTCCATTATAGACCCATGTAACTTGCAAATGCTCTCTCGTCAGATAACAGGAGCGGCGTTCTTGATTCGACGGACCAGTTTCAGACCAATTAGCATTATTTATGGAAATTTTGTGTCGCAATAGCCGCTCTGTTTTGTGTGCATCTTGCATCATCGAGACGATGTCATCAAAAATAACAAAATTTTCCCTTAATTGTTAAGATTAGACATGGGCGGATCGACCGTGTGGCATCCCTGTACGGCTCCACCTGGCAACAGCGGGCCTTTTAGTCTCCTCCTCTCAGACTCGGGGCAGGTGAGTGTTTCCACTTGTTCAGTTGCCGCTGCAGAAGAGAAGGGGAGGGGTGGGGCGGGGTGGCACACAGCAAAGGAAAAAGGGAAAACAGAAACAGAGAAAGACAAAGAGAGAGGTACAAAGTAAGAGAGAGGGAGCGTTGCCTTCATCCACAGCGGACACGGATCCTGCAAAGCCTCCTGGGAGTGCAACACAAGGTGAGAGGAGCGAGCTAGGAATATTATCAGTCGTAGTAGATGGTGCATATTGCACACGCGTGCGAGCAGCACTGTGGCTTTAAGCTTGGGCTCCGTGGTAGGTAGCAGATGCTACAGCAGTGTACAGGTGGAGGTTTTACAGTCTGTTATACAGGACAGTGTTTCGGCGCACTAATGCATCACCGTAATTCATACTTTCCACTCCTAACTGCGTCTTCATCATTTATTATATCCTCTAACATATCATTATCGCTATTAGACAAATGACAGATTTATTGAAATCTGATTATAATTAAGACATATGAGAGAGATGTTGCAAAGGTATTTTTATTATCATTTTTCCAGACCATCAAAAACAAAAATTTTAATGTAACCCCGCTGGCAATCACACAAGTAAATGTTTGCAGTGTTGTTGTGAGAGAACACAATTAAAATGTTCCTCCCTCTCTCTGGGGGGAAGCTGGTTAGCCGTGTGGCTTGTTTCTCCCCCCCCCCCCCCCCATCTTGGATCCAAGCCCCCGTGGACTCTCCTCGCTGGAAAACTGAGGGACTATAAGTAGCCATTTTGGCACCCCGGGCAAAAATACAGTGTTTACTCATGAAGGAGCGGCGCTTATGTTTCCCCGAACGGTATCGAGCCTGGCATAGAGTGTGTATTTAGAGGTTTTGTTCCCCTGCTAAGTGCTCTTGGTGTCGTTTACATCCTTCTTTTGGTCTCGTGGAGGCTCAAAGTGTCCTTTGGCAATATTTTCTAATGTCCCATTCAGACGATACCATCAGCTGAAATAACTTCAAAAGTAGTCAGGGGGGGGGCTGTATCTATACAGTAGATTATTTGATGGATGAAATCTAAATGGCAAAACATGGGGTTGGATAAAACTGCATGTGCCGGATGAAAACCATCAGGGTTTTGTGAGCAAGTCAGCGATCAGCTAAATCAGTTAGTCATCAGCTAAATCCGCGAGGGATCGGTTAGTGATCAGCTAAAAACCTGAACCATTTTAGGGAAGTCAACCTCGGAGGGGACGTCTGCACACTGCATGCTCGGGTGGTCGTCATGACTACGACTGGTTGTTGAGCTTGAATCTAAAACGCCCTCGCCAGAATGTCTGAATGCGGCTTGGAGTCACGCCTCCTCCCGCAGCATCTGTTGGACTGCAGGCGGTGACTCATCCGGAACCATTATCAGATTATGTTCGCTCCGACAACAAGGGAGCTGTGGGCGGAGGTGGGCGGAGGTGGCCGAATATGGCGAGGATCCCGCAGATCAAAGGGCCCGCCCGACAGGGCGCGGCGAATGGACGCACTTGTCAGAAAGGAGATCTGTTACCCCGAATAGGTAGTCTGACTGCACCTGCTGTCCGGCGTACCAAGCTTGTGTCAACGCTCGGGTGAATGCACCTTTTGGGTCAATTAGTTTGGTGGTCTATGAGTTTTCTTTTGTGTGGCTTTGCGCAGCTCAACAGCAGGTGGCGTGGCGCTTCAGCAGTTGTCACATGATCATATTTGATCTGTAATTTATGGCGAATAAACAAAAAAATCTAAACGACCCACTATTTTCGCAGATTGGACCGAGGACTCTGTTCCTGCTCACAAGACGATGGCCTCCACTACTTCTAGAAGGGCTGCAGGTATGTGTGTTTGTGTGTGTGTGTGTGTGTGTGTGTGTGTGTGTGTGTGTGTGTGTGTGTGTGTGTGTGTGTGTGTGTGCGCGCGCTCCGATCACCGTGGTCATTTGCCGCTTCACCAGCGGTAAAACGGCCTGACTAAACAACTGCAGTATTTGGGTGCAGTATAATTCACCCGTGGTATCTGGCTGCAAGTCGGTTCAAAGGGTGAGTAAAAATAACTGGGTTGACTCTTTCTAACAGCGGCTCGGTAACGCCACGGCTGGCCCTCCCAGATGGGGAAAGGGAAGATGTCGTACCTGAATATGAAAATCAAACAAACACACACACACACAGGGTTGCATGTTTAATGTACCTCCATGCAGCACAAACTATGCCACATGCAAATATACACAGGCACACCTGTTGAATCTCTCTCTCTCTCTCTCTCTCTCTCTCTCTCTCTCTCTCTCTCTCTCTCTCTCTCTCTCTTAAATTCACTGATAGAGCAGCAAATTAGCATGGTATAGTGGCTAACAGAACCTGGGTGGCACGGTGGCGCAGTGGTTAGCGTGGTCGCCTCACAGCAAGAAGGTCCTGGGTTCGAGCCCCCGGGGTAGTCCAACCTTGGTGGGTCATCGCGGGTCATCCTCTGGGTGCTCCGGTTTCCTCCCAGAGTCCAAAGACATGTAGGTCAGGTGACTCGGCTGTACTAAATTGCCCCTAGGTATGAATGTGAATGTGTGTGCGTGTGCGGGCCCTGTGATGGCTTGGCGGCCTGTCCAGGGTGTCTCCCTGCCTGTCGCCCAGTGACTGCTGGGTTAGGCTCCAGCATCCCCGCGACCCTGACAGCAGGATAAACGGTTCAGATAATGGATGGATGGATGGATAACAGAACATTATCCGAATTGCTTCTCCACATCCACGTCACCTAAAAGCGGGTTTCTCGTAGTCAAAGATTTGTGCTTGCAGCTAATGGTACCCATTTCTGGTGATGAGGGAAGTTTTCAATGCCTATCGTTAGTGGCCCGGTAGGACGAATGCCAACATGTACAGGTGCCTCCTTGTGCTTTCAAACACCGAAATGCCAAACGTTTATGTGCAGAGCAAGTTTGATTGGGATACTCTTGCTTACTGCTGATCTAGTCCCAGATAGAAAAATTGCTGTGGCGCGGACCCGTCCCACACCCGACACTTTCCTCCGGCCCACATACCACGTGGAATGATGGCACTTGGGCGGTCTTCTCCTGTTTGCCAGATCTGGGAAAGAACCAAGCCGTAGCAATGCTGCATGTGCCACATATTTGCCAAAGGTGGCCCATATTTGTTTTGTGATATTTGGGCCATATTCACCATTTACCACACGGGCCACTTCAGGGTCACATCCAGATCACATGTTGCCGAGAGCACCGCATCTTTGCCAAAAAAGGCCCACATTTGATTTGGCATATTTGGGCCCTATTTGCTATCAGAAGAAGGCCATCAGTGCCGCATCACTGCCTGAAGGGGCCCACATCCGGATGCTATCTGGGGTTGGCTTCAGCCAAGTATTAAACCACACAACAATTAACATCATTCACGCCACCAGCGACCTGTTTGGATTTGATCCATGTTCTGTATAGGGGATCGTACTCGGTGTAATGCGTTCTAGTGCAGTCTGCGCACAGCAGATCTAATCATCGCTAAGCTGAAAGGATAATTCTGTTTTTTTGACAACCTGGGTCTTATTTTTACAGTGTTTGGGATCATGAATATTGGTTATGGTATCATTTTACTCACTGGCTTCATTGTAGAGATTTTGGACACAAGTCCATCCATCCATCCATGATCCAAACTGCTTATCCTGCTCAGGGTTGTGGGGATGCTGGAGCCTATCCCAGCAGTCATTGGGCAGCAGGCGGGGAGACACCCTGGACAGGCCATCAGTCCATCACAGTGCCAACACACACACACACACACACACACACACACACACACACACACACACACACACACACACACACACACACACATTCACACCTAGGGACGACCCCCAAGATTGGACTACCTCAGGGCTTGAACCCAGGACCCTCTTGCTGTGAGGCGACCGTGCTAACCACTGTGCCACCGTGCCACTGACGCAAGTCCAGTTTAACCCAATTATCCAAACCAAATATTTGGAAATGAAAACAAAAGTACAAGTTAAAAGTTATCACACAAGATCTCCAAAAAATGTCAATGGTTGAATGCATTGCTGACTTGCATGAATGACCATCTTACTTATCATAGGTAGTCGTACTCATCAACTAACTATCCAACCAGTGCAACTGAGAATTCATAGATGATGGGAAATCATCTATGTAGTCGGAGGCATTTGGGTTTTTTGTTGTTGAAAGGACATTCTGTGGCACCATAAGACTCATTGTAAAGCTGTGTCTACCATGTGTGTAATCTCTGAAATGAAGCCAGTATGAAAATGTTATCAGAACCGACATGCATGACGGCAAAAACTACGAAGACCCAGGTTGTAAAAAAAAAACAGAATTACCCTTTAAAGTTAAATTGCCATGTTAATATAATGAAACATATATTTCAGATATGAGCGTTGTCCTGATAGATTTTCCTCTCAAAATATTTGTCTGCACAGGTATCCTGCTCTTCTTCTTGTTGCCAGGAATGCTGCTGTCAACTGCCTCCACCCTTGCTTCCAACTCTTCTTCAACAACTCCCGCATCCAGCTCTGTCAACTCCACCGGCCCAGGGACCAGCTCTACCACGATGTCTTCTTCCCCCTCTGCTGTAACGACTACCAAACCCACTACCCAATCCGGAACCAGCTTGGCAGCTACTGCCATGACAGCCGCAGGTTCATCTATGTCATCTCCCACCATGACTTCAACCGCTGTGGCCTCCTCTAATTCAGCCAGCGCTTCTCCAACCTCCTCATCTGGCTCGGTCAGCTCCACTGACTCCAATTTGACAACAATTGTGGCTTCTCCAACTACCACCCAGTCGAGGGTCAATTCAACAGCTATTTCCATGACAGCCTCAGGATCTTCTGCGTCATCTTCCAGCATGGCTTCAACTGTTGCATCCTCTTCTTCCTCCACGATGCTCAGCGGTGGGACTACAGGTAGGATGGCAGCATCCATGTTCTCAGTATGTGAGGAAGCAAGACTACTTTCACAATTTATTATTTCCTTTTTTGACATCCATGACATCCCATGACATCCATCCTTTTTTTTTTCTCAAGCAGATACCATGTCTGTGGCTGCGACTCACATTACTTCCTCAACGTCTACCTCAGTGGACATGGTGAGAGCTGCTGATGTTAAACTACAATCCTGGAGGTTTACATAAAAACTAATTTCTTTCTTTCAGTCGTTGAAGTATTCAAGACAATAAGCAAATCTAATCCACAAATGGCCAAATCACAAACGCTTTTGTAGTGGCTGGTTTTGGGCAAAACTTTCTGGGAAACATTAGAGGCGTCAGCTCATAATGTTTTACATCTCCACCATAGTGGCTCAGTGTGGGGTAATTAGCTGTGTGGTGGCAAGTTGGAAGAAGAAAAACCAAGCTTATTTGCAGATAGGCCTGAGCAAATATGGTAAACCATATCTAATAATAGTAAATATGTGGAGCCCATTGCATACCTTGACCAACAGATAGCTGAAAATATTACGTGTGGTAATTATGATTCCCTGACGAACAAAACCATCCTGTAATTCTTTGCACTTTTGTCATTTGCATGGAAAGAAGCAGCAATGGAAATGATCAACCAGGAAAAATTTCCAGAGCAATATCAGATAACCCTGTGGGAAGAGCAGCAGCCAGTCTCAACAAATTCAAATGTTGTTTTTTTGTTTCAACGATTTCATGATAAAATATGTAAATGCACAGCATTTGACACCAGTGGTGCTGTTTATCTTGTACGAATGTACTTATAAGCCACAATACACGCAAAACTCAAATAACAAGAGAAGAAGTTCTGTTGATGTGATGGAGGGTCCCTTCTGCTTGGATGCGAGTCCAGTATGACGTACGTAGTGCACGGCACATACTGCATTCCCAGATAGCATCCGGATGTGGGCCTCTTCAGGCAATGGTGTGGCACTGATGGCCTTCTTCTGGCCCTGACAAAATGGGTGTGAGCCTGAAGTGGCCCGCATGTATAATAGCAAATGTGCCCCAAATATGCCAAATCAAATGTGGGCCTTTTTTGGCAAACATGGTGCTCTGGGCAACATGTAATCTGGATGTTGCCCTGAAGTGCCCCATGTGGTAAATGGTGAATATGGCCCAAATATCACAAAACAAATAAGGCCCACCTTTGGCAAATATGTGGCACATGCGGCATAGCTATGGCTTGGTTCTGGCCCAGATCTGGCAAACAGGAGCCAACCGCCCAAGTGCCATCATTCCACATGGTATGTGGGCCGGATGAAGGTGTCGGGTGTGGGCCTGGTCTGGGCCACAGCAATTTTGCTATCTGGGTTCTACCTACTGAATAGTATGCCCCAGTAGTATGCAGTATACACTTCATGGTTTAACTAGGTACACTGTAAAAAAAAAACTGTTGTTTTTATGGTGAAAAGGTGGCAAATGTGGTTGCCAGAACTTTACCATAATAACTGCGGTAGAACTTTTTCTACTACTTTTCTACTATATATTATGGTATATTTCCATTATAAAAACAATGCAAGTGTATTTAATGTTAGAGTAAAGTATTTTTTCCAAAAAAGAGATGTAAAAATTGTTGTTTTGGCTGATATATATATATATATATATATATATATATATATATATATATATATATATATATATATATATACACTACCGTTCAAAAGTTTGGGATCACCCAAACAATTTTGTGTTTTCCATGAAAAGTCACACTTATTCACCACCATATGTTGTGAAATGAATAGAAAATCGAGTCGAGACATTGACAAGGTTAGAAATAATGATTTGTATTTGAAATAAGATTTTTTTTACATCAAACTTTGCTTTCGTCAAAGAATCCTCCATTTGCAGCAATTACAGCATTGCAGACCTTTGGCATTCTAGCTGTTAATTTGTTGAGGTAATCTGGAGAAATTGCACCCCACGCTTCCAGAAGCAGCTCCCACAAGTTGGATTGGTTGGATGGGCACTTCTTGCGTACCATACGGTCAAGCTGCTCCCACAACAGCTCAATGGGGTTCAGATCTGGTGACTGCGCTGGCCACTCCATTACCGATAGAATACCAGCTGCCTGCTTCTGCTCTAAATAGTTCTTGCACAATTTGGAGGTGTGTTTAGGGTCATTGTCCTGTTGTAGGATGAAATTGGCTCCAATCAAGCGCTGTCCACTGGGTATGGCATGGCGTTGCAAAATGGAGTGATAGCCTTCCTTATTCAGAATCGCTTTTACCCTGTACAAATCTCCCACCTTACCAGCACCAAAGCAACCCCAGACCATCACATTACCTCCACCATGCTTAACAGATGGCGTCAGGCATTCTTCCAGCATCTTTTCATTTGTTCTGCGTCTCACAAACGTTCTTCTTTGTGATCCAAACACCTCAAACTTGGATTCATCCGTCCACAACACTTTTTTCCAGTCTTCCTCTGTCCAATGTCTGTGTTCTTTTGCCCATCTTAATCTTTTTCTTTTATTGGTCAGTCTCAGATATGGCTTTTTCTTTGCCACTCTGCCCTGAAGCCCAGAATCCCGCAGCCGCCTCTTCACTGTAGATGTTGACACTGGTGTTTTGCGGGTACTATTTAATGAAGATGCCAGTTGGGGACCTGTGAGGCGTCTGTTTCTCAAACTAGAGACTCTAATGTACTTATCTTCTTGCTCACTTGTGCAACGCGGCCTCCCACTTCTTTTTCTACTCTGGTTAGAGCCTGTTTGTGCTGTCCTCTGAAGGGAGTAGTACACACCGGTGTAGGAAATCTTCAATTTCTTAGCAATTTCTCGCATGGAATAGCCTTCATTTCTAAGAACAAGAATAGACTGTCGAGTTTCAGATGAAAGTTCTCTTTTTCTGGCCATTTTGAGCGTTTAATTGACCCCACAAATGTGATGCTCCAGAAACTCAATCTGCTCAAAGGAAGGTCAGTTTTGTAGCTTCTGTAACGAGCTAAACTGTTTTCAGATGTGTGAACATGATTGCACAAGGGTTTTCTAATCATCAATTAGCCTTCTGAGCCAATGAGCAAACACATTGTACCATTAGAACACTGGAGTGATAGTTGCTTGAAATGGGCCTCTATACACCTATGTAGATATTGCACCAAAAACCAGACATTTGCAGCTAGAATAGTCATTTACCACATTAGCAATGTATAGAGTGTATTTCTTTAAAGTTAAGACTAGTTTAAAGTTATCTTCATTGAACAGTACAGTGCTTTTCCTTCAAAAATATGGACATTTCAATGTGATCCCAAACTTTTGAACGGTAGTGTATATATTGTAGTAACCTACTTGCAGGTTAGATATTCACCATGCATGGGAGGCTAAGGTTTTTAGCATTATGAGCTGCTGACAAAAACTTTGTTGGAGGAAGTGAACGACCCCACGGCTGTGTGGTCAAAAGGAGAAGTGGTCTCGTCTCAGTTCTTGTATCCTCCACATTGGTGACCTCGACGTGAGCCATTGGAGAATGAAGGTACCAGTGCAGCGGCAGTGACTAATGCCGTCTTGCTCAAACTACCCGACTTCTGGGAGACGGCTGCAGCAGCATGGTTCGCTCACTTTGAAGCCTAGTTCGCGATTAGGAACATCAACATGGATGAGACCCAGTGCTACTATGTCATGGCAACATTCAGAACATCTATGGCGTCGCGGATATTGGGCCTGCTGCAAGCCCCGCCACCCGATTAAGAGACACTTGCTGCAGGCTTTTGAGCTAGCAGAGGTGGAGCGGGCGGACTGGTTGTTTTTGCTGCAAGGCTTGGGAGACGGCAAGCCATCGGAGCTAATGGACAACATGCTGAGTATGCTGGGTTCGTGCAACCCCGCCTTCCTTTTCGGCCAGCTGTTGCTCTGTCGGATCCCCTCGCACGTCTGTGCTGCCTTGGCCAGCTCCAAGTTGTCCGCCACCAGCAACTTTCGGGAGTTGGCCGTGGAGGCTGACAGGATTTTTCTCGCCAGCCGACAGCAGTGTGCAGCCGCTCTGCTGCCTGCCCATGGTCTTCCACCACCGCCGGTTGAGGCTGCAGGCGTCACCACGGCAGCAGTTTCTCGTCGGCAGCAGGATTCAGGGGGACTGTGCTTCTACCATGCTAGGTTTGGAACCAAAGCCAAGCAATGCCGTGCACCATGCACTCTCAGCAGGGCGGGAAAAGCCAGGGCCGGCGCTCAATAGTAGCCCTGAGCGTTGGCCAGGAAGGCAGGCTGCTGTTTATTCAGGACACCATCTCCAGCCGGCGGTTGCTAGTTGATTCAGGAACGTAGCGGAGCATCCTGCCTGCGACACCAGTGGACACGATGGCCAGTGGATTCGGCCCTCCTATGGATGCTGCTAACGGCAACCCTGTACGTACCTATGGCACGAGGTATGTGGAGGTGGTTTTTGGAGGTCGGCGGTTCAGCTGGGACTTTGTAATGGCGAAGGTGTCTATTGCCCTCCTGGGTGCGGATTTCCTGCACGCTTATGGACTGTTGGTAGATGTTAAAAACCGCCACTTGATTGACGCCGTCTCCTTCTGCTCCTACCCATGTATGCTGGCGGAGGCGGGTCCCATCGGCTTGTCCAACATGATTGCCACCGGGAATGAATTTCAGCGTCTGCTCGCTGAGTTTCCGGACCTCACAATGCCCATTTTCTCATCAGCAGTCGCCAAGCATGGAGTGGAACACTACATCACCACCACGGGCCCCCCAGTCTACACCCATGCATGGCGCCTCGACCCAGCCAAGCCCGCCATCGCCAAGGAGAAGTTTGCCAACATGAAGCACCTTGGCATCGTGCACCGCTCCGACAGTCTATGGGCCTCCCCCCTGCATATGGTCACGAAGGCTAATGGTGGCTGGCACCCATGTGGTGATTACCGCCTCCTCAACAACACCACGATGCCAGACCGCTACCCTGTCCCACACATCCAGGACTTCTCCGTGCACTTGGCAGGGGCGGTCATCTTCTCCAAGGTGGACCTCATGCATGGATACCACCAGGTGCCGGTCCGCCCGCAGAATGTGCCGAAGACGGCAGTAATCACGCCGTTCAGCCTGTTTGAGTTCCTGAGGATGCCGTTTGGGCTCAAGGGGGCTGCACAGACCTTTAAGCAGCTCATGGACTCTGTGCTGCGAGATATACTGTTGCTGTTTGTTTACCTGGACGACATTCTTGTGGCCATTACATCCGTAGTGGAGCACCTGGTCCACCTCTGGCAGCTGTTCGAATGGCTCAGCCAGCATGGGCTCATTGTCAACCCAGCGAACTGCCAATTGTGCTTGCCAGCCATTGATTTCCTCGGGCACTTGGTTACAAAGGACGGAGCAACCCCCCTCCCCGACAAGGTGGACGCCGTCGCCAGGTTCCCACGTCCGAACACGGTGAAGTCCCTGCAGGAGTTTCTAGGCATGGTGAACTTTTACAACTGGTTCATTCCCCAGGTGGCTCATCTCATGCGCCCCCTGTATGAGGCTCTGAAGGGCAAGGACCCCAAGGGCCCAGTGGACTGGTCGGAAGAGAGAAACTGGGCGTTTGAGGACACTAAGGCTGCACTGGCTGACGCCACCTTGTTGCCGCACCCATCACCAACTGCCCCAGTAGCACTCACCACGGATGCCTCAGATTACGCCGTGGGGACAGTGTATAAGCAGTGGGTGGGCTGAGCCTGGCAGCCGCTTGCTTTTTTCAGCCGCCAGCTGTGCAGCAGTAAGAGGAAATACAGTACCTTCGACCGGGAGCTTCTTGGCCTGTTTCTTCTAGCTTCCGGTTCCTGCTGGAAGGCCGCCGGTTCTCTGTGTTTGTGGACCACAAGCCGCTGACATTCGCCATGGCCAAAGCCACCGAGCCGTGGTCTGGGCGCCAGCAGCGCCAGCTCTCTTACATCTTGGAGTTCACCACTGACATCCGGCACGTCACCGGCAAGGACAACTTCGTCGCCGACTGCCTCTCCCAGGCAATGTTGGGGGCCGTCCAATTGGGACTCGACTGCACAGCCATGGCTGCAGACCAGGCTGCTGACAAAGAAGTGCAGGCCTACCAGACTACTGACACCGGGCTGCGGTTGAAGGATGTGGTGTTTGACGACGCCGGGGCCACGCTTCTCTGTGATATCTCCACGGGTCAGCCCCGGCCCATGGTGCCCACGGGCTGGCGGCGACGGGTTTTCGACACCATCCATGGCCTTTCACACCCAGGCGTGAAGGCATCAACAAAGTTGGTGGGGGCCAAGTTCGTGTGTCATGGCCTCAGGAAGGATGTCAAGGACTGGGCAGGTGCCTGCATGGTGTGTCAGTGCTCCAAGGTTTACCGCTACACCAAGGCACCCCTGGCGCTGTTCCCAGTGCCTGGGAGGCGTTTCGACCATGTCAATGTGGACCTAGTAGGACCTCTTCCCTCCTCCCATGGTTTCACTCATCTCCTTACCATGGTGGACAGGACCACTAGGTGGCCAGAGGCTATTCCGTTGTCAACCACCAAGTCTGCTGAGAGGGCCTGGGCGTTCATCGGGTCCTGGGTAGCCCTGTTTGGCATGCCATCTGACCTCACTTCTAACCAGGGCCCGTAGTTCACATTTGAACTCTGGACTGCAGTCGCTGAAAGCCTAGCGGTGAAGCTGCCCCGCACCACGGCGTACAACCCGCAGGGCAGTGGTTTATGTGAGTGGTTTCATCGTTATATGCAGGCCGCTCTTCGGGCCAGCCTCACAGACAGTAGCTGGGTCGACCGGCTCCCATGGGTCATGCTTGGCCTGCGAACCGCCCCTAAGGAAGACCTCCAGTCCTCGTCAGCCAAGCTGGTTTATGGCCAGCCACTGCGGGTCTTGGGGGAATTTCTCCCAGACGGCGCAGCACCCTGGTCTGCTGCCCATCAACGAACGGGCTGTGTTCCAGGACGCTGCCGGCGTTTTCACTCCAGTCCCAACTTCGCGGCACGGCCTCCCTCAGTCTTACATCCCCAAGGACCTGCAGTCGGCCGGATACGTCTTCATCCAGCATGACGCCCACCGTACCCCCCTTCGGCCCCCCTACGATGGCCCCTTCCGTGTCCTGGTGGCGGGGGCTAAGAACTTTGTTGTGGATGTCGGTGGTAAGCAGGAGTGGGTTTCGGTGGACCACCTCAAGCCAGCTCACCTGGACTTGGGACAGGCCGGTTCAACTGGCCCAGCCCCCTCGGCGTGGACGGCCCCCTGCCCCTACGTTGATTTTTTTTTTTTTGTCATGGTGAATTATGGGGGGCGCGTGTGTAGTGACCTACTTGCAGGTTAGATAGTCACCGTGCAGGCCAGAGATGGTCCCTTTAAGACAGTGGGCGGGGGTTAGCAAGGGGTATTGTGGGTACCCACGAGGTTGAGGTTTTTAGCATTATGAACTGTTGACAAAAAGTTTGTTGGAGGAAGTGAACGACCCCACGGCTGGGTGGTCAAAAGGAGAAGTGGTCTCGTCTCCTTTCTTACATCCTCCACTATATATATATATATATATATATATATACACATACACACACACACACCATATTAATTGACATCTGCTATATATAGACTGTATTAACTGACATCAGCTGTCAATCATATATACTATATTAGATCGACAGCTGATGATTGCTTATGGCACGAAACAGGCTTGTACTGTCTCGTCTCATAAAGAATTTACTTGACTCACTGGATGATATATTTTTATTCATTTTTTTTACGCTGTCTCACTGAGACAGAAATTGTATTTGACCTCTTTAGAGTTTATGGTCTTTTGCTGTCATAGTTTGACGGTTTTTCATTGTAAAATCTACAGACAGTTTTTTTTACAGTGTAGACTATACTAACAATTCAGACGCTGTTTCCTGCTTTTCCTCAAATGCACTTTGTTCCTTGTCCTTTTACTGATATACGTTCATCATGCTCCTTCCCTCTCTCATGTGCACAGATCTCCTGCCCTTCATTCACCTGTAACTCCTCAGACTGCTACTCTATGTACACCAGTCAGAATGCCAGCCCGTGTCCCGCTGGTTATGGCTACTGTCAGGTATGGGATGAGAGGAAACACAGACAAAACACGACCATTTTTAATTACTTAACAAGACCATTTGATGTATAACACGACCACAATGATTCAAGAGCTAAGCCCCAAAAAGAGTCCCCTCAGTCAGCTGGCTGTGAAACTAACTTAACACTGGAACCACTAACACAGATGAGTTTCAGACTAGCACTGCTAACCAACCACAGATTGGAGTAAACCACACCATCACACAATGCAAAAACTCATATTTGGAACATAGAAACCAAATGACAACACAGATTAGAATGTTATCGGGCCCTAAAAAGAGAATGCAAATTGACTGACTATCTCGCCACTATCAGAGATAGTGAGCAGCATAGGCCGCGGAACGTATTTCGAACCTACACTTGAGTCACAATCAAATAGTATAATCAGTATGATTAGAAAGCATAAATCATTTGACACGTCAAGTCCAGTTGCACAGGATTAAAAAATGTCAACGCTCACCACCCCGTCTTAAACGTTCCCAAAGAAGTTCCTCCGTCTCTCGTTGTGCTGGATGAAGTCACTGGCGATGGCGAGACCATCCACATTGGCCAAAGCATCCCTGTGTGTGTGGCTGCACATCAAGTCATTGAGTCTCCTTTGAGTCATTGTTGACCTTAGATAAGTCTTCATGCGACGAAGGGTTGAGAAAGACCTCTCGGCGCTGGCAGTTGACACGGGAATTGTATAACACAATGTCAGCAGCCTGTGTACATCTGGCGATAGGCTCATAACGTTGAGGGTAGCGGCAGAGGGGCTAGTTGGAGCAGCGACAGTTAGACATTCTACTTCTGGTTCCTCAGAGGGCTCATTGTGGGCTGGAGTGATGGTGGTTGTCTCAGCTACCTTGGTTAACTTTGACCCAAAGAAATCAGTTATTTTTTCGACGCTTCATCATTCAATTTAACGTTACTATTGCTTAAAGTTGAGCGAACACACTAGCAGTTAGTCTGCTTACATAGAGCGCTGGTATTTTGTTCTGTGAAATTCACGTCCGTGTGACGCTAAGCTCACGTGACACAAATAACCAATCAATCATTAGGAAACAGAGTTTGTTGCTTGTGATAGGCTACGTACTGTACGTAGGCTTACAGCTAGTGGAAATTAGCCCGGGAAGCGCGCAAAAGTGCAATACATTAAGAATGTAACGTATTTGCGATTTGAATTTTTACACGTTTATGTTTGACGCACGCCAAAGTAGGTATGGCCAGTAGGGCCAACTGGCCATACCGGCTCCACGGCCTATGGACTGAGCAGAGACACATCCTTATGAAATACAGCCTCAGTGACCACAGTCTAGACATTGAAAAGGGCAGACGCAAAAAACTTTGGCTACCAAAAGAGCAAAGAATATGTGGTCACTGTACGGCAGGTGAGGTGGAGACAGAGACGCACTTCCTCCTAAATTGTGAGAAATTCCAAAACATAAGAGAAAAATACCATGCAGGAGAAATTTGAAAACCAGATTCCAAATGTTCTACTCCTGGATGAGAAAGAGCAATAGCCACTTATTTTAGGAGAGGGTCAAAGGTCACACCTTGCAGTACAATATATGTCAGAATGCCATAGCCTAAGAGTCGGTGAGTGACCACAACACCGTCAATTACTGTTCAAATACTGTTCTGTATTTCTACCAGTTCTACCTATTCCTTTTTCCATTTATTTATTTTTTATTTTGTTTAATACTCTATTAACCTGTTTCACCGTCACCTGCTTTGGCAACACTGTAATGTATGCAGTCATGCCGACAAAGCATGATTGAACTGAATTGATTCATGACATTTGCTTGGGCGGCACGGTGGCCCAGTGGTTAGCGCTGTCGCCTTACAGCAAGATGGTCCTGGGTTTGAACCCCGGGTTGTCCAACCTTGGGGTCATCCACGGTCGTCCTCTGTGTGGAGTTTGCATGTTTCCTCCGTGTCTGCGGTGGGTTTCCTCCGGGTGCTCCGGTTTCCCCCACCATCAAAAGAAACATGCATGTTAGGTGTTATACTTCTGTCTGTGCCCCTGAGCAAAGCAATGGGAAAAGAACTGGAGTTGGTCTCCGGGCGCAGCATGAAGGGGGCAGCCCACTGCTCCAGGCTACACAGATCACAGCCAGGATGGGTTAATTTGCAGTAACTGAATTCCCCAAGGAGATTGATAAAGGAAATAAAGACAACTTGTCTACAAATCACTGAACGGTGTGGGCCCAGAATATGTCACTGACATGCTTGAAGAGTATAAACCGGGTAGGGCTGTAAAATCCATGGACTTCCACACGCTACGTCCCCCTGGTGAAACTCCTCACTGTCAGGTGAAAAGAAGTGGCTGGCGATTCCACATGTATCGGGGGAAGCGTGTGGTAGTCGGCAGCCCTCCCCGGATCAGCAGAGGAGGTGGAGCAGTGACCCGGGTGGTTCGGAAGAGTGGGTGTTTGGGCGGGTACAGTTGGGGAGAAAAGAGGGAAAAAAATCCCCCCCAAAAAAACAAAAAAATTACCATTTAAATACATAAATCATAACAATTGTAATGCTAACACCAACAGTCCCCACCCTGAGATGGCCTGGTGGCCCGTCCAGGGTGTCTCCTCGCCTGCCGCCCAATGACTGCTGGGATAGGCTCCAGCATCCCCACGACCCTGAGCGCGGGATAAGCGGTTTGGATGATGGATGGATAAAGAAAACTTAATTTATGTGCAAGACGTCAAAAAAAAAGCTTGGTCCTCCTTTAATTTGTGTTAAACGTGCTCATTTCCCCCCCCCCCCCGAGTTTCTTCTAAATGTGTGTGACGTTCTCTCTGAAGCTGCTGAAAGAGACAGACATGTGCTACACTGTGAACTGCAGTGTCGCCTGCATTGACGCCTGCACCAGCGGCTCTCAGATGAACTGCTCTGTGGACTGCTGCAACTCTACCGGTTGCCTCAAAGCGACCTTTACATCAATGATGCTGACCACGACGACTCCCGGTAACCAACAAGTAACCAGTAAGCAAACCATACCGATGAATAGTACTTGTTCTCGCTCTCTCTCTCTCTCTCTCTCTCTCTCTCTCTCTCTATATATATATATATATATATATGTGTGTCTATATATATATATATATATATATATAGTACACAAACATCACCTGTGATACAACACAACAGGTCAAATGGAAATGCCATGCAGTGATAGTGAAATGTCTTCTCTTGTGGTCAGTTTGCTGTCTTTTCATCTGTCTGAATGGACTGGATGGTGATGGCAAAAGTAGCACAGATTGATTTTCCCGAGTGATGAATTAGCCCCGTCAAACCCATGAGTTTTTAAATCCAAGAGTGCATGTACAACATAATTTATTGCTATGGAAAACAGTACAGAAATGCACAGAGCAAAACTGCGGCAAAACAATTTGGTAATTAATATTTTAGAAACCCCCCTCCGAAATTTCCCAAAGTCAAGCTCCCAAAGACTACCCTGTGGTCCTTGCTTGCTGGTTGTCCATCATGTCCGATGATGACCATCTTCTCCTATTTGTGAGTCCTTTGGTGGCTGAATAGTCCGATCCTGGATGCACAGTTGCGGTTGCTGACCAGGCATGTAAAAGTGGGGGGCGGGGGTTTGGTTGTAGTGCAGGTTTGGTTTCTCCTATGTACATAGGAGAAACCAAACAACCACTACACAAACGGATGGCCCAATACAGAAGGCCAAACTCCTCAGGATAAGACTCAGCAGTTTATCTACACCTAAAGGAGCAGACACACTCCTTCGAGGACAGCAACGTACACATCTTGGACAGGGAAGATAGATGGTTTGAAAGAGGGGTGAAGGAAGACATCTATGCGAAACTGGAAAAACCATCCCTCAACAGAGGAGGAGGTCTGCGACACCACCTATCTCCCACTTACAATGCCGTCCTTTCATCTCTACCCAGGAGACTCAAGAAGCCTAGCCTCCAAGAACAACAGTCGCTCACTAACGGCTCCAACCACTCTCATCACCACTGAATGGAGCACTAACGAAGTCGAAACTAACACCCCCAACGACCGTCGCTGCTTAACATCGGATCACAAAGAGCCACGCATATCAATACACCTCTGATAACGACAGGCGTTGCTAAACATCAGAAAACAAAAAACAGCCTAGCATATCAATACCTCTGATAACGACGGGCATTGCTACACATCGGAACACAAAGAGCCATGGACATCGTTAGCTCTGATAACGACTCCAAAGAGGATAAATATCTGAGTCTCATCACCAGCCAGTCAGACTAGCTTGGTCTAGTCAGAAAAGCATGAACTGATGAAGCCTCTTGGATGAGAGGCGAAGCGTCTTCACGGATATATACCAAGTCCAGTTGCACTCGATTCAATTCCTTTGGATAAGGGGTTGATCTGGCGTCTTTTCAGCGTGGTCTTCATTTGGTCTTTGACACGCCTCTTCTGCCCACCAGCAGTGCGTTGACCAAGGTGTAGGTGGCAGTAGAGGACTTTATGTGGGAGTCGTTGGCTGGGCATGCGGATGATGTGCCCAAGCCACCTGAGTTGATGGTGGTTTAGGGTAGACTCCACACTGCAACTGCCTGCCCACTCCAACACCTCTGGGTGTGGTGCTCTGTCCTCCCAAGTAATGCCGAGGATCCTCTAGAGCAATGTTTCTCAACCCAGTCCTCAAGGACGCCCTATCCTGCAGATTTTCATTGTAACCCTGCATAGGTAGCCCTGCTTGTACTTACTCGACCAATCATCTTGCAGCACTTAATTATGCAAGGTGTGCAACATCTGACAAAATTCATTGCTGATTGGTTGAATAACTACAAACAGGTACCTATTCAGGGTTGCAAAGAAAATATGCAGGATAGGGGGTCCTTGAGGACTGGGTTGAGAAACACTGCTCTAGAGACATCTCACATGGAAAGCCTCCAGGCCTCAGATGGTGGCTGTAGATGGTCAATGCCTCACATCCATAGAGTAGCACACACATGCACACACACTCCAATTACATAATGGAAGTATAGATGACGGCCTGTGCAGGGTGTCTCCCCGCCTGCCGCCCAGTGTCTGCTGGGATAGGCTCCAGCATCCCCGCGACCCTGAGAGCAGGATAAGCAGTGCAGATAACGGATGGATGGAAGTGTAGATGGGGACATTGTCTGATAATAGGTTGTCTGATAATAGGGGTAATTTGTGATGTTATTCTATCACGCTGTTAATAATGCCTGAAATGACATTTACTGGGTCTTTTGCTTATTTGTGCATGTGTCTTGATTCCCCAGTACTGTGTTGATATTTATGACCTCTCCTTCCATTCTTACAGCAACTAAAAGGACAACCACCCAGCCGCCAAAGCCCACAACGTCAAAGCCTAAACCACAAACAACAGTGAACAATGTAAGGGTGGGTGCACATATATGTGAATGTGTACGTATGTGTATGTATGTATATGTCTTCTCTGTGGATTGTCATCTTGCCGTGGTGGAGAAGCTCGCGTGGTCCTGAGATCCTGAAAGCAATGCTGTCTGGAGCTACCCAGACAGCATCTGGATGTGGGCCACTTCAGGCAATGATGCGGCACTGATGGCCTTCTTCTGGCCCTGACAAAATGGATGTGAGCCTGAAGTGGCCCACATATATAATAGCAAATATGGCCCAAATCAAATGTGGGCCTTTTTTGGCAAAGATGCGGTGCTCTGGGCAACATGTAATCTGGATGTGACCCTGAAGTGGCCCGTGTGGTAAATGGTGAATATGGCCCAAATATGGGCCACCTTTGGCAAATATTTGGCACATGCCGCATTGCTACGGCTTGGTTCTGGCCCAGATCTGGCAAACAGGAGCGGACCGCCCAAGTGCCATCATTCCACGTGGTATGTGGGCCAGATGAAAGTGTCAGTGCGGGACGGGTCCGGGCCACAGCAGTTTGCTATGTGGGTATGCTCCTGGTAGTGTACTCATGGTGGTAAGGTCAAGGGGGAGGTCCCTGACAAAGAGCAGTCCAACCAAGACCTCAGCGGTGGAACAGGCAGAGGATGATGGCTGACTTTAGGGAAACATCACAACAGCTGGGAAGGCAGGTGAAGGCTGCAGCAGAAATGGGCCCCCGGTCATCTTGGACTCCATGCCACTGGATCCCGGCCCAGTTCTCTCAAGTACCGTGTGGTGGCAGTCTGTGTACCAGTCTCCCCATGTTAAACAAAGTCACACACTGGCGTCCTCCTCTCACAAGTAGACAACCCAACGGAGAGGACAGTCATACTTGCTTCGAGTGACCGCCGATGGTGTGTGTGTGTGTGTGTGTGTGTGTGTGTGTGTGTGTTTGTTTATCTACACTCTTGAGTTAATGTCCTCAAAAGGATAATAAAATCACAAACCACCTACCTAGTGGGTACAAGCGGGTACAACTCTTTGGGCCCCACAAGGAAAAGGGTTCTCTGGCCTAGGGTTACAAGCAGGGTTATGGTCAGACTTAGGTCTAGTAGTAAAGTTAGGTGTTTTAATTAGGCCCAATGTAAAGGTTAGGGTTAATTTTACGATGTAGGTTTAAGGAGACAGGATTTTGACTTAATTTTTTTTTTTACTCCCAATATATAAACAATTGTGTGTGTGTGTCTGAGAGAGAGAGAGAGAGAGAGAGAGAGAGAGAGAGAGAGAGAAAGAGAGAGAGAAGAGACCATGTTGTGTTATGTTAGTTAAATATGAAGATTCACAAATTATTCTTATTCTTATTCTTGTCCTTAAAAGGACATGCAAATTACCAGTCAATCATCATTCCAACCCTCACCTATGGTCATGAGCTTTGGGTAGTGGCTGAAAGGGTGAGATCGTGGATACAAGCGGCTGAAATGAGTTTCCTCCATAGGGTGTCTGGGCTCAGCCTTAGAGACAGGGTGAGGAGCTCGGACATCTGGAGGGAGCTCGGAGTAGAGCCGCTGCTCCTTCACATTGAAAGGAGCCAGTTGAGGTGGTTCGGGCATCTGATTAGGATGCCTCCCGGGTGCCTTCCTTTGGAGGTTTCCCGGGCACGGCCAACTGGGAGGAGACCCCGGGGTAGACCCAGAACTCGCTGGAGGAGCTACATGTCCAATCTGGCCTGGGAACACCTTGAGATCTCTCAGGAGGAGCTGGAGGGCGTTGCTGGGGAGGGGGACGTCTGGAATGCCCTACTTAGCTTGCTGCCACCGTGACCCGACCCCGGAGAAGCAGCTGAAGATGAATGAATGAATGTTTGTTGTCAGGGTTGGGTCAACTGTTTCTCCTGTAACTCTCTACCTTCTGGTGGTTTTCACATTGAGAGGGACCCTTCTGCTAGCACAGGAAAAAGTAAACCTGATGAAATGAAATCAAGCTGTAATTGGAGGAGCTGCTGACCTCTAGTGGTCTGATGTGAGATCAACGTCATTTTCTCTTTCGTTTCAGGGAAAAAAATGCCATGTGTTTACATGTAGCGATAAGCCCGACTGCTACAAAGGGTTAACTTCGACGTCAATCAAGACCTGCTCTTCCTCAGAACTCCACTGTGAGGTACGAACCAGTCAACACATACACATATATGTACATGCAACCAGAGGTGTAAAAGCCAGGCCCAGAAAGAAAATGTCCAAACTGTGTATTTGCTCCAACCATGTTGAGGAGTGATGTTGACTAGAATCTGCTGGTGTAGTGCATGAGTAGAGCAAATACATGGTTTAGACTTTTAATTTCTGGACCTGGTTTTTACACCTCTGCATGCAACTATGTTTAGCCACATATGGTTTGCTATCTGATTCAAATCACATTTTTTGTAGAAGCACGTAGTTTGAATGTGTCACTCACAACACTACCAAGGCAAGAGTGTGACAGTACACCACACGACGGCTGCAATGAAAAACAAACTGCAGGACAAGCAAGAATGGAGGAGAACCAGACAAACAACAGACGTTCAGGGTCAAGCGCAGGGTTAACATTTTTGCTAATATGAGCTAACATGTCATCGGTTTTCTCATGCGTTCATACAGTAATGCCCCTTGCTGCAGGGCCGACCCAAGCCTTTTGGGTGCCCTTAGCAGAATTTGATTTCCTTGGTCCAGAGTTTTTGGAAAATGCACCACTAGTCAGTGCCTACACCATAGTCATACATGATAGAGTAACAGTAGTAGTAGTAGTAGTAGTAGTAGTAGTAGTCCAGCATCCTCCACCTCATGGATCCCAATCTGCCTCAGGGAGTGAAAATTCTATACAGGACTGATGGGAATCTTCTGAATATTAACAGATTCAGGGCTAAAGGTAAAACCACCAATACGTCCATCTTGGAGCTGCAGTACGCCGATGACAACGCCTTATTGTTCCTCATAGAAGAAGAACTACAGAGCATACTGGACGCCTATGCAAAGGCAAAAAAGCAGCTTGGCCTGACCATTAACATAAGAAAGACCCATATCCTCTACCAACCCCCACCCAACAGAACTATGCCTGCTCTGCCCCGATCCATCTCTGTAGACAACACCGGACTCAAAAACATACAACAGTTCCCATACCTTGGCAGCCTTCTCTCCTCCAAAGTCAAGATTGACATTGAAATACACCATCATCTCAGTTGTGCCAGCTGGGCCTTCTCAAGATTGAGTAAAAGGGTTTTTGAAAACCGCGACCTTCAGGCCACAACAAAAATTCTGGTGTACAGAGCAGAAGTGCTGCCCACCCTTCTGTATGGGTCAGAAACCTGAACCACATATAGCAGGCACCTGAAGGCACTCGAGGCACACCTACAGTGATGCCTCAGGAAGATCCTTAAGATTGGCTGGGAGGCTAAGTGCACCAACTTCAGCCTCCTTGAGGAGGCCAACATGCCTACGATAACTTCCACCATCGCAAAAACAGCAGCTGAGATGGACTGGCCATGTCCTCCGCATGTCTGACTCTCGCCTTCCGAAACAAGTCCTTTACTCTCGGCTCATGACAGGACGCCGTGCCCCAGGAGGACAAAAGAAGGGACATAAAGATAACATCAAGACCCGCATCAAAAGGCTTGGCCCCGACCTGAACACCTGGGAACAAGCAGCAAAAAACTGGAAACTGGCTGTCCGTGAGGGTGCTGGGTGCTACAACCATGACCTCCACTGTGCTGTTGTAAACAAGCACAGACTCAGAAAGGAGCGAGTTACCAGAAAGACCCAAACCACATCCTCAACCACTTCTTCACACCCTTGACCACACTGCCCCAAATTATGCGGCTCTGGGATCGGCCTCTATGCCCACCTGAAGACCCACAAGGCCCTAAAAGGACAGTCATACTCAATTTCACATTTTCTGATTTTTTTTCACGTACACGATTTCGAGTCTGGTGTTGTCTACCGGGATGGATAGGGGCAGAGCAGGCATATTTCTGTTGGGTAGGCACGGTAACCTACCCGGGAGGTTGGTTGAGTGGACAATTTTAGGCGACCTTTTCGAGGCCCTTCCCCAATTGGGGTGAGCAGTGTGGTCCCTAAATAGGGCTGCTCAGTCACACGGGGTTCTGCCAAAAGCAGCTGTCACTCAATCCCAGCCGCTAGCGACCATATACCCCGTGCCGCTGATGTGCGGGGTTCTGACTAGGAGCTCCCAGGCCAATTCTACCCTGCTCCCATTGCCAGACACCCCAACGCCACCAGACTTCAACCAGATGTAAGGCCAGATATTGTACACCAGGGTCAGAGGTGGAGACCTATGCAAAGAGGTTTTTAGAGTGCCACAGGGGGTGCACGGTCCTCGGTAGCACTGTCTTTGCCATGACAGCTTGGTCCCGGTGGCAAGAGTTTATACCCAAGACGACCAGTCACCCATCATGACTGCATGAGGAATCTGGAGACTCCAGACTGTCAAAGAACTGCCTAATGTGTGCCGCCAAACACGTTGCTTTTCTCTCGGGGTGTGCTCCCCTAACCTTTGTCTCAGTAGACTTCCCACAAGGCAGTTGGGCAGCGGTTGGCCATAAACAGCCTCCGGGGACCACTGCAGCACCAAGCTCCCCTACCAAGTATGCCTTAGGCCGCGATGCGCCCAGTTACCGTGTGTGGCCACGAGGAGGCCTGGCAGGGGTCTTGGCGAAGGAGAGGCTATGTGCTGGCGAGGGAAGGCTTACGCACTGGGCCGCTCCCTTGGTCACCACAAGGGCTAGCCAGCAGCAGCAAGCTGTAAGCAAGAGGGTAGAAAAGCAAGCATGCATCTTTCCTCTAACTACTGCACTACTGCTAGACGCATCACATTACCCTGTGTGCGCACACACACACACACATACAAGCCTCCTCTCTCCGACCAGGAAAGAGTTTTGGCAGTGTAAACAAAAGCTACGGATGCCACTTAGGGGGAAAAAGTCGTAGGTGAAACCTCGACACTCTAAAACACATGCACTGACCAAAACCACAATCGCGAATTGATGATAAAGCTGCTTGTGTGTGTTTGTGTGTGTTTTAAAGGGGGGGGGTGGACTAGTAATGCACAGACTTGCCTATTGTGTGTGATGGAGATTATTTATAACTTACTCAGAGCGCTGCTTGGGAGAGAGATCCCTCCTCTGTTGCTCTCCCTGAGGTTTCTTCCTGTTTTTTCTCCCTGTTAAAGGTTTTTTTTTTAGGGAGTTGTTCCTTATCCGATGAGAGGGTCTAAGGACAGGATGTTAAGCCCACTGAGGCAAATTTGTAATTTGTGATAATTGGGCTCTACAAATAAAATTGATTTGATTTGATTTTGATTTGTCACTTTTTGAGCCGCCCGCCCAAACCCAAGATATTTACCAGTAAACTTATCCGAACCCGCCTGACACGCGCCTCACTGTGGCACAGTATTTCAGTCGGATCACAAGATTGAACAGCGCCAACTAGTGGCCCTATTTAAAATGCACAGACAAGCAAACATACGTACGCACACACACAAACACAAGCACTTATGCAGACACCACGCACTGACACTCACACTCTCACACACACACATTCATACACCAAGACGCACACACAGGCTACACACACATGCACATACATGTTCACACAAAAAAGCACTATGGGTTTTATAGTGTGTGCGAGTGTAGCTGAGAATTAGGAGAATAATGGCCTACATTGCCTCTCACCAAGCAGTGTGGGTCATAATTCTCATTATGGCCTACACTGCTGATGAAAGGCCGTGTATTATGAATTGTGGCCTACACGGCCTTAAGAGAGGCTGTGTAGGCCATAGTTCTCAGCTACACTCTCTCACACACTATTTAGCCCTGTGACGGCCTGGCGGCCTGTCCAGGGTGTCTCTCCGCCTGCTGCCCAATGACTGCTGGGATAGGCTCCAGCATCCCCGAGAGCAGGATTAGCGGTTTGGAGAATGGAAGGATGGATGGAAATTGGATTTGTCTACCGTCTAACCGTACATACTCCAATTTCCCTTTTTCTGCAGTTATGATCCACCCCAGATATCAAAATTGCTGTGGCCCGGACCCGTCCTACATGGGCCAGAACCAAGCCATAGCAATGCCACATGTGCCACATATTTGCCAAAGGTGGCCCATATTTGTTTTGTGATATTTGGGCCATATTCCCCATTTACCACACGGGCCACTTCAGGGTCACACCCAGATCACATGTTGCCCAGAGCACCGCATCTTTGCCAAAAAGGGCCCACATTTGATTTGGCATATTTGGGCCATATTTGCTATTATACATGTGGGCCACTTCAGGCTCACATCCATTTTGTCAGGGCCAGAAGAAGACCATCGGTGCCGCATCATTGCCTGAAGTGGCCCACATCCGGATGCTATCTGGGTCAGCAAACGACGGTGTGATCTTTTAACTTACCAGTAGAGCAGATGTGACTGAATAACTGATCTGCAATGAGGTTAATATTATTATTGTTTATTTCTTATTATATATTTATTTTATTTATGTAGCCTATGTATTGATTGATTGATTGATTGATTGATTGATTGATTGATTGATTGATTGATTGATTGATTGATTGATTGATTGATTGATTGATTGATTGATTGAGTTGTGCATTTGTTATTATTATTTAGGGATGCACAATATTAGAATTTTTGCCAATATCCAATAACTTCAATGGTCATTTTGGCAGACATCAATACCGTTACTGATAATGCTGTTTTATTGCAGCTGTCTTTGTTTCCACCAGTGGAGTTGACTTATTATTATTATACTGTATCTGTGATGCTTGGTGCTGATGTGGATGTCTAAAAACTCTGCTTCGTTGGCACCTGTGCTTATTCATCACTGCACTGTTTCCAACTATCTGCATTCACTGAAGGAGACGAGAACAAACGACTTAACCTGAAATGTAGAAAACACGTAACATTTATGTTGGTATAACTTATTTATACTTGTTGCTTTTGTTCTACAACAAGTCGATCATCGAAAGCTTCCCTACAAAATGTTGACTCATTTTCAACACGAAAACGACCGGGATTTCACCCCTACCAAAAGCAACCACGGGCGGTCGAAATGACCGCAGGTTTTTAAACTCTATATTCTGCCAAGATAAATACCCGATTGAGATATTAATGCATTACATATGTTAGTATGTCTGTTGTGAAACTAACTGACACCAAAATTAACATTTTAACAACTTTTAATACTGTTTTTCAAACAATTTAAAATGGCTGTAAATACTGCAACGCGTCGTCTGTAATGGCGTCTGTAACCAGACATGTTGGCAATGATCAGAAATCAAGTTTAGACTATTTCTCTGCACTGGAGAACGCTAGTGTGTTTCTAGGACAGAGCAGCGAACGCCACGAAGGAAATGACGCCACCAACGCACGTCATAAATAGTGACACGACGCGCAAATTACGAGACGGTCATGTTGACCGTCCATGGTCGTTTTAGGTGCACCCCTATTATTTATTATCATTGTTGTTGTAATACCTCCTATTGTGGTTGTGAGTATACATCCCTTTGTATTTGTTGAACTTGAACGAACATTTTTTTGCCTGTAATATTTGAACATCCTGGCCTATCCCCTCTGCAGCTGAAAAAGGAAGTGGCGAATTCGAAGGTGACGTGGACGGCAGGTTGCACCGCCAAGTGTTCCGGGGAAACGTGGTGTACGGCCTCATCCACCCCGACTCCATGTCATCAGGAGTGCTGCACCGCCGCCAACACCTCCTGCCTCATATTGAACGGCACGCTGAACGTTCCCTCCGCCACCACGCGTCCCCGTGTGCCGGCAGAACTGCTGGCCACGTTGGCCTTCCTGCTCTGCGTCAGCTGGATGTGGTGAGTGGCTGGGTTCGAGGCCGCGCCACTGTGTGCAATTAGGGAAACCAGAGCCTTCGTGTTATTCATAACTCAGTCCAGATAAAAAGCTTAGCACCAGTGGCGGCTGGTGCTAACAATTTTGGGGGGGGGTGGCGCAATTTACCTTGGTGCAGCACACCTGACAGCCGCTTTATTGTCCACACAGTCACAGAGTTATGAAGAAGGACAATGTCGCCTATTGTCCTCCTTCATAACTCTGTGACTGTGTGGACATTAAAGCGGCTGTCAGGTGTGCTGTGCTGCACCAAGGTAAATTGCGCCCCCTCCCCACCCCCCCAAAAAAATTGTTAGCACCAGCCGCCACTGCTTGGCAGTACTGCTGCCACGATGGTCCCACCAGTTCATCTCACTAGTGCTAGGCCTCCCCTTTCCAGATTGCTTCCTGTGTGTACGTGATTGGGTCAGGCCTCTTCGATACGATGGGTCATTAAATGACTACATGTGTACGTTATTCACGTTTACTTCAAATGGTACGCTGCACACATTTGGCGACGTTCAAGACTAATGCAGGGAAGGGCTCTGCAGTATATTCCTGTGAAGAAAAAGGACTTTAAATGCAACTGAAAGAAAAGCAATTCAAATCACAACCCGCCATAACAGGAAAGGACCAATTTGCCCCTTCTATCTGAAATAATGCAAAAGTGGGCGCCCGGGTAGCGTAGCGGTCTGTTCTGTCGCCTACCAACACGGGGATCACCAGCTCGAATCCCCGTGGTCGGGCGTCCCTACAGACACAATTGGCCGTGTCTGCGGATGGGAAGCCGGATCTGGGTATGTGTCCCGGTCGCTCCACTAGCGCCTCCTCAGGTCGGTCGGAGCACCCGTTCGGGGGGGGAGGGTAGCGTGATCCTCCCACGCGCTACGTCCCCCTGGTGAAACACCTCACTGTCAGGTGAAAAGAAGCGGCTGGCGACTCCACATGTATGGGAGGAGGCATGTGGTAGTCTGCAGCCCCCCCCCTGGCTCGGCAGAGGGGGCGGAGCAGAGACCGGGACGGCTCGGAAGAGTGGGGTAATCTGCTGGGTACAATTGGGGAGGGGGGGCAAAAAATGAAGAAATAATGCAAAATTGAAAGAGCTGGGTTTAAGGGGGTTCTACTCCTGAATAGATGTGACATTGGATGACCCCGACTGACACACACACGTTTGGGGGGGGGCGTAGAAAAAGCAAAGAGAAGAGAGATGTACGGCAGTTGTCCGTTTACGAATGTAGTGTGTGCCTGTCCATTTCAGATCGATCTAGAACGTAGACACTCTTGGTTGTGGACACACGAGGTCGCCCAGAATCGGTACTAACATTTGTGCATTTTCCTGTTACGGAGACTTTTGTTTTTCTTTGCCATTGTCATAACTACACAACATCGTAGGAATCACGCGGCGATAACTGTTTGCACTTTATGAAAAACTAATGAGCTGGGCTGTTACAGAGTGTGTGTTGAAAGGTCGTGGGAGCGTTTCTGTAAATGTAACTGTAATGCACCGCGCAGCTGTCTCTTGCAGCAGTCGAAATTGTGAAATGCACCTTTAAGACGGGCGTACTGTGTACTGACTCACGGACCCACAACCGTTGCTCAGCTTGTAACGGTTTAGGTGTGTCTCGGCTGAGGCGGCGGGGGACGAAAGCAGAAATTCACATCCACACAAGCAGGGGTGTAACACAAAATTCCGCGCCCTATCCATAAGCGGTCTCTGTGGGCCCCTTTCCCCCTTTGTCTCTCGCGCATCACTTTTTTGACTTCTAGCACACCGTATATTATTTTAACCCAACCTTAACCTAACTTAACTATCTTGCAGTGATTGAAAAAAATGTATAGTATCACTTCTTAGGGTACTGATGCTGACACCCGTGATGTGTATTCCACAGTAAATGCTCACTGATGGGACTTCTTGTTTGCAAAGTCATTGATTACGTCTTTAAAGTCCAATTGTTTTGCTAATCGGCTTTCGATTGAGAGCAGTGGCAGGCTGTTCAGCCTCTCCTGGGACATCGCTGATCTGATCTGATCTGATCTGATCTGATCTGATCTGATCTGATCTGTGCTTGTCTCAGCAGTCACTCCCTACAGGACTAGGTGAGCTGCATCGAGAGATGCTCACGAGGGGCGGACGAAACCATTTTGCAACTTTTGTGAGGGTTGAGAGGGGCCTCAGAGAGCCCCCACTATTTTCTTTAAGTCCCTCAACCCATGTATTGAACCAGTTCTAACTGAAGTTATGACACTAATTAGTTACAAAAATGTGCAAACCAAAACAAACTTTTAATTCCAGGCTTCCCGAGCCCCCCCCCCCCGCTTCTGGGCCCTGGTAGGTCCTTCCCCTTTTTCCCCATCTCCAAGTGCTCCTCACTGCAGAACCAAAATGGGCGGGGCTGGATCTCGGGTGGGGTTAGATCAGATCCGGTCCCTCTCACGAACCGTTTCTATTGTGGTCTCGTGCTCTTCGTGTACTTTTCAGGACTACGCAGGTGCAGACCTGGCAAGTGACAGCTATGTCCGGGCATTTGGGAGAACATGTTAACCAGTTAGTCGTGAGAGTTAATATCATGTTCACGAACCAGTTCAGCGAAACGTTTTAATGTGTTTTAGTATAAATCCCCAGTAGGGCAACTTGGTGCGCTCCGAGATTGTTGATGGGGGGGGTGGGGGTCCAAGAATATCCAGGGATTCGGACCCAGCTAGCTCGCTTAAACATCAGGGTTGCCAACTTTGGCCGAATGTGTAGTGTGAGGTTTCCGGCGTGCTCTGCACCTGCTGGCGAGGTTCAGCGGTCCTACATTGTTCTTCACATTTCAATGAACAAATGTAGATACGATAGGCCTGTCAGAAGAGTAGCTAAATATATCTTATGAGCCGTAATAGATCGACTCCTATACCGGAGAGCAGCTGTTACAGTATCCCGTTCATATGGACGGGTTTCCTGTTTACAGACGTTACTGGGTGCGTGCGCAGCCAGGGGGCAGACCCGCTTTGGTGTCTCTCAGAAGACGATGAGATGCATCTCATCGTCTTCTGAGAGCCACCAAAGCGGTTCGACGATGAACATGTCCAACATTTTCCACCCGTCCCGTTGGCGGTTTGTGCAGTTTATTGCAGGACGACTGCGCGTCATCTCTGCTGTATCCCAGCTCTGTCTTGGTGGAAGCTCTGCGCTGTAGCTGCTTTCTGCCCCCTAGTGGCGCACGCATCTCTGTGATGACGTTGCGTGGAAACCCCCCCCCCCCCCCCATAGCAGCACTCAACAGAACACACCAAGTCGCGATCTCTCTCTGTCTCTTGCAACAGACGATAAATACACGTCATGTTTACATCCTGTAATGCATGCTGAGCCAGCTCTTATCAACAAGGAAAAGAAACGGGGACAACACGGTTAGCTTAAGCACATATTTTGCTGCTAGATTTGACATTAGCTGGCCTATCCTGTCCATTCTGCATGTTGAACGGCTAGTTAATGTAAATACTAGCGGGGTGGGGGTGGGGTGTGGTCCTTAATACTCAGTTTTGCCCCGTTTGCTTTTCCTTCTTGATAAGAGCTGGCTCAGGCATGCATTACAGGATGTAAACATAACGTGTATTTGTCGTCTGTTGAGAGAGGGGGGGGGGAGAGGGAGAGAGAGAGAGAGGGATAGAGAGAGAGGGGGGGAGAGGGATAGAGAGAGGGACAGAGAGAGAGAGGGAGGGGGGGATAGAGAGAGGGACAGAGAGGGGAGGGAGGGAGAGAGGGACAGAGAGAGAGAGGGAGGGGGGAGGGAGAGAGGGGTAGAGAGGGGAGGGAGGGAGAGAGAGGGGGGAGGGAGAGAGGGGTAGAGAGGGGAGGGAGAGAGAGAGGGGTATAGAGAAAGGGGGGGGAGAGAGAGAGAGGGAGAGAGAGGGGGAGGGAGAGAGAGGGATAGAGAGAGATATGAATATATATATATATATAGAGAGAGAGAGAGAGAGAGAGAGAGAGAGAGAGAGAGAGAGAGAGAGAGAGAGAGAGAGAGAGAGAGAGAGAGAGAGAGAGAAAGGAATATATATAGAGAGAGAGGGGGGAGAGAGAGGGATAGAGAGAGGAATATATATAGAGAGGGGGGGAGAGAGAGAGAGAGGGGGAGAGAGAGCGAGAGACGAATATAGAGAGAGAGAGAGAGAGAGAGAGAGAGAGGGAGAGAGAGAGGAATATATATATAGAGAGGGGGGGGAGGGAGAGAGAGGGGGGGGGAGAGAGAGATATGGCGGCTTGGTGTACTCTGCTGAGTGTTGCTATGCGTCCGGGTTACAGCAGTTCTCCGGTAAATGGGCCGATCTGTTATAATATATAAAATATATCTGGCTCCTCTTTTTGACAGGTCTTCTGTAAAGAGAAGTGAACTAAAAAGCTCTACACCGACGCATATTCAGAGCTGGCTCTTAAAATAAAATGCAATTTCAGAATACAGCTTAGCCAGTCACAGCAAGGCCCCCTGTGCGTCCTATCCATGCGGATCCATACTGCCCCCAAACCCGACTTCCTGATGACCCTCCGGTTTGAACCTCGGATGGGTCTTGCTAGACCAATGAAAACACGTTGTAGGAGGGACTGGATCTGATCCAGCCCCGCCCCAGATCCAGCCCCGCCCATTTTGGTTCTGCAGTGAGGGTAGAGGCTAGTTCCCATCGATGCAGAGAACGGTCAACTGAGCATGCGCAAGTTCTCGTTGCCTCCGTCGTTTGGGTAGGGTTAGGGTTAGGGCGGGGTTAAGGTTAGCGAATCAGACGCAGAGTAGGGGCGGGGCTTCCTAGAATCCCAGCGCCTGGATGCTACGCGGGGCGTGTGGGGGCGTGGCAGAGGCATGTCGCGCATGCTCAGTTGACCGTTCTCTACTCCATTTCCGTTGTCTGCATCGACGGGAACTAGCCTCTACCCTGCAGTGAGGACCGTCATCTCTCTGAACAAAGGCGCTGTCTAATGACATCACTCATAGGCGACGCAGTACGCCCCGCCCCGCCCCCGGTCTTAAAGGTACATTTCACAGTTTCGACTGCTAGAATCTCCCGAGGCTAATGTGTTTACTTTGCTGTCTTTTGTGCATTGTTAGATAGATGTCGATACTGTATGTTTCATAAAGTTTATCGGAGCAGGATATAATGGTACCGTTGTATGTAAATGTTCAGGAAAAAAAAGAGGAAATATTTGTGCAAATGTTATATATTGAGACCTTTTTTGCCCACTCGACCCAACCCTTTGTATACTGTACAATCACCGATAAAAGCTTTTGAGATGAGATGTCCTAAGTAAAATAAACTTCTTGGAAAATATTAATAATAAATCAATCTTAATAGCACTTTTCTAACACGCAAAGTCACTTTACAATAAACGGGGTGAAACAAGACAGCAGATAAACAGGACACAGACGTACAGGGGTGGATGGGGAGGGAGGCTAGGAGACGCCAGGGGTACTCTCCCACTTAAACACACACAAAAGGGCAGGAAAACAATACAGATTACACCTATTACCTTTAATTATGCATTACCAGCAATGTACCGAGGGATCCTCATAAAAAAAATTATTTTGACTGGTATGAAATAAGAAAAATAATCATTACCTACTGTGTAAATACATCCCAGATGGCAAGGTTGCTGTGGCCTGCACCCGACACTTTCAACCATGGTGGCACTTGGGCGGTCCGCTCCTGTTTGCCAGATCTGGGCCAGAACCAAGCCATAGCAATGCCGCATGTACTACATATTTGCCAAAGGTGGCCCATATTTGTTTTGTGATATTTGGGCCATATTCACCATTTACCACACGGGCCACTTCAGGGTCACATCCAGATCACATGTTGCCCAGAGCACCACATCTTTGCCAAAAAAGGCCCACATTTGATTTGGCATATTTGGGCCATATTTGCTGTTATACATGTGGGCCACTTCAGGCTCACATCCATGTTGTCAGGGCCAGAAGAAGGCCGCCAATGCCGCATCACTGCCTGAAGTGGCCCACATCCGGATGCTGTCTGGGAATGCAAGATTGTCAAGTCAGTGTTACTTGTGTAGCCAGATATCACAAATGACAAATGTGCCTCAAGGGGCTTTACAGCAACACAACATCCTGTCCTGGTCCAAGCGGGCCCAGCCTGCCCATCACAAGCAGACATAACATAACGCCATGTCAGTGGCGAATGAAAGCGCGCGGCTTTACAACGACCAGCAGCAGCGAAGTGCCCTGCAGAGTTGATGCCTAAATGAAATGAATACTGGGAGGCCAGGCCACCGTGCTATAGAGAGGAGTCATGACAGCACGCTCAAGACAGCGATAGAGTCGCCTGCCTAACACCATCTGCTGTTGGAGCACCACAACAGATGAGCACATCATCGGTGAAGGTGCATCCGCACACAGACGACATTATTCATGTCTGCACGTAGTTATTATAAACACAAGTGGGAGAACGAGTGAGTGAGTGAGTGAGTGAGTGAGTGAGTGAGTGAGTGAGTGAGTGAGTGAGTGTAAGTGAGTGAGTGTAAGTGAGTGAGTGAGTGAGTGAGAGAGTGGTGTAAGTGAGAGAGTGATTAACTGAGTGCGTGAGTGAGTGAGTGTGAGTGAATGAGTGAGTGAGTGGATGAGTGAATGAGTGTGTAAGTGAGTGAATGAATGAGTGTGTGAGTGTGTGAGTGAGTGAGAGTGAGCGAGCGAGTGAGTGTGTAAGTGAGTAAGAGTGGGTGAGTGAGTAAGTGAGTGAGTAAGTGAGTGTGTAAGTGAGTGAGTGAGTGTGTAAGTGAGTGTGTAAGTGAGTGTGTAAGTGTGTAAGTGAGTGTGTAAGTGAGTGAGTGAGTGTGTAAGTGAGTGTGTAAGTGAGTGTGTAAGTGTGTAAGTGAGTGTGTAAGTGAGTGAGTGAGTGTGTAAGTGAGTGTGTAAGTGAGTGTGTAAGTGTGTAAGTGAGTGTGTAAGTGTGTAAGTGAGTGTGTAAGTGAGTGTGTAAGTGTGTAAGTGAGTGTGTAAGTGTGTAAGTGAGTGTGTAAGTGAGTGTGTAAGCGAGTGAGAGAGAGAGAGTGAGTGTGTAAGTGAGTGTGTAAGTGTGTAAGTGAGTGTGTAAGTGAGTGTGTAAGCGAGTGAGAGAGAGAGAGTGAGTGTGTAAGTGAGTGGGTGAGTGTGTAAGTGAGTGTGTAAGTGAGTGTGTAAGTGTGTAAGTGAGTGTGTAAGTGAGTGTGTAAGCGAGTGAGAGAGAGAGAGTGAGTGTGTAAGTGAGTGGGTGAGTGAGTGAATGAATGAGTGTGTAAGCGAGTGAGAGAGAGAGAGTAAGTGTGTAAGTGAGTGTGTAAGTGTGTAAGTGAGTGTGTAAGCGAGTGAGAGAGAGAGAGTGAGTGTGTAAGTGAGTAAGAGTGGGTGAGTGAATGAATGAGTGTGTAAGTGAGTGGGTGAGTGAGTGAATGAATGAGTGTGTAAGCGAGTGAGAGAGAGAGAGAGTGAGTGTGTAAGTGAGTAAGAGTGGGTGAGTGAATGAATGAGTGTGTAAGTGAGTGAGTGAGTGATCGCGTGAGTGAGCTAAGTGACGGGTTAATATAAAGATTACAGCTACTACCATAAAATATGTGTTACCAGAAATGTGAAGAGTGGTCCTCGCACAATCCAACATCGTGCATCAGCCTTCATCTCCCAGAGAACATCTTGTCTAATTTGTTTTGCCAGCGTCCGGGTCGTTCCCTCTGCTGCAGAGACCAGCAATCAACTCTGGCTTCTCTTCACATGAGAGATATTTCCAATTTAGGATATTATTACCCAGAAACCTCAATACAACTCGCTTACATTGCATATTTGACCTAATCCACCAGGGAAAACGTCTTTCCGGAGGTTTTGTGGTGAGGTAGCCCAGCTCTACTGGCCACAATGACTGTCTGCTGCTCTCCCATTGCTGCTGAGAACGAGCTAAGAGCTTATACCGACATCAGGCGGTATTCAACTATGAGATATGTATCTGTCAAAAATGTCTTTCTGGGGACAGCTTATTGGATAGAGTCTGCACACTACGTAATGCTCCCATGAACATTTATTAATATGCCACCGTGTGACGTTTCGAGCGTTAAGCACTTCTTCGGATAAAGAAGCATACAGAGACACGTCTTCAGATACCCACGAGGCCAGGTCACCTGATGCTAATGGGCTCCATCCATCCATCCATTAGCTGAACCGCTTATCCTGCTCTCAGGGTGGTGGGGATGCTGGAGCCTATCCCAGCAGTCATTGGGCGGCAGGCGGGGAGACACCCTGGACAGGCCGCCAGGCCATCTCAGCCCCCCCCCCACACACACACACACACACACACACATTCACACCCAGGGACAACTTAGTACGGCCGAGTCACCTGACCTACATGGTCTTTGGACTGTGGGAGGAAACCGGAGCCCCCGGAGGAAACCCACGCAGACACGGGGACAACATGCAAACTCCACACGGAGGACGACCCGGGACGACCCCCAAGGTTGGACTACCCCGGGGCTCGAACCCAGGACCTTCGTGCTGTGAGGCGACCGCGCTAACCACTGCGCCACCATCCTCAGCATCACTGTCTTTGCCATGACAGATTTGTCCTGGTGGCAAGGGCTTATACCCAGGACGACCAGTCACCCACCATGACTGCAGGAGGCTGCTGGAAGCTCCGGACTGTCAAAGAACTGCCTGATGTGTGCTGCCAGACATGTCGCTTTTCTCTCAGGGTGTGCTCCCCTAGACCCCCATTTTGATTTCGATGTACTTTAATGATCCCCGTCGGGGAATTACCCTCTGCGTTTAACCCATCCCAGCTGTGTAGCTAGGACCAGCGAGCAGCCGCCGTGCGGCGCCCGGGGGACCAACTCCAGTTCGTCTTGTCGTGCCTTGCTCAGGGACACAGACAGGAATGTTAACCCGAACATGCATGTCTTTTTGATGGTGGGGGGGGGGCGAAGCACCCGCAGAAAACCCACCGCAGACACGGGGGCAACATGCAAACTCCACACAGAGGATGACCCCGGGACGACCCCCAAGGTTGGACTACCCCGGGGCTCGAACCCAGGACCTTCGTGCTGTGAGGCGACCGCGCTAACCACTGCGCCACCATCCTCAGCATCACTGTCTTTGCCATGACAGATTTGTCCTGGTGGCAAGGGCTTATACCCAGGACGACCAGTCACCCACCATGACTGCAGGAGGCTGCTGGAAGCTCCGGACTGTCAAAGAACTGCCTGATGTGTGCTGCCAGACATGTCGCTTTTCTCTCAGGGTGTGCTCCCCTAGACCCCCATTTTGATTTCGATGTACTTTAATGATCCCCGTCGGGGAATTACCCTCTGCGTTTAACCCATCCCAGCTGTGTAGCTAGGACCAGCGAGCAGCCGCCGTGCGGCGCCCGGGGGACCAACTCCAGTTCGTCTTGTCGTGCCTTGCTCAGGGACACAGACAGGAATGTTAACCCGAACATGCATGTCTTTTTGATGGTGGGGGGGGGGCGAAGCACCCGCAGAAAACCCACCGCAGACACGGGGGCAACATGCAAACTCCACACAGAGGATGACCCCGGGACGACCCCCAAGGTTGGGCTACCCCGGGGCTCGAACCCAGAACCTTCTTGCTGTGAGGCGACCGCGCTAACCACCGCGCCACCGTGCCGCTCCTAATATGCTCCCTTGGATTGGATGTTAGATAGGAAAAATGCACCATCAGGTCCCTAAAATATCAAGCCTGGGCTGCTGACCCCAGAGAAATGTTTGCGACAAAGACCGCATCAGCGCGAGTGGGTTGCACAGGCACGTAGCCACTTTGACGAGGTATCACGAGCAGATTCAGAGCGTCTTGAGTCCAGATTCACTCGTGTCATCCGGTATTCGCCCCTTGACAGGGGAATTTCCAGCCATCAATCGAAAAAACCCCTGGCACATCATCGAATCTGAGCCAGCACTCGTTAACGCAACCTCGTGTTGTCTGCAAGAGACCACCCAATCTGAGGAAGCTGCCGGTGAGAGCCGACCTCCTACCGCTGACCCAGCCCCAGTTTTTCCCCCAGACTATTCCTCGCGGCAATTACAGATGTGGTAACTCCCCACAATGCAATCTTACACACAAAGCCACTACTTTCAATCCCCCGCGAACAGGGAAACCTCTCTGTGTCAAGGGGGCCATAACCTGCAACACCGAAACCCTGATTTAGAAGCCCAAATGCCCCCGTGGGCCTGGCCTACATCCGAAAAACTACCAGACCACTTACAACAAGAATTTCTGAGCACAGAGCCACCGTTCGAAACCATGACATTAGAAGCCCAGGGGCAGCACCTGTCACACAAGCACCTCGTGACGTTTCTTCTCTGGGCGTCGAACTGGTCAAACATCCCCGTCGTGGAGGCGATATAAACTCACTCATACTCAAAAGAGAAGCGTTGAGACGTTGAAGAGACTACACGGGTTAAGTCATAGTGACTTGATAGATTTCTTCAGGTACGCCGTCGCATTAACGGTTTTATGTTAGAGAGCCAAAAGGCATTTGAAAATAATTCACTGAATGTTTCTGTTAGTGCCTATAGGATGGATTCAAGGCTTAAAGCCATCTCTAGGCTATACAGGGGACTTCAGGGGATTAAGATAGCAAGTACCACACACATAAACCGAAAATGGGGACGGGAAACTAACAGTTCCATTCCAGAGGAAGTTTGGACAAAATATTGCAAATCTCAATGGAGGATAACAGGCTCAACCTCATAGAGAGTGTTCGGCTGGTAGAGTCTTAGTAGATATTTTACTACTCCTGTTCAGACATCTCACCACCCATCTCATCTCATCTCATCTCATCTCACCACCCATCTCATCTCATCTCATCTCACCACCCATCTCATCTCATCTCATCTCATCTCACCACCCATCTCATCTCATCTCATCTCATCTCACCACACATCTCATCTCATCTCATCTCATCTCACCACCCATCTCATCTCATCTCATCTCATCTCACCCCATCTCATCTCATCTCATCTCACCTCACCTCATCTCATCTCATCTCACCTCATCTCATCTCACCACTCAGGCTCTTCCAGCTGCCCCCAAGGAAGCCATCCACTACCACTTGTTTTGGGCCTGCCCAAAAGTAAATACCTTTTGGCGTAAGATTTATATACTGACTATTTTTGGGACAAAAAGTACTTTTAATTGGGATGAACTCATCTTTGGTCTATTACATGCAACACCCACAAACATTAATACAAGTTACTTATTTGGAATATTGAGTGTAGCTGCTAGAAAAGCAATTACAAAGAAACGGCTTAAGCCAGACACCCCATCTATAGAGGACTGGTATGATGTCATCTACAGAGGACTGGTATGATGTCATCTATAGAGGACTGGTATGATGTCATCTATAGAGGACTGGTATGATGTCATCTATAGAGGACTGGTATGATGTCATCTATAGAGGACTGATATGATGTCATCTATAGAGGACTGATATGATGTCATCTATAGAGGGCTGGTATGATGTCATCTATAGAGGACTGGTATGATGTCATCTATAGAGGACTGGTATGATGTCATCTACAGAGGACTGGTATGATGTCATCTATAGAGGACTGATATGATGTCATCTATAGAGGGCTGGTATGATGTCATCTATAGAGGACTGGTATGATGTCATCTATAGAGGACTGGTATGATGTCATCTACAGAGGACTGGTATGATGTCATCTATAGAGGACTGATATGATGTCATCTATAGAGGGCTGGTATGATGTCATCTATAGAGGACTGGTATGATGTCATCTATAGAGGACTGGTATGATGTCATCTATAGAGGACTGGTATGATGTCATCTACAGAGGACTGGTATGATGTCATCTATACAGGACTGGTATGATGTCATCTATAGAGGGCTGGTATGATGTCATCTATAGAGGACTGGTATGATGTCATCTACAGAGGACTGGTATGATGTCATCTACAGAGGACTGGTATGATGTCATCTATAGAGGGCTGGTATGATGTCATCTATAGAGGACTGGTATGATGTCATCTACAGAGGACTGGTATGATGTCATCTATAGAGGACTGGTATGATGTCATCTACAGAGGACTGGTATGATGTCATCTATAGAGGGCTGGTATGATATCATCTACAGAGGACTGGTATGATGTCATCTACAGAGGACTGGTATGATGTCATCTACAGAGGACTGGTATGATGTCATCTACAGAGGGCTGGTATGATGTCATCTATAGAGGACTGGTATGATGTCATCTATAGAGGACTGGTATGATATCATCTACAGAGGGCTGGTATGATGTCATCTACAGAGGACTGGTATGATGTCATCTATAGAGGACTGGTATGATATCATTTATAGAGGACTGGTATGATGTCATCTGCGTATAGAGGGCTGGTATGATGTCATCTACAGAGGACTGGTATGATGTCATCTATAGAGGGCTGGTATGATGTCATCTATAGAGGACTGGTATGATGTCATCTATAGAGGACTGGTATGATGTCATCTACAGAGGGCTGGTATGATGTCATCTACAGAGGGCTGGTATGATGTCATCTACAGAGGACTGGTATGATGTCATCTACAGAGGACTGGTATGCTGTCATCTATAGAGGACTGGTATGATGTCATCTACAGAGGACTGGTATGATGTCATCTACAGAGGACTGGTATGATGTCATTTATGAAATGTTTGTGATGGAAAGATTCACTTTCTCCACAATACTTGAGGAAACTAAATTTGAGGAATTTTGGGAGAAGTGGAAATTGCAGATTTCCCCCAAACGGCCTTCTTTTGTTTAAATGTGTTTACATAAGCATGGTTTTTGGCTTTTTCTTTCTTTTTTTTTCTTTTATGTCAAGTGGAAAAACACCCCATGTTTTATCTTGTGTTGTATAATTACTCTGTAAAATGCAGAAAAGATGGATCACTTTGTAAAAGTATCTAACGAAAGACGATTATATAAAAATGTTGTTAATATGTGATTCCAAATTTAAAAAGAAGAAGAAGAAGAAGAAGAAGAAGAAGGGTTTTGGGTCTACACCTCGGACACGCTGGCTCCAGAAGGGTTAAATGAGGACTCTGACTTGCAGCTTTCTGTCGTGACTCTGCTGTGTGGGCTCTCTGGTCAGTCTCCTACTCACCAGCTTTCTGTGTGTGAGTGTGTGTGTGTGTGTGTGTGTGTGTGTGTGTGTGTGTGTGTGTGTGTGTGTGATATGCCCTCTGTCTTTTTATTGCTCTGATGTTGACATTATATCCTCGGTGGGTTATTTAACTTTCTTTTTTTTGCTCTGTCTCTCCATTGCTGGGGTATTATTCATTGCTGGGGTATTGCTCATTGCTGGGGTATTGCTCATTGCTGGGGTATTGTTCATTGCTGGGGTATTGCTCATTGCTGGGGTATTGCTCATTGCTGGGGTATTGCTCATTACTGGGGTATTGTTCATTGCTGGGGTATTGCTCATTGCTGGGGTATTGCTCAATATGACCACCTTTACAGAGTAGCAGAGGCGCCCCTGATAGGTGAGCCGACGTCTTCCCCTGGTTTCTGCAGGCCGGTATGATGGTCCACACCTGATGCTGCCTCTGGTCATGTGGTGCTCACGTTGTCCTGGTTAAACCGCAGGGACTCTACACCCTGTTCCACCTGACAGACAAGTGTGTCTTCTTCAAGTGTACTATGGAACTTTGTACACATCCTGTGTGCATATGGTGTATTTTTAGGGACTTTTACACACACGCACACACACACACACACATATATATATATATACATATATAGATTATATTATATATGTGTGTGTGTGTGTTGTTTACATATGCAGTCACACAGTTACTATGTTTACTGTCATGCTATCATTAGATGGTCTGCATTGATACAAAATTTGTGTGGTGGATCTATTATATCTAGCTAGCTAGCTAGCTAGCTAGCTGTCTATCTATCTATCTATCTATCTATCTATCTATCTATCTATCTATCTATCTATCTATCTAGCCAATCTATTGTATGTGTCCAATCCAAGAGAGCCTATTAGCACAGGTCACCTGTCAGGTGACCTGTCAGGTGACCTGCCAGGTGACCTGCTAGGTGACTTGTCAGGTGACCTGCTAGGTGACCTGTCAGGTGACCTGCTAGGTGACCTGTCAGGTGACTTGTCAGGTGACCTGCTAGGTGACCTGTCAGGTGACCTGCTAGGTGACCTGGCCTCTGTGCGCTTCTTTGTGAAGAGCTTAATGCTGGAAGTGTCCCATGGTGGTATATTAATAAGTGTTCACGGGAGCTTTAGCTGGTGTGTGGACTCTATTTTTACCTTTGTTCACCACCTTGTATTCATTGTGTGGATGTGCGTGCGTTTGTACATTTTTTGCACGACAGTTTATTGGCTCACGTGTTCTTCCTCGACTCTCCCAGTTCAGCTCGAGGTTCAGAGCGATGCCCTCCAACGTGGGGTTTGCCTTATACAGACAAAGGCTTTTGTTTGGGCTGCAGCTGGCGGCACCTCGGCTCCTCACGGCTGGCTGCACCTCTGCTCCTCACACGGGTGCGGTTCCTACGTGCATGACAGAGGACGCACAAATGATCCGCACAATGGTTTTGTGCCTCAATTGTTTTAGACACAATGGCAATGTTATCGCTCAACGGTAGGATTTGGCCCGTTTAACATGACTCAAACAGGAATAAACATGTCTGTACAAAACCAGTAGACTACACTTTTGTTTAAGTCATTATTACTTGGCCGTGTCCAACTGGAAAGGTGAAGCTTGTTCTTTGCTCGTCCAACCGCGATATGATGAAGCTACTCCCCTTACATCTGGAAGTCAGGACTGTGGGCGTAGGTTTAACCGGGAGGTCGGAGGCATGTTTTCCCAGACAGCGTCCACATGTGGGCCACTTCGGGCAAGGATGCAGCACTGGCGGCCTTCTTCTGGCCCTGACAAACTGGATGTGAGCCTGAAGTGGCCCACATGTATAATAGCAAATATGGCCCAAATATGCCAAATCACATGTGGGCCTTTTTTGGGCAAAGATGCGGTGCTCTGGGCAACATGTGATCTGGATGTGACCCTGAAGTGGCCCGTGTGGTAAATGGTGAATATGGCCCAAATATCACAAAACAAATATGGGCCACCTTTGGCAAATATGTGGCACATGTGGTACTGCTATGGCTTGGTTCTGGTCCAGAGCTGGCAAACAGGAGCGGGACTGCCCAAGTGCCGTCATTCCATGTGGTATGTGGGCCGGATGAAAGTGTGGGGTGTGGGACGGGTCCGGGCCACAGTAATATTGCTATCTGGGTTCCATAACTGCCAATCACATCACAATACTATACGTATATCACATGTATGCTGACATGTGCTTGCACATGCACATAACAGTGCACATGACCATCTTCATCACAAAGCAACTGGTACTAACACATAACACATGGAAAGGTTTAGGTTTCCTTTATTAATCCCCTCGGGGAAAGGTCGTTACTGCAAATTAACCCGCCCCAGCTGTGGTCTGTGTAGCTAGGAGCAGCGGGCTGCCGCCTTCATGCTGCAGCCAGGCACCAACTCCACTTCTCTTCCTATTGCCTTGCTCAGGGGCACAGACAAGAGTATAACCCCTAACAGGCATGTTTCTTGTTGATGGTGGTGGGGGACTGGAGCACCCGAAGGAAACCCACTGCAGACACGGGGAGAACATGCAAACTCCATACAGAGGACCACCTGTGATGACCCCCGAGTTTGAACTACCCCGGGGCTCGAACCCAGGACCTTCTTCCTGTGAGGCGACGGCGCTAATCACTGGGCCACCGTGCTGCCCAAAGAAAGATACACAATCAGAAAGACAGCAGACAGATACATACATACATTATATATATATATATATATATATATATATACATACATACACACATACTTACATACATAGTATACTATACACATACATACATACATTATATATATACATACATACTATACATGCATACATACACATACATACACACATACATATACATTATATACATACATACATACATACATACATAGTATACTATACATACATACATACATACATACATACATACATAGTATACTATACACATGCATACATACATACATACATACATACATACATACATACATACATACATACATACATACACACACATACATATATGCTATACTATACACACATACATACATAATATACTATACACATACATACATACATACATTATATACACATACATACATACATGCATACATATATTATATACATGCATTATATACATACATACATGCTATACTATACACTCATACATACATAGTATACTATACATATGCATGCACGCATACATGCATGCATGCATACATACATACATGCATACATCCATGCATGCATGCATACATACACACATACAGACATGCTATACTATACACACACATACATAGTATACTACACATACATACATACATACATACATACATACATACGTACACACATACATTACATACATATATTACATACATACATACATACATACATACATACATACATACATACATACATACATACATACATACATACATACACATATATATATACACATACATACATAATATACTACACACATGCATACATGCATACATGCATACATACATACATACATACATACATACATACATACACTACCGTTCAAAAGTTTGGGATCACCCAAACAATTTCGTGTTTTCCATGAAAAGTCACACTTATTCACCACCATATGTTGTGAAATGAATAGAAAATAGAGTCAAGACATTGACAAGGTTAGAAATAATGATTTGTATTTGAAATAAGATTTTTTTTACATCAAACTTTGCTTTCGTCAAAGAATCCTCCATTTGCAGCAATTACAGCATTGCAGACCTTTGGCATTCTAGCTGTTAATTTGTTGAGGTAATCTGGAGAAATTGCACCCCACGCTTCCAGAAGCAGCTCCCACAAGTTGGATTGGTTGGATGGGCACTTCTTTGAGCAGATTGAGTTTCTGGAGCATCACATTTGTGGGGTCAATTAAACGCTCAAAATGGCCAGAAAAAGAGAACTTTCATCTGAAACTCGACAGTCTATTCTTGTTCTTAGAAATGAAGGCTATTCCATGCGAGAAATTGCTAAGAAATTGAAGATTTCCTACACCGGTGTGTACTACTCCCTTCAGAGGACAGCACAAACAGGCTCTAACAGGTACTATTTAATGAAGATGCCAGTTGGGGACCTGTGAGGCGTCTGTTTCTCAAACTAGAGACTCTAATGTACTTATCTTCTTGCTCAGTTGTGCAACGCGGCCTCCCACTTCTTTTCTACTCTGGTTAGAGCCTGTTTGTGCTGTCCTCTGAAGGGAGTAGTACACACCGGTGTAGGAAATCTTCAATTTCTTAGCAATTTCTCGCATGGAATAGCCTTCATTTCTAAGAACAAGAATAGACTGTCGAGTTTCAGATGAAAGTTCTCTTTTTCTGGCCATTTTGAGCGTTTAATTGACCCCACAAATGTGATGCTCCAGAAACTCAATCTGCTCAAAGAAGTGCCCATCCAACCAATCCAACTTGTGGGAGCTGCTTCTGGAAGCGTGGGGTGCAATTTCTCCAGATTACCTCAACAAATTAACAGCTAGAATGCCAAAGGTCTGCAATGCTGTAATTGCTGCAAATGGAGGATTCTTTGACGAAAGCAAAGTTTGATGTAAAAAAAATCTTATTTCAAATACAAATCATTATTTCTAACCTTGTCAATGTCTTGACTCTATTTTCTATTCATTTCACAACATATGGTGGTGAATAAGTGTGACTTTTCATGGAAAACACAAAATTGTTTGGGTGATCCCAAACTTTTGAACGGTAGTGTACATACATACATACATACATACACAGGTGAGGTGCATGCATAGACGTGGGTGGGCTGCGTGTGTGTGTCCACACCCATGTGTAATATTTGTGTCTACTTATACATGTTAAAAGTTAGTTTGCACCCATTGATTTGTGTGGATGTATATCATGTCGATATACACATGTGACTTTATATGCGTGTGCGTGTGTGTACATGTACCTTGTGTTGCCATTAGTCTACACACATGTATGTACACTGACACTTTCCACCACGCGAATGTACTTTCACAGTATTTGGTGTTCATTCCTGTTTTCCTTTTTTATATATATATATACATTCAACCGGCGTAGCGTCCTGTCTTCCCCTGCAAGTCATGTAGCCCATGTGTTGCGTAACCCTCCCCGTGTCTAGCGGCACGTTAGCTGACTCGCCACTTTGTGTCACGCTCCAGCCACGAGCCAGCGGCGCCTTCGGCGTTACAAAGTGAACGTCGACGGGACGGACGGGACGGTAGCGGCGCCCCCGCGGCGGCGCCCCCACCCACGTCTCCGGTTTCAGCCTTAGGTCTTCAGCAGCTCTGCATAATCCCGTCGGTTTAATCCAATTGAAGTTCGGCCGGGGCGATGACGGTCCAAACTGACGTCAGTCCGGGTCCAGAGAGCAGACCTCCTGAATCTCTGCGTGGCAGCCGAGAAGTTGAGCGGGCGGGCGAACCGGAGAGAGGCAGGACGGGAAGAAGAAGAAGAAGAGCCAACACATCTGGGATCTGGAGGGGGATAATGCCGGAGGACTGTGCGGGACCACCTCCTCGTACCGTGCAGGGATACCGCGTCCGCCGTCCGCGGAGGGTTTGAGTTCCCCGGGGGGGGGGGCAGCGGATGACCGCCTGCTTCCTGGCGCACTTCGGTTGAAGTGTGGGGACGACGTCTGCGGGCGTGGAAGGTGGCGCACCAAGGCTCGGGCTGTCAGTATGGATCAGTCTGTCGCGCTCCAGGAGACCTTAGAAGAGGACGACACATGCGTCATAGTATCTTTTTTTGGGGTGGGGAGGGGGGGCTTCTCGCGCGTGGGTTTCACGTCGGTCAAGCTAGGGCGCGTGGGTTTTATCTGCTTTTGCGTGTCCCAAGTTGGGTTTTAGTGCGTTGAGACTCGGGCAAGGCCCGGCCGGGCGGCGTTAGGGTTCGGGTGCGGGTCACGTGGCTGATTGGTCGGGGGGTTAAAAAGCAGATCCAAAACCAACGTGTCTGTAACGTTCGTTTCCCCCCATGGCCCGTTTGTTTGTTCGGGCGTGACTTTCCGGAGCTTTGGTGGAACGTGCAATGGCACGATTCGTCCACCTGATGGCGACATAGGCCCGACTCTCTAGTTTCTCGCTGGAGGAACCGCCAGTACTTCCGGTTTTCTCTTCTGACAGGTAGTTCTCTCTGATCGGAGACTTGGAATAACGCCAACTAGGGCGTTCATACACCTCTAACCCCAGGTGCATGTCAGGAACTACCTGGCAGAACAGAAAAGAATAGAAAAGAATAGAATAGAAGCAGTACTACTTATGTCATGTACCTGAGGGCATGATTGAGAACCAGTTTTAGAAGAGAATAGAATAGAAAAGAATAGAATAGAAAAGAAGCAGTACTACTCATGGTATGTATCTGAGGACTTGATTGAGAACCAGTTTTAGAAGAGAAGAGAATAGAATAGAATAGAAGCAGTACTACTTATGTCATGTACCTGAGGACATGATTGAGAACCAGTTTTAGAATAGAATAGAATGGAATAGAATAGAATAGAAGCAGTACTACTTATGTCATGTACCTGAGGACATGATTGAGAACCAGTTTTAGAATAGAATAGAATAGAATAGAAAAGAAGCAGTACTACTCATGGTATGTATCTGAGGACTTGATTGAGAACCAGTTTTAGAATAGAATAGAATAGAAGCAGTACTACTCATGGTATGTACCTGAGGACATGATTGAGAAGCAGTTATAGACTAGAATAGAATAGAATAGAAGCAGTACTACTTATGTCATGTACCTGAGGACATGATTGAGAACCAGTTTTAGAATAGAATAGAAGCAGTACTACTCATGGTATGTATCTGAGGACTTGATTGAGAACCAGTTTTAGAAGAGAATAGAATAGAAAAGAAGCAGTACTACTCATGGTATGTATCTGAGGACATGATTGAGAAGCAGTTATAGACTACAGATGTTTCAGTAACACTTTATAACAACTACACAAATGAAGCTTAGTGAAGTATTAGTAACCACTGAAGTCATCATTTGTAAAGCAAGACCTGCACCAATGGTAAGTGTGTTAATAGATGTTTATAAATACTTATTAATACTGCAGTTCATGATTAATTCATGCACAAATGTACATGTAAATAGTGTGTTAATCGTGTACTTACACTTTCTAAAGGGTCTTATGATCCTTTAGACTTTTGTGAGTCTCAAGGTGCTGCTGGTCTTCCAGTCTCATGTGTAAATGCTTTGTAAGACATAGATAGTCCTCACTTTAGATGAGCTCATACAAAATACTTCACTAACAACTTGTAACTACATGAATTAATCATGAACTGCAGTATTAATAAGTATTGATAAACAGCTATTAACACACTAACCATTGGTGCAGGTCTTGCTTTACAAATGATGAGTTCAGCAGTTCCTAATACTTCACTAATGCTTCATTTGTGTAGTTGTTATAAAGTGTTACCGTCTTTTCTGTTGGCTGGTTCTGACGGGTAGAATTTAAAGCTCTCTCTTTCGCTGTCCGGTTGCTGTAGCTTTGCACCTTTGCACACTTTGCCTCGTTGTTGATACGCGGATACACGAAAGGTCCTTAACTAAACACGTCAACATGCTGTCCAGTGTGTTATCGCCTTTGACAACGTCACAGAAAGCAGACTGCTGGGTTTGGTGGAGTCCGCACAGGAACATGCGTAAGTTGGGTTTATAACAGAGCTGTGGAGACATGAAGTCCTTTCCCAGACGGCATCCGGATGTGGGCCACTTCAGGCAAAATGATGGCCTTCTTCTGGCCCTGACCAAATGGATGTGAGCCTGAAGTGGCCCACATGTACAATAGCAAATATGGCCCAAATATGCCAAATTAAATGTGGGCCTTTTTTGGCAAAGATGCGGTGCTCTGGGCAACATGTGATCTGGATGTGACCCTGAAGTGGCCCGTGTGGTAAATGGTGACCATGGCCCAAATATCACAAAACAAATATGGGCCACCTTTGGCAAATATGTGGCACATTGCTACGGCTTGGTTCTGGCCCAGATCTGGCGAACAGGAGCGGACCGCCCCAAGTGCCACCATTCCACGCGGTATGTGGGCCGGATGAAAGTGTCGGGGTGTGGGCCGGGTCCGGGCCACAGCAATATTGCTACCTGGGTTTACAGACGCTCTACGGTAGGCTTCTGGTGCTGAAGCAGTCACGAGTCGGTCTTACTGAAAACTCCCGCCGTGTGTGTCGTTCGCAGACTTTTTGTGTACACCCATAGAAGGATGGCCATCACTGCTGAGGACGTGTCTCTGGAGGACATCATCCCCATCTCGTATGACTTCGCTGTCGTGGAGGGTAAGCAGTTTATGGAGTTTACCTCCGCTCCCTTAACTGGGGGTCTTTCCACTAGATAATTCTGTAAAGTCACACATCCTAACGCATGTCTCGTGTCATGAACTCCCCAGTGTCCTCGCCGGACGAGCTCGCAGTCGTGGGTGAGTTCCCCCTTCTTTTGTCATCTCACGCTGTAGTATTACTGCTCCGTTATTGTGATTATCGTCAATAATGTGGTGTGGCTACAACGCCGCGCCTTATAAACACCCGTCCGTTCTGTCTTAGGTGCCGACACCAGAGTACGAGTGAGCTTCCAAGAGGAGGAGATAGAGCTGAGACTTCCTTTTGGCTCCCACACGCGCCTCTTCCTCAGTGAGGTCAACAGAGCCTGGAGCGGTAGGCCTCACATTTCCATGTGGCATATCCCTGCCTCCAGTCTGCATGCCAGAAGCTCGATGTCATACGTACAACTTGAATGGCCTTTGAGGAACCGTGCCACCTTGATGCCAACACAAATTACCATGTTAGAATCAGTGGCGGCTGGTGCTAAAATGTTTTGGGGGGGGGGGGCGCAGTTTAGCTTGGCGCAGCACACCCGACAGCTGCTTTAATGTCCACACAGTCACAGAGTTATTAAGAAGGACAATGTAGCCTATAGATTTTATCAGGGTTCGTAGACGGTGGATGATTGACAGTCGAGACGAGGCGTGGTGGTGGGTGTGAACATGATTGACAGCCACGAGAATTGTCCAATCACATCAGATCAAAAAACAGTAAAACAATACCAATCTGGGGGTGTACAGAACAGCGCCCCCTGGAAAATCTGAAGAGACCAATCAGACGGCAGCCTCAGGTCACCTGCTCGCCACAAGTTTGAGGGCTTACATCAGGTATGGTTTGGCCGGCACCCCTCACCCAGGAAGTATATGTATTCAGACAGAAATCAACCAAATACCATTTGAACCAATATTTAATGCTGCTCACAGGCTGAAAAACACTTTTATTTCATAATTATTTGCATTATACAACTACATTATATTTAACATGTTTAAGTAGATTTTCATCTCTTGATATTTGAGAGGGGCGGCGCCCCAGCACCCTGTACTGGCCAGCCGCCACTGGTTAGAACACCTTTTACCAGTAGGTATTAGATACAGCTGCACAAAGCAAACATTTAGAGGGAAAGTTCGCCCCAAAGTCACAAATACTTGTTTTTCCTCTTACCTGTAGCGCTATCTGGCCATCTAGATGGTTTTG